>NC_052149.1:242051293-242387761 GCF_902713615.1 Scyliorhinus canicula
AGGGTCACTGAGACAGGGTTACTGAGCCAGACAGGTCACTGGACAGGGTCACTGAGACGACAGGGTCACTGAGCCAGGGTCACTGGCCAGACAGGTCACTGGACAGGGTAAAGACAGGTCACTGAGACAGGGTCACTGAGCCAGACAGGGTCACTGAGACAGACAGGGTCACTGAGACAGAGTCACTGAGACAGGGTCACTGAGACAGACAGGGTCACTGAGACAGACAGGGTCACTGAGACAGAGTCACTGAGACAGGGTCACTGAGCCAGACAGGGTCACTGAGACAGGGTCCCTGAGACAGGGTCCCTGAGACAGACTGGGTCACTGAGACAGGGTCACCGAGACAGGGTCACTGAGACAGGGTCACTGAGACAGGGTCACCGAGACAGGGTCACCGAGACAGGGTCTCCGAGACAGGGTCTCCGAGACAGGGTCAGTGAGACAGGGTCACTGAGACAGGGTCACTGAGCAAGACAGGGTCACTGAGACAGGGTCACTGAGACAGACAGGGTCACTGAGACAGGGTCACTGAGACAGACAGGGTCACTGAGACAGGGTCACTGAGCCAGACAGGTCACTGAGATAGGGTCACTGAGACAAACAGGGTCACCAAGACCGGGTCACTGAGCCAGACAGGGTCACTGAGACAGACAGGGTCACTGAGACAGGGTCACTGAGACAGACAGGGTCACTGAGACAGACAGGGTCACTGAGACAGACAGGTTAACTGAGACGGGGTCACTGAGACAGACAGGGTCACTGAGAAAGCGTCACTGAGACTGGGTCACTGAGACAGGTTCACTGAGCCAGACAGGGTCACTGAGACAGGGTCACTGAGACAGACAGGGTCACTGAGACAGACAGGGTCACTGAGACAGGGTCACTGAGACAGGGTCACTGAGACAGGGTCACTGAGACAGGGTCACTGAGCCAGACAGGGTCTCTGAGCCAGACAGGGTCACTGAGACAGGGTCACTGAGACAGGGTCACTGAGCAAGACAGGGTCACTGAGGCAGGGTCACTGAGACAGGGTCTCTGAGCCAGACAGGGTCACTTAGACAGGGTCACTGAGACAGACAGGGTCACTGAGACAGGGTCAATGAGACATACAGGGTCACTGAGGCAGGGTCACTGAGCCAGACAGGATCACTGAGACAAACAGGGTCACCAAGACCGGGTCACTGAGCCAGACAGGGTCACTGAGACAGACAGGGTCACTGAGACAGGGTCACTGAGAGAGACAGGGT
This sequence comes from Scyliorhinus canicula, assembly GCF_902713615.1. NCBI lineage: Eukaryota > Metazoa > Chordata > Chondrichthyes > Carcharhiniformes > Scyliorhinidae > Scyliorhinus > Scyliorhinus canicula. The sequence continues at coordinate 242,052,544 of NC_052149.1, forward strand.
CACTGAGACAGACAGGGTCACTGAGACAGTGTCACTGAGACAGGGTCACTGAGACAGACAGGGTCACTGAGACAGGGTCACTGAGACAGTCAGGGTCACTGACACAGGGTCACCGAGACAGGGTCACTGAGACAGGGTCACTGAGACAGGGTCACTGAGACAGACAGGGTCACCGAGACAGGGTCACTGAGACTGGGTCACTGAGACAGACAGGGTCACTGAGACAGCGTCACTGAGACAGACAGGGTCACCGAGACAGGGTCACTGAGACAGGGTCACTGAGACGGGGTCACTGAGACAGGGTCACTGAGACAGGGTCACTGAGACAGGGTCACCGAGACAGGGTCACCGAGACAGACAGGGTCACTGAGAAATCGTCACTGAGACTGGGTAACTGAGACAGACAGGGTCACTGAGACAGGGTCACTGAGACAGACAGGGTCACTGAGCCAGACAGGGTCACTGAGACAGGGTCACTGAGACAGACAGGGTCACTGAGACAGACAGGGTCACTGAGAAAGCGTCACTGAGACTGGGTAACTGAGACAGGGTCACTGAGCCAGACAGGGTCACTGAGACAGGGTCACTGAGACAGACAGGGTCACTGAGACAGAAGGGTCACTGAGCCAGACAGGGTCACTGAGCCAGGGTCACTGAGACAGGGTCACTGAGACAGGGTCACTGAGACAGGGTCACTGTGCCAGACAGGGTCACTGAGACAGGCAGGGTCATTGAGACAGACAGGGTCACTGAGACAGACAGGGTCACTGAGACAGGGTCACTGAGACAGGGTCACTGAGCCAGACAGGGTCCCTGAGACAGACTGGGTCACTGAGACAGAGTCACTGAGACAGGGTCACTGAGACAGGGTCACTGAGACAGGGTCACTGAGACAGAGTCACAAAGACAGACAGGGTCACTGAGACAGTGTCACTGAGACAGACTGGGTCACTGAGACAGAGTCACTGAGACAGACAGGGTCACTGAGACAGGGACACTGAGACAGGGTCACTGAGCCAGACAGGGTCCCTGAGACAGACTGGGTCACTGAGACAGGGTCACTGAGACAGGGTCACCGAGACAGGGTCTCTGAGACAGGGTCAGTGAGACAGGGTCAGTGAGACAGGGTCACTGAGAGAGACAGGGTCACTGAGACAGACAGGGTCACTGAGACAGGGTCACTGAGACAGGGTCACTGAGACAGCGTCACTGAGACAGACTGGGTCACTGAGACAGGGTCACCGAGACAGGGTCACCGAGACAGGGTCACTGAGACAGGGTCACTGAGTCAGACAGGGTCACTGAGACAGGGCCACTGAGACAGACAGGGTGACTGAGACAGACAGGGTCACTGAGACAGGATCACTGAAACAGGGTCACTGAGACAGGGTCACTGAGACAGGGTCACTGAGACAGACAGGGTCACTGAGACAGGGTCACTGAGACAGACAGGGTCACTGAGACAGGGTCACTGAGACAGGGTCACCGAGACAGTGTCACTGAGCCAGACAGGGTCACTGAGACAGGGTCACTGAGACAGGGTCACTGAGACAGACAGGGTCACCGAGACAGGGTCACTGAGACGGGGGTCACTGAGACGGGGTCACTGAGACGGGGTCACTGAGACAGGGTCACTGAGACAGGGTCACTGAGACAGGGTCACTGAGACAGACAGGGTCACTGAGACAGGGTCACTGAGACAGACAGGGTCACTGAGACAGACAGGGTCACTGAGACAGGGTCACTGAGCCAGACAGGGTCACTGAGCCAGACAGGGTCACTGAGACAGGGTCTCTGAGCCAGACAGTGTCACTGAGCCAGACAGGGTCACTGAGACAGGGTCACTGAGACAGGGTCACTGAGACAGGGTCACTGAGACAGACAGGGTCACTGAGACAGGCAGGGTCATTGAGACAGACAGGGTCACTGAGACAGGGTCACTGAGCCAGACAGGGTCACTGAGACAGGGTCACTGAGACAGACAGGGTCACTGAGACAGGCTGGGTCATTGAGACAGACAGGGTCACTGAGACAGGGTCACTGAGCCAGACAGGGTCACTTAGACAGGGTCACTGAGAAAGGGTCACTGAGACAGACAGGGTCACTGAGACAGGGTCAATGAGACATACAGGGTCACTGAGACAGGGTCACTGAGACAGACAGGGTCACTGAGACAGGGTCACTGAGAGAGACAGGGTCACTGAGACAGACAGGGTCACTGAGACAGTGTCACTGAGACAGGGTCACTGAGCCAGACTGGGTCACTGAGCCAGACTGGGTCACTGAGACAGACAGGGTCACTGAGACAGGGTCACTGAGACAGTCAGGGTCACTGAGACAGGGTCACTGAGACAGGGTCACTGAGACAGGGTCACTGAGCCAGACAGGGTCACTGAGACAGGGTCACTGAGACAGACAGGGTCACCGAGACAGACAGGGTCACCGAGACAGGGTCACTGAGACAGACAGGGTCACTGAGACAGGGTCACTGAGACAGACAGGTTCACCGAGACAGGGTCACCGAGACAGGGTCACTGAGACAGGGTCACTGAGACGGGGTCACTGAGACAGGGTCACTGAGACAGGGTCACTGAGACAGGGTCACCGAGACAGACAGGGTCACTGAGAAAGCGTCACTGAGACTGGGTAACTGAGACAGGGTCACTGAGCCAGACAGGGTCACTGAGACAGGGTCACTGAGACAGGGTCACTGAGACAGGTTCACTGAGACAGACAGGGTCATTGAGACAGACAGGGTCACTGAGACAGGGTCACTGAGACAGACAGGGTCACTGAGACAGGGTCACTGAGACAGGGTCAATGAGACAGAGTCACTGAGACAGACAGGGTCACTGAGACAGACAGGGTCACTGAGACACGGTCACTGAGCCAGACAGGGTCACTGAGACAGGGTCCCTGAGACAGACTGGGTCACTGAGACAGGGTCACTGAGCCAGACAGGGTCACTGAGACAGGGTCACTGAGACAGGGTCACTGTGACAGGGTCACTGAGCCAGACAGGGTCACCGAGACAGGGTCACTGAGCCAGACAGGGTCACTGAGACAGGGTCACTGAGACAGGGTCACTGAGCCAGACAGGGTCACTGGGACAGGGTAACTGAGACCGACAGGGTCACTGAGACAGGGTCACTGAGACAGGGTCACTGAGACAGACAGGGTCACTGAGACAGGGTCACCGAGACAGGGTCACCGAGACAGGGTCACTGAGACAGACAGGGTGACTGAGACAGACAGGGTCACTGAGACAGGGTCACTGAGACAGGGTCACTGAGACAGACAGGGTCACTGAGACAGGGTCACTGAGACAAGGTCACCATGACAGACAGGGTCACTGAGACAGGGTCACTGAGTCAGACAGGGTCACTGAGACAGGGTCACCGAGACAGACAGGGTCACTGAGCCAGACAGGGTCATTGAGACAGGGTCACTGAGACAGGGTCACTGAGACAGACAGGGTCACTGAGACAGACAGGGTCACTGAGACAGGGTCACTGAGACAAGGTCACCATGACAGACAGGGTCACTGAGACAGGGTCACTGAGTCAGACAGGGTCACCGAGACAGACAGGGTCACTGAGCCAGACAGGGTCATTGAGACAGGGTCACTGAGACAGGGTCACTGAGACAGACAGGCTGAATGAATGGAACTTGCTGTTATTTTGCAAATCTGTTTTTAAAAACAAAAATCAGTGAAACATGGATGAAAATAGCGTGAGGCATCTTCAATTTAGTTCCTTGGATGCAGAAACCTTCTTTGAGCCCAAACTGGCAATCCCATTGAGTCCACAAACTGGTTGTTGTGGGAAAGATGGAAAATGTCCGGAATTTGGGTGATCACTCTGGTGCCGTGTGGATTGGGGCGATGGAGGGCCCAGCAAGCTTGCGGCAGATCCACATCTTTGAGCCAGTCTGAGTGGGTAACTTACTGGGTCCCCTCCGGTTAATGGGAGTACTGGATGTGAGCAGCAAATGACCGAAGATAGGAAAAGTCCCCTCCTCTCTAACACGAGCGCCCCACCCCTCATGTCACTAAAGACCACACTCGAATAGCATTTCAACCCCAAGGAATTCTCATCACTGACAGCATCTGATTATTTTTAATTATGTGTGTGATTGCGGTTTTGTGAGCATGAACTTGCATGGAAAAACAATTGTTCTGTGACTCTGAGATTGAGTGATAAAAGATTCTGTTGTGTGCATCTTCCTGTATTTCTAGCTGCATGTCATCAGGAGGATGTCGAGCAGCTTTTTTTTCAAAGTTATTTTTGTATTTATAGTTCAATGATTAATATTCCTCACCTTATTCCTTTTTGTGAGGCAGTGCAATTATTAACCCAGTTAACACTGCATGTCAGATGCTAGTTGAAGAATTAGTCTTGGTAGCTGATTGGCCATCCAAGCTGCAATTCCATTGGTTTAACAACTGTGTGCGGATGGAATAGGGAAGAAATTGATGTGAGTACAGCAAACGGTGTACTCGTCTTAAAGGGAGAAAAAACCTTCACTTAACTGTCACCTTGCATGACTCAGGTCAAGAAGAATCAAAACCAAGAACAAGGGGACAGCGTTGGACCCACACCCACACACAGACTCTCTCTCTCTCCCTCTCTATCTACCTCTGTTTCCCACCTCTTCCTATCCCACTCCATCTTCTCTCTACTTCCCCTGCTCTCTCTCCCTCTTCCCCTCTCTCCCACACCCTCTCTCTCCCTCTCCTGCTCTCTCTCCCTCCACCCCCCACATCCCCCCATTTTATTTTAAAAGCTGAAAATAATCCAATTTGATTAAACACAATCTATCACAAATTATGTTTATACCTTGCTTATAATTTATCATATAAATATGATTAGTGTTTCATGTGATGAAGGTTTTAAATTAAATATAAAGTGCAATAAATAATTCCAAAATCTTTCATTAAACTAAAACCTGAGTTCTAGACAATAATTAGAGTCAGGTAAAATATTTTGGAAAACCTCCCTCCCCACAAAGTGACACCAAGGGAAGGAGCCACATGGTTTATTTTGTTTATGGGATGTGGGTGTCACTGCCCGTCCCTAATGGCCCTTGAACTGAATGGTTTGCTGGGCCATTTCATAGGACAATCACTGGACCTGGAAGCAGGCCGGGTAAGGACGGCAGATTTCCTTCCCTGAAGGACATTCGTGAACCAGATGGGTTTTTACGACAATCGACGATGGTTTCATGGTCACCTTTAGACTTTTTATTCCAGATATTTATTGAATTCAAATTTTACCATCTGTCCTGGTGGGATTGGACGCAGGACCCCAGAGCATTACCCTGGGTCCCTGGATTACTAGCCCAGTGACAATTTGTGCCACTACGTAACTGTATCGATCCTAACAGACTGCTTTCTCACCACATCAACACCCAGACCATAGTTTCTTCCACCGTCTTGTCATGTGAGAGTACCCTTTAAGAAATGCGTGTTTAAGAAATGTGCCTTTAAGAAATGGAGCTGCTCATGTTACTGGAGTGATGTCAGAGTGTGGGTGGAGCTGAGCTCTATTTCTGCTTTTTTTAGTTTCAGTTTCAGAAAGCTTGGGTGTGTCTGTGTTCTTTCAGTGAGCTGCATTGCTGTCGATCTCTGCCACGCAATGACTATCCATATATCATTTGGCAAACTCAGAATTGTAAAAAGGTCTCAGTATTAAATGTAACCCTAATGTGTTCCAGTTTGAAGGTTTGTTAAGTCTTTTAGATGATAAAAGGACAGCACGCAGGTTATTTTGTGTTGTAGTCTTTGGGGGCTGTATTTGATTTACTGGTTGCTAAGATATTCACTGTTTGTTTTAAAATGGTTAACTTGAGTTCATGGAATAAACATTTGTTTTGTGTTAAAAAGAACATTGGTCCATGTCTGCTGCACCATACCTGGAGAGTGAGCCGTGTGCTCCCCATACCACATTCTATTAAAAGTTGTGGGTCAGGTGAACTCCATGATACACTTTGGGATTCTCTAAACCCTGGCCCATCACAGTCTCCAAACTCCATTTCCTGTCTTCAACTTCAAAGTTCTCGTCCACGCCTTCAAACGTGACCATGGCTTCAGCCATATTACTGGGTGATTCCCTCCAGTGCACCACGGCCCAGCCCCCCGCCCTATCCCGTAACCTCAATTAACCCACACATCTTTGGACACTAAGTTGTAATTTATCATGGCCAATCCACCTAACCTGCACATCTTTGGACTGTGGGAGGAAACCGGAGCACCCGGAGGAAACCCATGCAGACACGGTGAGAATGTGCAGACTCCGCACAGACAGTGAGCCGAGGCCGGAATTGAACCTGGCACTGTGAGGCAGCAGTGCTAACCACTTTCCCATCGTGCCACCCTATATTTTCCTTATTTTTCTCCCCTGCGCCTTTTGCAATTTCTTCACCGGTAACAAAATCCTTTGAAAGATAGAAGCAGAAAGGTGCATTGAGCTTCAGCTGACATCCAGAGCAAACATTATTCTCGCTGAATTCTGTGAGGTTGCACTGTCAATAAGAGCTGAAATGCAGGTTGACCTCATGACATAAGTAAATAGCTGTGGGAACTGGGTGCGGATTTTGCCATATCCGAGAGTGACACTGACTGTCAAACAGATGGATGACATGCTCTCCATACCTGCAATAGTGTAGCATTCCATCTGTCGTTTTTGCCAAGAAACATTTTGGCATTGCAGATCAGAGTTGAAGCTTAGCCCTTGAGACTTTTAAATGGTGGAAGTTTGTAACAAACACATGACTTTCAGCGGAGGACAACACAGTGAATCTGAAATGACGTGACATTGCAAAACGCTGAACATCTCTCCTTCTATTGCAAGCACCCAACACTAATGGAAAGCGGATACGATGTCAAAGTTATACGCAGGGCATTTTCGATATGGCAAATACAAAGATAGAAATTGAAGTAGCTGATTCAGCCCACTACAGGCTCTGATCCAACATTCAGTTAGAACGTGGCTGAGCCCAACTCCATTTATCCGTCAAACGTTGTTTGATCCTGCTCCTGTGCAGCATGTTGAGAAGTTTTTGGTAGTTAGAGGGACTATATAAATACTAACTGTTCCTGTTGATAAGAGACCTGGTTCCATAATCTTTAATACCCTTGCCAAACAAAAGTCTATCAATATCAGTTTGGGAATGTTCAACTCACCCTCAGCCACAACAGTTTTGTTGGGAGGAGTCAGTTCCATATTTGAACTGCTTTCCATACAAACTGATGAAAAAGGAGCAGGAGATGGCCACTCGGCCCCTCGTCGCTGCTGCACCATTCAATGAGATCATGGCTCATCTGTTGTGTTTTGAATTCCACATTTCCATCTACACCCCCCCCCCCCCGCCCCCGATACAATGGATCCCCTTGCCCGACAAGAATCTATCCACTCCAGCTTTAAAATATTCTCTGACCCCCGCCTCCACCACCTCCTGAGGCAGAGAGTTCCAAAGTCCCACAGTTCCAATATTTCTCTTCATCCCTGTCCTGTAATGGCAACCTATAATTTTAAAACAGTTTCCCCCAAGTTCTGGATTCACCCTCAAGAGGAAACATTGTTCCCACACCCACCCTGTGGAGAACATTCAGGATCTTACAAGCCTCAATCAATTCACTCCCTCACTCTTCTAAACTCCAGTGCAAACAATCCCAGCCTGTCCAGCCTTTCCTCACAAGAGAACCTGCTCATTCCAGGTATCAACCCAGTAAAACTCCAACTCCAACACATGTTGTAAAATTGTGTGTTGTCAATAAGCATACGTCCATGTACTAATAACGCCCTGTAGCTGGGTACTGCATACCCTGAAACTAAGTGACAGATGCCACCCCAAAGAACCCTTTCTGGATCTCTCATCCACGCCTTCCCCAGATGCTCGTCACAACGTAAACCAAACAATCTCACAGAACTCTGTCTTTCTCCTGAGGATTTCTAAACTCGACACTCAAAGGACATGCTTCCAAATCTTCTCCCAAACTATGCTGTCTCTCAGACTTCCTGCACAAGAATCCACCTCCACCATTTTGACATTTCCTTCTGATGTTCGTCACCCCTGGATTGCCATGTGAATTCATGTTTCATCTTCCACATGTTATGTCAGGTACTCGGCCATGTCAACAGAACATTTCTGATTCTCAGGCCCATCGAATGAAGTCACCCACCTTTGGCTGTCTCCTCAGAGAGCACCTTGTCTTGATTCTGCCCTCAGAGTTTTCTGTCCTTAATTTGGAGGCTGTTCTCTGGTCCATTACTTAACGTCAATGACCTTGTTCACATTCCTGTTCTTGTTCCGTGATTTCAGTGTTTTCCTGAGACTTTCGTTTTGTCCCACTTCCTGTTTTCTGGAACTTTCACCTGTCCTTTTGGGAAATCCGCTTTCTGCATTCGCCGCTCCCATGACCGGTTTCTCCTGACACCCATTTCCAAATGAACTGAAACTGTTCTTGATTTCTCCCTGTGTCTTTGTGGGTCCCCTGATACAGTGCAGTTTTTTTCCCCACTTTGTTTCAACTTCCCTAAGACACTGACCCCCTTTGACAGCACAGTGCCCCTCTTCCTGGGTCATTAAACCTCATTGAAATGCTGGCGCACAAACACACTGGCGGACGTGCAGGCGGTGGCGTACAGGGATTGTCACTGGACTGGGAATGGAGAGACCCGGGAAACTCTCTGGGGACTCCGGGTTTGAATCCCACTGGGGCAGATGGTGGAATTCAATAAAAATGAAAACATTGTTGATTGTCAGAAAAAGTCATCTGGTTCACTAATGTAATTTAGGGAAGGAAATCTGCCGTCCTTACATGGTCTGTCCTACATGTGACTCAGGAACCTACAGCAACGTGTTAACTCTTAAATGTCCTCCGGGATGGTCAATAAACGCTGACCCAACCAACGACGCCCACATCCCATGAACAAATAATGAAAAGCATAGTCACGGATATGTGGACGGCTCTGTTTCACAGTGGTTAGCACTATTGACTCACAGCGCCAGGGACCTGGGTTCATTTCCAGCCTCGGGTGACTGTAAGGAGTCTGCACGTTCTCCCCGTGTCTGCGTGGGATTCCTCCGGGTGCTCCGGTTTCCTCCTACATTCCAAAGATGTGCAGGTTGGGTGGATTGCCCCTGATAAATTGCCCCCAGGTAGGGTTATGGGGATCGGATGGGGAACTGGGCCTCACGAGAGTGATATTTCAGAGGGTCGGTGCAGACTAGATGGACAGAATGGCTTTCTGCACTGGAGGGATTCTATGATCACTTTGAAGTGAAACGAAAACTCAGGTTTTCTTTCTCAGCATACAAATCAGAAATATAATTTAAACTTAAAGTTGCAGGTATGGTTTCTTTCTAACACACACAAATACACATTTAACTTACTTAAAGAATCACTAGTTCCTTACAAAGGGTGGAGGGGAGGGGGCGTGCTCTGCCAAATCTAAGGAGCTGTTTAGTGTCTGATGTAGGGAATGAATGAATTACAATCGCAGATTGAATGACGAGTTGGGAGGCGGGGGGGGGGGGGGGGGGGGGGAGTGAGAAACAGTAAGAGCAGTTACTTGGAAAAAGGAAGGGCATTTCTGGGCATGAATTTTTATTGGAAATCAGTTTGCAAATCTGATCATTCAGATACCATTGGAAGGTGAACTCTGGATGATCCCTAACATTCCATACTTGGGACACACCAACCAGGTTAATGGACCAAATTTCTCTTGGGTTAACACGAGTGAGAGTTCTGAGGTTAAGCAGGTAATTTAACGGTGGAGATGTCAGCTCTGTGAGCACTCCCAGCTTTCACGCCAGGGCGATAAAATATCTCAAACAGTATTTGTCCTGAGGAATGACTGTACACGTCACACATGTGATACATGCCAGAGTGTCAGAATTTACATGGTGTATATTGTATTAGAGTCTGAATAACCCTGTTTCTGATGTTTAGTACTCCTGTTATAACCATATTTTCAGACTGGAGAGCTACAGTATCCATGGTAACTATTAATCAAAGTGGAGCCTCTGATCATAGTCATAGAAATGGTGACCAACCAAATGGGGGAAAAAAACTGCTGCTAAAAAATACACTTAATGTCTGAATGTGACAACTTAATGTTCTTCAGCCAACCTCAGAACCACGTTCATAGATTGGACAGTTAAACCCCAACATTACAAACAGCATAATTTGAATGTTGATCGTGGAAGCCTGCAAAGTTACTCTGGGGATTACTCATGTTATTTTGTTTTCCATTGTGTCTGCATAGAGAGGTGTTTTGATCCATTTGTAAATGCCTCTGGTAATAAGGACATAGTGCAGGGACTTGCACAACATATTTAGGTACTGCTGTTGAAGATAGAAGCTGTTCTGTAACAATGCAACAATCCTGCATTCCCTTTCAAAAAAGGCTGGGTCAATTAAAAAGATGTGAGACGGAGATAGTTGCACAACAGTATCAAAGGAATGGACAAACGAAGGGTTAATGAGATTGAAGTTGAGGTCAGCAAAGATCAAATGAATGGTTGGAACAGACTGCAGAGGCCGAATGGACGATGATGGTCCGATAACCTGTTGTTCAGATAGACAACTGCAGATTTCCTCCCCTAATTCTCACAATGATTCCATGTTCATCCTGACTGAGCCTAGCTTTTCATTCCGAATCTGTTTTAAAAAATGGAATTTAAATTCTTCCGTTGCCATGGTGAGATTTGAACTCAATCACTAGATTACTTGTGTCGGCTTACGAGCCCAATGATGCAAACATTTTGTCCTAAAAGAATAGCTTTCTAAGTTCTGCTGCCTTGAATGTCTCTCAGGGATGTGTCTCATTCCAGATTCAATATTCTGTCACATCCATTCTGAATCTGCTGACCAATCCCTGGCCGGCCCTGTATATTAGCTGACCTCATTCCCATAGCCCTGACCTCAAGCTCCCTTTTCTCCATCTGGACATACCCCAGCTGGATTAACCTACAGAAGGAAGACTCCATATTCTCCTCACAACTCTCTCCAAAATTTCGGGCAGCACGGTAGCATAGTGGTTAGCACTGTGGCTTCACAGAACCAGGGTCCCAGGTTCAATTCCTGCTTGGGTCACTGTCTGTGCGGGTTCTGCACGTCCTCCCGTGTGTGCGTGGGTTTCCTCCGGGTGCTCCGGTTCCCTCCCACAGTCCAAAGATGTGCGGGTTAGGTGGATTGGCCATGCTAAATTGCTCTTCTGTGCAAAAAGGTTAGGAGGGGTTGTTGGGTGAGGGGAATAGGGTGGAAGTGGGGGCTTAAGTGGATCGGTGCAGACTTGATGGGCCGAATGGCCTCCTTCTGCATTGTATGTTCTATGTTTATGTCTATTACAGTCCAATTTCTGACACATCAGCATGGCAAGAACATAGTCAAACAAATCAAGGCTCTTCGCAGGAGATTCATCAAAAGACAATGTGATGCGGGAGGAGTTATTAGACCAGGTGGTCAAAACTTGGTTTGTTGGTTCTCAGGAGCATCTTGATGGAAGTGAGAGAGAGGAAGAGAGGATTTTGGGGAGAGTTTCACAGTTTAAAACCCAGGCCGCCGATGGTGGAACCAATAAGATCAGAGGTTCGCAAGAGTCAGGAATTGGAAAACCTCTTGTGTCCATGGTGCTCTCAAATGATGGAGAGGAAAAGGTTAACACAATGTTACCATCTCTCCTCATCACACTTTCTCCCAGGCAGTTTCGAACATGAACAAAGCGCAGCTAAATTATTGCTTATTTTAGACAAATGCAAAAGATGTGGGAAGAAGAATTGAGACTTTTTATTTTCATTTCAAGCCATTCTGGACATTACAGAATTGTACTCACTTCTAAATATACTTAGCTTTAGATTTTTCCGATTGTTTCTCAAGAAAATAATTGTGTTTTCACCATAGACGAGTGAACGTGCATCTCAGCCAAACTGTCACAGGGTGATCAGGGTGCTAACAAAAGACAAATTCTTAGCACTACAAATTACCTAGCTTACAGAAATTGGGTTTGTCATTTTCTAGGGAGCTGCAGAATGATTTGCAAAGATTATCAAAGTTCCCACATGTCTGCTTTTAGAATTGAATTTCTGAATCACAATTTTCAAAAAAATGAAAAGATGAACATCGTATCTTGATTCCATGAATAGACATTTGCATTCACATAGCACCCTATGGGCACGATTTAAATAAATGGGAATAGAGTCCCATAGTTTTGCCGCGTGTTTCCAGTGGTCCGTGGTGCCAAGAAATACAATGTTATTAAACATCACGTGGGTTAGACAAGGGGCCTCAGAGCAGAGCGCACGGCTGGGAATGCACATTGCCCCATTTTCTACACTGAGGAACTCCGCTCACCTGAACTCCTCAGTGCAGATCTCTGGAGTCCCCAACGTGATCCCGAACACCTCATCCCCCCCAAACCCCAACTTGCTATAAGGGGTTTCCAGGGCACCTCCTCAAGCCCCCAACACCTGCACAGGGCACCCCCAGCCCGATTGCCATTGTGCAGCTTTGCACCCTGGCAGTGCCACCTGGGCAGGTGGCACGAGCAGTGCCAAAGGTATCACACTGCCCTGGGGGAAAGCACCTGGGGGCCTCCGATCCCCTGGGAGACCCCCACGAGTGTCTGGTCCCTGTTTGCGGAGACCAGCACTGAACGGCACTCACCCCCCCGCCTCTCCGAGGCGAAGGGGTGAGATCTCAATGTCTCCGGTACCTCGGGAAGCTGCACATTAAAGTGAGACTAGCTGCCTCGGTCCAATATGCAGATTTGCCAATCAGTGATCCTGCCTACAATGGACGGGATTCACATCACAACGTCTCGCGAGGTCGCTTTAGATCTCGGGAGGTATTGCGAGCCGGGTAGATCTGATTTAACCAAATCATGACTGATCTGTAACGAAACATCTTCCACTCGACTTGGCTCCTTCACCCTTAATATCCCTCCCGAACAAATCTCAGCCTTGAAATATTCAGCTAATGATGAGCAGCCTCAAAAACATAATTATTTTTTGGTGGGCAAAGAGAATTCCAGATTTCTATTCCGACTTGTGCGAATTTGTGTCCATGTCAGCGTTCCAGAACAGCTCTGCTTCAATAGTGAGCTTGTGATCCTTTGTTCCAGACTCTCCCACCAGAGGAATTAATTTACCTCCATGTACCAAACTCCTTCAATCATGTCAAACACATGGGTGAGATCACACCTCAGCATCCAATATGTTACAGAGGCCAACACTGTGGGTAGATTATGGAGTTATCTGATAGGATCTCATTGATTGGAGGAACTGGCTGGAATAGTTGCCTCCTGCTGGGGTTTGAGGCCCGTTATGCTGTAAGAGCACTGGATGCTTCTAGTATCTGCCCAGAGTGATCACAACAAGGTGATGCAAAAACTGGGTTTATTGACACATGTAACCTGGACTGCTCCACTTCCCAAAGGGTTCTCCCGCCCTGGCCTTCACCTACGGTGGGGTTTTTATACTGCTCACTTTTATACCCCTCATTAAGGGGAAGCCCTGTTACCGGGGATGTTCCTACTTCGTAGAGGTTACGGGGAACCTAATGGTCCACACCCTGGGACCCCCGTTGGGGGTTGTAACGAAACCCAACCAAGCTAACACTCCTCACTTCAGACAAGATTCAGTATTTAATAACTCAGGCGTCAGCTTCCAAACATTATGGATAACATTTCAGAGGATCTTAGGATCTCCATAGTGTAAAAGGAGGCCGCTCTGATGATGGAGCACTTACTGCTCCTCCAGCTCAGGCTACTGGCTTAAAGCACAGATTGAGAGGTTGGCCGGGTGAAATAATTCAATTGGCAGACTGGAAGAGAAGCACCTTCCAGATCACCAGCACAGATCAGCAGCTTAGTATTTGGCCCTATTGGGAAGGCAGAGGGGTCAGAGGGGTTACGTCTGTCTCCTCAATTTAACCTCGGGACTCACTTGCACATTTTCCACCAGGCGGGAGGGGCTGGGGTGGAGGCAGTTTAAAATTGGGGCCGATAAATGCGTGTCCTGTGACCCAAGATGTATCACCACGGAAGCAAATGGGTGGGATTCTCCGGGAATCGGCGGGGCGGGCAGAAACGGCGCAGTGGACTAGCGGGAACCATTCCGGCGTCTGGCCGCCCCAAAGGTGCGGAATCCTCCGCACCTTCAGGGGCTACGCCGGCACCGGAGTGGTTTGCGCCCTGCCGGTAGACGTAGAAGGCCCTGGCTTGCGCGGGTCCACGCATGGTCGGGAGCGTCAGCCGCTGCTGATGTCATCCCCACGCATGCACAGGGGGTGTTTTCCTTCACGCCAGCCATCGCGGAGGCTTACACGGCCGGCACGTAGGAAATAGACTGCCCCCACGGCACAGGCCTGCCCACGGATTAGTGGGCCCCGATCGCGGGCCAGGCCACCGTGGGGGCACCCCCCCACGGCCAGATCGCCCCGCACCACCCCCCCTCCCCTGAGGACCCCGAGCCCACCCGCGCCGCCAGGTCCTGCCGGTAAGGGACCAACTCCAATTTACGCCGGTGGGACCTGCGTAGAACGGGTGGGACTTCAGCCCATCGCGGGCCGGAGAATCGCCGGGGGGGGGGAAACCCGCTGACCGACGAGGCGCGATTCCCGCCTCCGCCAAATCTCCGGAGAATTCGGCATCCGGCGGGGGCGGGATTCACACCGCCCCCCGGTGATTCTCCCACCCGGCGGGGGGTCGGAGAATCCCGCCCAATGTGTCAACATCATGGTTGACATCAAATTAATAAATGATACTGGGGCTGGTTTAGCACAGTGGGCTAAACAGCTGACTTGTAAGGCAGAACAAGGCCAGCAGCGCGGGTTCAATTCCCATACCGGCCTCCCCGAACAGGCGCCAGAATTGGCGACTAGGGGCTTTTCACAGCAACTTCATTGAAGCCTACTCGTGACAATAAGCTATTATTATTATAAATGAGTTTTTATCAGACAGAAACTAAATATTCCAATCTTTGTCTCCTGCATGAGCAAATAATTTAACCTCCACATTCAAATAATGGGCAGGGAAATTGCAGAAATATTCAGCATCTGTCCATTTAAAATTGGCCAAGAATTACTGATGGGATCAAAACCCCCTTTAACAATTGAGTGGCCATACTTTTGAGTTCAAAATAGTGTGTAAATAAACCGTGATGGGTTTGAAGCATGCTTCATTAAATTGCAAACCGCTCAAAAACAGTGAATAGAAATGAATTCATGTTTTCAAAACAGATTGCGAGCATTGGAATTTTTGGCATGAATATTTGCAACTTTGTTGGGAACAAATCATCATTCTGGAGGCACCTTAGCAAAAGCTCACAGAGAAAAGGTGAATGCTCATTTTCATCATCTTCTCATTGTTCTTTTGCAATATTTAATCTGCAATCTCCCCCAGTTAAAGGAATCATGGGTGGGATTCTCCGTCGGCCGACGTCGAAATTGAGAAAGGCGATTGGGCGGAGAATCGATCGTGAAGCCAAAATCACTGGGGGTGTCGGGCGCAGAACAGAATGGCATTCTCTGGTGCCTCGTCAGCCAGGTCAATGTGTCCCACTCCGCCAGTACAGTAAAAGCCGTTCGCGCATCATTAGCGAGTCTGACCAGATATTCTGCGGCGCCCCCGCAATGCTCCACCACCGCGAAGGGGAATTACTGATGGCAGGTTTCACTTGTGGTTTCAAAAATTGGGAAAGAGGAGCCGTGACAGATGATGGAGAGAGGAGAGAGGGCAATAGGCTCCTCCACCCATCCTCCTTATCAGACGAGGACCTCCTCCTTGAGCACGTCGTCTGTCTGCAGCCCGGTGTTCTGGAGGAGGCAGCAGACTCCCGCGATGTGGGTGGCCCTCCCAGCGCTTTACTGGAGGGCACTCCAGAACCGTCCAGGCACCCAAACCACATCTTCAGGATGCTGAAACACCGCTAGATAATGCCCCTGGTCGTGGCATGGACGTCGTTGTGGCTCTCTCGTCGGTCTGTGGCCTCCAGTTAGACATCATCAGCCAGATGATCAGAGGATTAGATAGGGTGGACAGTGAGAGCCTTTCTCCTTGGATGTCCAGCACGAGGGGACATAGCTTTAAATTGAGGGGAGATAGATATAGGACAGATGTCAGAGGTAGGTTCTTTACTCAGAATGCCCTGCCTGCAACAGTAGAGGACTTGCCAACACTAAACGCATTCAAATGGTCATTGGATAGGCATATGGACGATAAGGGAATAGTGTAGAGGGACTTTAGAAGGGTTTCACAGGACGGCGCAACATCGAGGGCCGAAGGGCCTGTACTGCACTGTAATGTTCTATGTTCTATGACCACAGCAGGTAATCCCTATAGCCCAGGGCCAACCCCTCCAGATTGGGGGGAGGGAAGGGGGGCCTCGAAGATTCCAGGATGAAGGCGTCGTGCAAACTGCCCGGGTATTGGGCGCAGACCTGCATGATGCACATCTGTTTGTCACACACCAGCTGCATGTTCATTGAGAGGAACCCCTTTTCAGCTTGTGAAGTTTGGCCTCTCATCTCCAGGTGCCCGGAGAGGGACATGCAGCCCATCGATCACTCCCTGCACCCCCCCCCCCCCCCCCCCCCCCGGAGTCATCCCGCTGATCACTCCCTGCACACCCACCCCCCGAGTCATCCTGCTGATCACTCCCTGCACGCCCCCCCGCCCCGAGTCATCCCGCTGATCACTCCCTGCACCCCCCCCCCCCCCCCCCCCCCGAGTCATCCTGGCAATCACTCCTTGCACTCAGAGTCATCCCAGCGATGCCTGTGAACCCCATTGCCTGGGCATCCTGGTGGGCTCGGTCCACATTGAAATGTATGTAATGTGCCAACTGGGCACATCGGGCCTCCGTGAAGGAGCGGATGCAGCTGTGCACCGAGCTCTGTGAAATCCCGGACAGATCCCCACTCGGCGTCTGGGAGGTGCCTGTGGTGTAAATGTGCACCCCCATTCCTCCGCGGTGCCAGGTATGCCATGATTCGGCTGATACGTCGCACAGCCCTCTCTGCTCAGCGTGTTCTTCAAAGTTCTGCCCGGTCCGGCAGGCCCTCGAATGACAGGCCCTGCCGGTGCACACAAGGCCTGCTGCGGCGCTTCCATTGTTCTATAAGGGAATTGTGTAGAGGGACTTTAGAGGGGTTTCACAGGACGGCGCAACATCGTGGGCCGAAGGACCTGTACTGTGCTGTAATGTTCTATGTTGCACCTCCTCTGCCTCCTCCTCCTTTGCCTGTTGGGCGGGTTACTCTCTGTTCTCAGCGGCTGCCTCATGTCCTCTGGGGCAGGCTCTGCTGCTGCAGCTTCCTCCTCCTCGAGCAATTCGAAGTGATCCGCCAGCTCTCTGTGTCCGTTACCGACTCACCTCGACAGCGCACAGCTGCATTGAAATGAAAATCGCTTATTGTCACAAGTAGGCTTCAAATGAAGTTACTGTGAAAAGCCCCTAGTCGCCAAATTCCAGCGCCTGTTCGGGGAGGCTGCTACGGGAACCAATAATGCTGAATTTCAACGGAAAATTTGGATCAGAATGTTCAGCCACTATCGCCCCCAACTCATGGAATGACCAGGAATCCGGAGCAGCTGGGAAGGGAGACTAACCCTGAAGGTCAGAACTCCACAGGCTGTTAGGTCTCCCCCCAAAATACCATCAGAAATATTTAGTGTTAGGTTTTTTTGTGGAATAAATAATGTGAACATACAAAGGGCGATTGTTGGCGGAGCCCACGTTGGACTTAAAACGGGCCATTGAATTAGCACTATCCCGCAGAAATGTGGAGAAAGGGGTACAGGAACTTCAGGGGTCCATGGACAATGGGCTCCATAGTTTGACCTCACCTCTGTGTCGAGTTCCCGCATCATCACAAGGCAGCATCAGAGTGGCCCGATCACCTCGCAAGAGGCAACTGAAGATGCAATTCTGCAGTCAGACCCAGTGCTTAGGAGCTGCTACGGACATGCAGAATATCTCCCCCGAGGCCCAAGGGGAATACATAGATACTGATGCACTATCAATTCCGAAAACACGAGAGTAGAGATTAATCAAGGCTTTATTACGCAGAGATGTGGAGCCTCCCGCAGCTGCTGCCGAAATGGCTACAGCTCGGAGAGCCCACACATTTATACTCCGCCTACTGGGCGGAGCCAGCAGGCAGGGATCTACCCCTGTACCTGTAATACAGGGGCCTTACCGTAATACCCTCGTGTACAGTATATAAGACAACAGTGATGACGATCACATTCACCCCCTGTTAAAAAAGAGTTCAGCAGGGGTGGTGGAAAATATTTACATACAGGTTGTTAAAAATGTTTTGAAAGAGTCTACAAATTTATACGGTCCCATTCTTCCGCTTCACCTGCCCATTTCCCCTGGGGCTGTAACTGGTCGTCCTGCTGGAGGCGATACCCCTGTTGAGCAGGTACTGGCACAGCTCATCGCTCATATATGAGGATCCCCGATCGCTGTGGATGTAAGCGGGGAAACTGAACAGAGCGAAGATGCTATTGAGGGCTTTGATGACGGTGGCAAACGTTATGTCAGGTCATGGGATGGCAAGGGGAATCTCGAGTTCTCGTCAACCACATTGAGGAAGTACGTGTTGCGGTCGGTGGAGGAGAGGAGCCCTTTGAAGTCCATGCTGAGGCATTCAAAGGGGTGCGGGCCTACACCAGGCGCACACGGTTTGGCCGGTAGAAGTGCCCCTCTGTCCAACATCTGCTTTTGAACTTGCGATGTCTATCCGTAACCTCTTTTCATTGACACTTTTTGTAGAGTGCACATTTTCCCACAGGGATTTATTGTCAATGTGACAGTCAATAGGTATATTACCCAAATCCCCTAATCCCAAAATTTCTGTCAATATCTGATTTATATAAAAGGCCATATCCACCGCTTCCACTAAGCTTAACGTCTCAGCAGCCAAAGTGCTTTTGACCACTCTCCTTATTTTCTTTGTTTCCCACACAAGAGGGCAACATTTACCATTGTTCCCCAAAACGAAAATTATAAAACCTCCTGAGCTTGAAACTCCATCACATAAATTTGCATAGAACGCATCACTATAAACTGTGAGTTTCAAATGCCTAGGATCACCTAAAACCGGGAACTTCAAAACACACTCCTACATTTTTAGTTTGGCCAACACTTTATTTGCTCTTATTATGTCTTCCACTTTGGCATCATTCATCTTTATACTCAACTCTAAGACATCAAAACTGACGTCCGGTCTAGTCTGTCTACCTAACCAGTTCAGTTGCCCAATTAAACTTCGCAGTTGCTCTTTTTCTATCTTCGAAACCATTGCGTCTTTTTGTGAAACCCGGCCACGACTAATTGCTATTGGACTGATGCTTTCCAAGTAAGATTGCTGACGTAAAGTTGCCCCTAACTGAGTCTGTCCGATTTCCAAACCAATATATTTAAATACACCGGAAGCCTGACTTCCAACCGTGAATTCTTTCCTCAAACCAGAGATTACAATAGCTTCAAAATCACTAGTCCCACCCCACAAAAAACCATCGACATGCATCATGAAGATGCCAGCAAGATTTCCTTTATAGTGCCAGTAAAACATTGCAGGATCTGCTTTCAACTGGCAACAGCCTAACTTTAACAAGACTGACCTCACCGAAAAGTACCACACTCTAGATGCATAATTTAATCCATATACACATTTGTTCAACTTCCACAGTACCCCTTCTGTGTTAGCTGCTTCTTTAGGAGGACGGAGAAAAATGTCTCTCTGGAGCTGATGCCCCTGCAAAAAGGCAGCTTTTATATCTATAGATTTGCATTCCCATGCCTTTGTGGCTTATAGATCCAAGAAGATCTTTAAAATAACCTTTCCTCCTGTAGGTGAATCTACCCTTAAGTCTTGATCGTCTAAGTTTTCTTCAAATCCCCTTGCCACAAGCCTGGCCTTTGCCTTATAAGTTCCATCTGGAAGAACCTTTTCTGTACAAATCCATCTGTGGGATAGAGCTTTTTGTCCCCTATCCGGTACTTCTGTGTATACCCCAAATTCACTCCAACTATGCAATTCTTGCTGTTTAGCATCTTTGATAACTTTTTCATTTAATTTATTTGAAGCCACCAGAATCGCACGTGCATGTGGGCTTCTACTTCTATTAGTATTCATAGTCTTACTCCTGTTCCGAGATCTTGATAAACTACGTCCCCTTTCCTGCCTGGTATCTCGTTCTGTACTGCTACTGCTTGATCTTTCTCTTCTGTAGCGGGATGTCCTTTCAATAGTTCTCGACCTTTTCCTGCAAACCTGTTCACTATCCGATGTACTATCTGAACTGGCTCTGCGTTTCTGTGCCCTCCATTTTTGAACTTTGTTTTCCCAATCCATTGTCTTAACTTGCTCCCCTGAATGCTGTACATTCAACCAATGTTTATACTTTCCAGTGGCCTTCCCTGCTCTACTAATAACAGTTGCTCCTTCAATAAATTTTTCAGCCTCCGAGGAGACGGATGTGCAAATTGCCTATGCAGTTTTACTACAATAAGCTTTTTACCAGCTAAAGTCGCATTATCAACTGCCATTAACACATCCTTAACCACTCTACTTGAAACATTATTTGTCACTAATGGAATACAATAGTGTCCCGACTGTGTAAATTGTAAGTCCACCGTCTTTCCAAAAACTGTTGTTTTATCCTGTTCCATATCCAGCTTCATGTGTGCTTTCTTCATCGACGGTCTGCTCAAAAGCAAAGGTTTCTCACTTGATACAACATCCGTGCTAATGAAATGATTCACTCCAGCAATATTGCAAGGGATCACCACTATTTTCAGTGGCTTCAGAGTATTATCATCCCCAAACCTGAAACTTGTGGAACTTTTAAATTCCTTAACCTTGTTACGATTTTCAGCATCAATTGAGTCCAGATAACATTTTAACCAGTCAATCCCACACACAGTAGATGTGCAGCCACTGTCCAATACAGCACAGTTAAAAGATTCTGCAACCAACACCCTCATTACCGGCGTAAAACAGCTTGTTAATAGGACAATGCCTTCTTTCTGGTCACTATCTTTTTCCTCTTCTGACTCTTCCGTGTCATGTGTCGCTTCAAATACTCTATCATAATGTGTTGGACAGTTGAAAGCATAATGGTATTGAGAGTCACATCGAAAACATCGATTTATCATGCCCCGTGCATTTCTGGGGTTCATCCTCCTATTGTAGGTTCTAACTGGGTTTCTGTCTTCATAATTTCCTTGTCTCGGTCTCCTTTTATAGTCTTGAGGCCTGTTCGTAGCCATACGATTTCGCCATCCTGTTAGTAGTGTATCTTCCATATTCTGCCTTATAGCAGGCTGACCTATTTGGGTCATCAGAGCCATTGGAATTGAATGTTTCCCCCAAATTTTTTTTAAAGCTGTTGTCATCTGTTCGAATAAGGTATCGTTATCCGTAAACTGAACTCCTGTCAAAACCAGGAGCCTATCCATGTTGCTCACTCTAGCACAGTCAAGTAATTTAAAGGCCAACACAGACTGTGGAAATTCCAGCCTGTGTTTCTGCAGCCTTTGATATAGTCTGCCAAATTCCATTATATAGTCTTCCATAGATAAATCCTCCATTTTCCAGAACTTATCAAAATCCGGCCATGCTTCATACGCACTTAACATAGAACATAGAACAGTACAGCACAGAACAGGCCCTTCGGCCCTCGATGTTGTGCCGAGCAATGATCACCCTACTCAAACCCACCCGATACCCGTAACCCAACAAACCCCCCCCCTTACTTATTTTTTAACAAGTCATCTTTCTTATAAATCTTGTCCATATAAAGTAATAAAGTCGCCAGACCTTCTTCTGAGTCTAACTCTTCCAACTCCAGCTCGGAAAGCACTTTGTTTCGGATTTTACTGCCATACGGTAAAGAAAGAGCCAATGCCATACCTTGTTTTCTCTTTCCTAAAGCAGTCACCTTCGTCCACATAACTACTGCTCCTCTCCATTGGTCGTATGATTCCCTTTCAGAGATTAAGGGAGGATAATCATATCCGGCCATCTTCGTCCTGGGTTCAGCCATGTTTCCCTTTTTTTTCACTCCTTGGTTTGATCTGGTAAAATTGTATCTTTCAACCCTTCACATTTACACAGCAACCGTCCTCTGCTACCATTTGTTAAACAAATGGATGCTGTGGTATGAAGAGACAAAAGTCCAGCTCCTTTTCACAAACACCTTTATTTCACTTTAACAGACTTTGCACTAAACTCAATCATCACATCACAAGATCCAGAGTCCACCTGAAGCCCCTTTACATATCAGTGTCAATCATTGAACACTTAACATAAATGAGACAACTAATTGCAATGTCTCTTAACCCATTACTTAACAATATGCAGTATATAATATAACAGTGGTGACTGCCACAGATACATATACAGAAAATAGAAGCAGCAGGAGGCCATTCAGCCCTTCGAGCCTGCTCCGCCATTCATTATGATCATGGCTGATCATCAAGTTCAATACTCTGATCCCACCTTCCCCCCCATATCCCTTTAGCCCCAAGAGCTTTATCTAATTCCTTCTTGAAATTTCACAATGTTTTGGCCTCAACTACCTTCTGTGGGAGCGAAGTTCATGAACCGCTGACCACATTGTCTCAGATGTGTGGATGATCATACACGCAATAGTCACTGATGTGTTAGGCAGGTTGGTTCGACGTCAACTGCAACTGGATGCAGGGAAGCTAGAAACAAACGTCTGACACAGGAGATGATCCAACACTGTTTTATTTAACTATGAACTGCTGTACATGTTCAGCTGTGGGTTGACACTCTACTAATCCTGATGACCTTTTACTGGCTCGACCAGACCTACTAGCTACCACATGGCAATAGTGCTCACTGACTTGTGCACTCCGACTGTCTCAGTATCTGGGTCCTGAGAGAGGGAGAGTCTTAATGCCCTGTGGGCTTTATAGTGGTGGTGTCCTGTCTGGTGATTGGTTGTTCTGTGTTGTGTGTTCATTGGTCATCCAGTGTGTCAATCACTGCCTGTCTGCATCTCATTATCCATGAGTGGATATTTTGACATCTCCCCTTTTTAAAAAAAAATTAAGATATGGAACGTGAAGCCTGACTACGTACAAGTGGTGAGTTACCGAACATATACACATGGGAAGGTGTCTATCGTGCAGATACAGAGCAAAGTGAACAAAATTTAAAAAAGCAAAGTCTATAGATTCAGTCTTTGAGGCGGGTGGCGAATTCTTGTCGATCGCCGCAGAGGTGGAGCAGGAGATGCCGGCACTTGGACAGGTGGGATCGCTGGCAGATTGGTGGCCTTGTGGCAGGAGACGCTCGGAGGAGGCATGATAACCGGCGGAGCAATGCGGTCAGGTGGTGGACGGGGAACTCTCCGCAGCGCCCTCCTGTTGCGCCGGAGAATGGAGCTGTCAGCCATTTGAACAATGAAAGACCGTGGGGCGGCCTTCCTGACAACAACAGCTGAGGCTGACCAAACTCCCTCAGGCAACTGGAAACGAACAACATCGTCTGGAGCCAGCGCAGGCAGATCCGTGGCATGACCATCATACGTGATCTCCTGCTGGTCCCTGGATCGCTGCACCTTCTGCAGCACCGTGAGGTGGTCAAGGTCTGGAATGTGAATGGCTGGAACAGTCATCCTCAGGTTGCGGTTCATGAGCAGCTGCGCCGGAGACAAACCAGTCGACAGAGGGATTGCCCTGTAGGCCAATAGCGCCTGGCTGAAATCGGAGGCTGAGTCTGCAGCCTTGCAAAGCAACCGCTTGACGATATGGACCCCTTTCTCGGCCTTCCCGTTTGATTGCGGGTAATGGGGACTGGAGGTGATGTGAATGAAGTTGTAGGATCATGCAAAATCAGACCAATCCTGGCTGTAGAAACATGGACCGTTGTCACTCATTACTCTGAGTGGTATCCTGTGCCTGGCAAACGTCTCTTTGCAGGTTTTGATGACGGACCTAGACAATTTCACCACGTCCAGGTAACTGGAGAAGTAGTCGACCAAGAGCACGTAATCACGCCCATTGGCGTGAAAGAGGCCTATCCCCACTTTAGACCACGGAGAGGTCACAATCCCGTGCTGTTGCAGTGTTTCTTTGGGCTGAGCCGGTTGAAACTTCTGGCAGGTTGTGCAGTTGAGGACGGTGTCAGCAATGTCCTGGTTGATGCCCGGCCAATAAACTGCCTCCCGAGCTCTGCATCGACAGTTTTCGACCCCAAGATGACCCTCATGGATCTGCCCGAGCACCATAGCTCGCATGGTTTGAGGAATGACGATCCTATCCAGTTTGAGAAGGATTCCCTCAATGACCGTTAACACGTCCTTAACAGTAAATAATTGGGGGCATTGCCCCTTTTGCCAGCCATGGGCGAGGTGTTGCACTATTTGCTGCAGTAGAGCATCCTTGGCAGTTTCTTCACCTTTTTGGACTGTAGCCAGCTGGGGTAACCACTGCCCAACACAAAATGGAAGATTGCAAGGAATGCAGGGAAATTGGACAGGTTGTAAAAGCAAGCAGCTTGCAAGGCGCTTGTATATTCAGACTACTCCAGAAACCAGTTCTGACTGCTGCAGAAACCAGACAGCACTGTGAAACGAAACAGTTAGCGTACTAATGAGGCGATACCGGGCGATCCCCAGATACAATGGAAACAAGTTAAACACAGATCGATACATTGAATGGAAGGCCAGACTTCTCGACGCCAAAAGAAGTCCAAAACAATAAGTCCCAAGAACCGCCCCAGTGATCGAGGTACTGCCCCGTTATTGGGGAATTCAAATCAATCGATTGGGAAGAGACCCAATCGATTGCGAGAGTATAGAGGGTCCGCCCAGGTGGGTGCAAGATCCTGAGAGGAGTATAAAACAGAGACCGCGACCCCAGCTCTCTCTCTCTGCCAGCCCCTCCTTGACCAGCCAGCCCTCCCAGCAGAACACCGTTGTAGCAGAAGAACCTTGAGGAGGAGAGGTCGGGACAGCAGCTGCCAACAAGTAAGTCACAACCCACGCTACGAGAGTAGACACTCCTGACCCCCTGTAGTCCATAACTACTGGAAGCCTGCGGACCCAGGACAAAGCTAGAAGCTGTTGTTCCCTGATCCGGCAGTCCCCCATCCAGATAAGTATTTGGCCTATTAGTGGTAGGATTAGCCTAGTCTTATAGTTTTATATGCATGATTAGTAGATTATTGTAATATAATAAACGTGTCTTGTTTGAACTTACTAACTGGTGTGTGGATTTATTGCTTTGAACTTGACTTTGAAACTTGTGGCGGTATCTTAACGATACCTGGCGACTCCAAAGCTAAGTAATGAAACAGAGCCAAATTGAGTGTTAAGCACACTCACCCAGAATGAGCAACAGGACCACACGTTCATCAGTGGCTGGTAGGTTGCTGGCACACAACTGCACCTGTGCCTCTATGTGGCAGATTAAGTCGCCCTGTTCACACTGCATGGTGACGGATCGGGATGGGGCATCCGCGATGATCAGCTCCTTACCCAGTGTGTAGACAAGTTTGAAGTCATATCGGCGGAGACGAAGAAGAATTCGCTGCAGCCGAGGTGTCATATCATTTAAATCATTCTGGATTATGTGGACTAAAGGCCTGTGGTCTGTTTCCACCGTGAACTTTGGCAGGCCGTATACGTAGTCATGAAACTTGGCTATTCCTGTCAGGAGACCCAAGCACTCCTTTTCCATCTGGGCATACCGTTGTTCGGTCGGAGTCATAGCCCTGGAGGCGTATGCCACTGGAGCCCAGGGCGAGGAGTTGTCTCGCTGGAGGAGCACCGCCCCAATGCCGTTAGGGCTTGTGTCTGTGGATATCTTGGTATCCTTGGTTGGGTCAAAGAACGCCAGTACTGGGGCTGTGGTGAGCTTCGCCTTTACCTCAAGCCACTCCTTTTCACGGGCAGGCAGCCACTGGAACACTGTTGACTTCTTTACGAGATGCCGGAGGGCCGTGCTGGGGGCTGCCAAATTGGGAATGAAATTCCCGAGAAAATCTACCATCCCGAGGAAGCGGAGGACCGCCTTCTTGTCCTCCGGGGTCTTCATGGCGTTGATTGCCAGCACCTTGTTGGTGTCAGGTTGTACACTCTGCTGTGAAATGTGGTCACCCAGAAACTTGATAGTGGACAGACCAAATGAGCATTTGGCCCTGTTGAGATGGAGGGCCTTTTCATGAATCCGCTGGAAGACCTGTCTGAGGCGGGCAATGAAACCTCGGGGGTCGTGGACCAGATGATCACATCATCCACACAGACTCGCAACCCCTCAATGCTCTCCATCATTTGCTCCATAATGCGATGAAATACTTCGGAAGCTGATATGATACCGAAGGGCATGTGGTTGTAGCAATACCTGCCGAATGGAGTGTTAAACGTGCACAGCTTCCGACTGGACGTGACCAGTTGTTTTTGCCAGAAGCCAAGGGAGGCGTCCAGCTTGGTGAAGAATTTGACATGAGCCATCTCACTGATTAACGCTTCTCGCTTAGGGATCGGGTAGTGCTCTCGCATGATGTTGCGGTTCAAGTCTTTGGGATCAATGCAAATACGGAGTTCACCAGAGGGTATTTTTACATAGACCATGGAGCTGACCCAGTCTGTTGGTTCCTTGACCTTTGAGATGATGCCCTGGTCTTGTAGCTGCTTTTTCAGACGATCCTTGAGAGGAGCTGGCACCCAGCATGGTGCATGGATCAGTGGGGTGGCGTTCGGCTTTAGCAGTATTTTGTAGCGATATGGGAGCGTGCCCATTCCATCAAACACGTTGTGGTATTGTGTGAGAATGTCGTCTATCTCGGCTTGGAGATTCACATCGGGCGAGGCAGTCGCCGGTGTCGAGGACATGGTGTGGACTCGCTGGACCAGATTCAGGAGCTTGCAGGCGCGATCACCGAGCTGGGACGCCCTGTCAGGCCGGACGATCTCGAATCGTAAAGTTGCCTTGATTTCCTTGTGAGATACCCCTAGCCGATATGATCCACTGGCAGCTATGGCATTGCCATTGTAGTCGAGAAGTTGGCAGGCTGGTGGAAGAATGCTTGGTCGCGTTGAGATCTGACTGTGAAGTGAGGTAAGTGAGGTTCGCAGACGCGCCGGTGTCCAGTTTAAATCGGATGCGAGCCTGGTTGACTGTGAGGATAGCAGACCACTCATCGTCAGGGTGCACTCTGAGGATCGAAAGGTGGGTTGCCGGTGCAGTGGGCACCAGCTCGCGTGTGGTTATGATGCCCACCCGATATGGAGACTCGAGGCAGTCAGCATCGGGGTCCATTGGGCTGTCGGGATCAGCATCCTGCCTGTCTTGTTGTACCGAGCTGATACTTCTGTACCATGTCTGGGACCGCTGGCTGATAATCGGTGGAGCGGACCTGCAGCAGGCCCTGTAATGATCAGGCTTCCCACACTGTAGGCATCGCCATCCTTTGGCTAAACATTGCCGCTTTAAATGGGCGGAGCCACAATTCAGACACGTCATAACGCTGACGTCAGCGCGTTCCGTGCGCCAAAGCAGATGCAGTGAGCGGTCGGCCGACGTACGCACCTGCTCATTAGGATCCACCCGGTCGTGGCGCCCATGCGTAGGGACCCGGGAAAAGTGCGAGAAACGGCCACTCTCCTCGATGTTCAGGCCTTGCATTTTTGCGATGGCCTGCAGCCGTTCTGCCTCGTGGGAGGCCAGTTTTGCAGTTTCTGCCGCCCTGATGTGGGAGTAACGATTCTTGGCATGCTCATGGACTATCCACGTCTCGATAGCGACGGAGAGGGTTAGCTGTTTGATTTTAAGGAGCTGCTGCCGCAGGGAATCGGAGTGGACCCCGAAAACGATCTGATCCCAGATCATGGAATCAGCCGTCGAGCCATAATCACATGACTGCGCTAGGATGCGGAGATGGGTCAAGAAGGACTGAAAAGGTTCATCCTTACCCTGAAGCCTCTGTTGGAAGATGTACCGTTCAAAGCTCTCATTCACTTCACTGTCGCAGTGGCTGTTGAATTTTAGCAGAACTGTTTTGAACTTCGTCTTGTCTTCGCCATCGGCAAACGTAAGCGAGTTGTAGATATGGATGGCCTGATCCCCCGCAGTCGACAGGAATAGTGCGATCTTCCTGGCATCCGATGCTGCCTCGAGGTCAGAGGCCTCGATATACAGGAGGAACTTTTGCTTGAAGATTTTCCAATTGGCAGCGGGGATGCCGGAGATGCGGAGCTGCGGAGGAGGCTGGATGTTTTCCATTTCGCTGGATGGCCGCTTGCTGGTCGTTGCAGATTTACTCGAGGTAGGTTGGGCAGGATTAATAGCGCTCTGCTACCATGATGTGTTAGGCAGGTTGGTTCAACGTCGACTGCAACTGGATGCAGTGAAGCTAGAAACAAACGTCTGACACTGGAGATGATCCAACACGGTTTTATTTAACTATGAACTGCTGTACATCTTCAGCTGTGGGTTGACACTCTACTAATCCTACTGACAACCTCTTACTGGCTCGACCAGACTTACTAGCTACCGCATGGTGATAGTGCTCACTGACTTGTGCACTCTGACTGTCTCAGTAGCTGGGTCCTGAGAGAGGGAAGTCTTAATGCCCTGTGGGCTTTATAGTGGTGGTGTCCTGTCTGGTGATTGGTTGTTCTGTGTTGTGTGTTCATTGGTCATCCTGTGTGTCAATCACTGCCTGTCTGCATCTCATTATATAGATGAGTGGATATTATGACAGTCATGGCAGTCAGAATAGAATCAAGATTGAGGGTCACAATCTCATGTATCAAAATATCCGGGACAGATGAGCTGAGATAGGAGAAAATTGAAGTTATCAGCAGGCGGGGAGGTTCGAGGTGTGATGATGAAATAGAGCTGGTGTTGAGGGTGGAATATGAATGCTTTTGGCTTCCAATCTTTCGCTGAAATGATTTAATGTTCATCAGTGCTAAGTGGCAGAATGTCCAGCAGTGATCTGTGTGCAATGCTGTGTGCAATCCTATTGAGACAACAGCTTGGAAATTATTGTTTTTGCAGTAAATACCTACAGCGAACATTGTTGCCTGTCATGTACTAATGCCAGTAAATTGGCCAAATACTGTTCAAAGAGCATTGACTGCTTATCAATATCACAGCCTTCAATTCATTTGTTATAGTTTTCAATCAATACCCACTTTTCCTGACTGATATCTCAGGCACACCTTGATTGAAAGTCAGCACATCACGAGGTCAGTATCAAGCAGGGATCATAGCCAGGATTCTTCAAAACGGCGGCTAAGTGTTGACGCCGGCGTAAACACCGGAGTGTTTCACACGGGCGTCAATGGGCTTCTTGGCCCAGCGATTCCGTGGCCCACAGGGGGCACAGCAAAGCCATCGAACATCGTCAGAGCAGGAATTCACGCAGCTCTGGCTGCCGATAAGAGACCCTGCACTTCTGGCCATGGGTCTGTCCTTGCAATACCACGCTGGCCGCTCTTGCCCACGCTGGCCGCTCTTGCAATACCACGCTGGCCGCTCTTGCCCACGCTGGCCGCTCTTGCAATACCACGCTGGCCGCGCTTGCCCACGCTGGCCGCTCTTGCAATACCACGCTGGCCGCGCTTGCCCACGCTGCCCACGCTGGCCGCGCTTGCAACACCACACTGGCCGCGCTTGCCCACGCTGGCCGCTCTTGCAACACCACACTGGCCGCGCTTGCCCACGCTGCCCACACTGGCCGCGCTTGCAACACCACGCTGGCCCCGCTTGCCCACGCTGGCCGCGCTTGCAATACCACACTGGCCGCGCTTGCCCACGCTGCCCACACTGGCCGCGCTTGCAACACCACGCTGGCCCCGCTTGCCCACGCTGGCCGCGCTTGCAATACCACGCTGGCCGCGCTTGCCCACGCTGGCCGCGCTTGCCCACGCTGGCCGCGCTTGCAATACCACGCTGGCCGCTCTTGCCCACGCTGGCCGCGCTTGCCCACGCTGGCCCCGCTTGCCCACGCTGGCCGCGCTTGCAACACCACGCTGGCCGCGCTTGCCCACGCTGGCCGTGCTTGCCCACGCTGGCCGCGCTTGCCCATGCTGGCCGCGCTTGCAACACCACGCTGGCCGCGCTTGCCCACGCTGGCCGTGCTTGCCCACGCTGGCCGCGCTTGCCCATGCTGGCCGCGCTTGCCCATGCTGGCCGCGCTTGCAATACCACGCTGGCCGCGCTTGCCCACGCTGGCCGTGCTTGCCCATGCTGGCCGCGCTTGCAACACCACGCTGGCCGCGCTTGCCCACGCTGGCCGTGCTTGCCCATGCTGGCCGCGCTTGCAACACCACGCTGGCCGCGCTTGCCCATGCTGGCCGCGCTTGCCCATGCTGGCCGCGCTTGCAATACCACGCTGGCCGCGCTTGCAATACCACGCTGGCCGCGCTTGCAATACCACGCTGGCCGCTCTTGCCCACGCTGGCCGCTCTTGCCCACGCTGGCCGCTCTTGCCCACACTGGCCGTGCTTGCCCACGCTGGCCGTGCTTGCAATACCACGCTGGCCGCTCTTCCCCACGCTGGCCGTGCTTGCCCACGCTGGCCGCTCTTGCAATACCACGCTGGCCGTGCTTGCCCACGCTGGCCGTGCTTGCAATACCACGCTGGCCACTCTTGCAATACCACGCTGGCCGCTCTTGCCCACGCTGGCCACTCTTGCAATACCACGCTGGCCGCTCTTCCCCACGCTGGCCGCTCTTGCAATACCACGCTGGCCGCTCTTCCCCACGCTAGCCGTGCTTGCCCACGCTGGCCGCTCTTGCAATACCACGCTGGCCGTGCTTGCCCACGCTGGCCGTGCTTGCCCACGCTGGCCGCTCTTGCAATACCACGCTGGCCGCTCTTCCCCACGCTGGCCGCTCTTGCAATACCACGCTGGCCGCTCTTCCCCACGCTGGCCGCTCTTGCAATACCACGCTGGCCGCGCTTGCCCACGCTGGCCGCTCTTCCCCACGCTGGCCGCGCTTGCCCACGCTGGCCGCGCTTGCAATACCACGCTGGCCGCTCTTGCCCACGCTGGCCGCGCTTGCCCACGCTGGCCGTGCTTGCCCACGCTGGCCGCTCTTGCAATACCACGCTGGCCGCTCTTCCCCACGCTGGCCGCTCTTGCAATACCACGCTGGCCGCTCTTCCCCACGCTGGCCGCTCTTGCAATACCACGCTGGCCGCGCTTGCCCACGCTGGCCGCTCTTCCCCACGCTGGCCGCGCTTGCCCACGCTGGCCGCGCTTGCAATACCACGCTGGCCGCTCTTGCCCACGCTGGCCGCGCTTGCCCACGCTGGCCGCGCTTGCCCACGCTGGCCGTGCTTGCAACACCACGCTGGCCGTGCTTGCCCACGCTGGCCGCGCTTGCCCACGCTGGCCGCGCTTGCAACACCACGTTGGCCGTGCTTGTCCACGCTGGCCACGCTTGCAATACCACGCTGGCCGCGCTTGCAATACCACGCTGGCCGCGCTTGCCCACGCTGGCCGCGCTTGCCCACGCTGGCCGCGCTTGCAATACCACGCTGGCCGCGCTTGCCCACGCTGGCCGTGCTTGCCCACGCTGGCCGCGCTTGCAATACCATGCTGGCCGCGCTTGCAATACCATGCTGGCCGCGTTTGCCCACGCTGGCCGCGCTTGCTCACGCTGGCCGCGCTTGCAATACCACGCTGGCCGCTCTTACAATACCACGCTGGCCGCTCTTGCCCACGCTGGCCGCTCTTGCCCACGCTGGCCGCTCTTGCCCACGCTGGCCGCGCTTGCAATACCACGCTGGCCGCGCTTGCCCACGCTGGCCACGCTGGCCGCTCTTGCAATTACACGCTGGACTCCAACAGCGGGCTGGTGCGGAATAGGTCGGCCCCCCAAGATCGTGCCCGCCCGCCAATCGGTGGCCCCCGATCGCGGGACTGGCCGTTGTGGAGACCCCCCCCATGGAGTCTGATACCCCTGCCGCCCCACCAGGATAGCCACCGCAGCCGCGAGGCCGAGCTCCCGCCTGGTGGAACCATACGTGAACCACGCCGGCGGGAACACGGCCGGTCGATCGCGTGCACGTGACTGGCGCCAATTCTCCGCGATTTAGGTGTGGAGGCTCGGAGAATCCTGGACCCTGTAACAGATACCATTCCTTAATAAAGACTTGCAGAAAGTATCAACCAGATATTGCCAGAGAATTTCATATTGACCAAGATTCTCAATCGCGATATGTTACGTCCTTGCAGGTTAATGCTGATGAAATCTGCAATGTTGGCTAGTTTATTGTCTCCAGGTAAATTAGAGAGGTCACAAATGCAGTATTCAGCCAGGCAAACAACTGCATCAGTTTTAATCACTGAGCAAAAATGCAGCAACATACAGAAACGTAATTCTATCCAGGCCTGTCCATATATAACCTTAGAGAGGCATGGTTGGCCATGTTTGAGCCAAATCTATCCAAATAATAAGAATAATCTACATTAGTGTCACAAATAGGCTTACATTAACACTGCAATGAAGTTACTGTGAAAATCCCCGAGTCGCCACATTCCGGCGCCTGTTCGGGTACACAGAGGGAGGATTCAGAATGTCCAATTCACCGAGAAAGACGTCTTTCTGGGCTTGTGGGAGGAAACCGGAGCACCCGGAGGAAACCCACGCAGGCACGGGGAGAACGTGAAGACTCCGCACAGACAGT
Organism: Scyliorhinus canicula; assembly: GCF_902713615.1. Classification (NCBI taxonomy): domain Eukaryota; kingdom Metazoa; phylum Chordata; class Chondrichthyes; order Carcharhiniformes; family Scyliorhinidae; genus Scyliorhinus; species Scyliorhinus canicula. Next base: position 242,085,242 of record NC_052149.1, read on the forward strand.
GACCCAAGCCCGAATCAAACCCGAGTCCCTGGTGCTGTGAAGTAACAGTGCTAACCACTGTGCTGCAAACGCGGGCATTTGCAGACTTGATACTCTTCAACCTCTGCATCCACATAGATTGGTGGACATATTGCAGAGGTATCTAGCAGCGTGAACAGGTCATAGAATAAGCAACTGTTTCTCAACCAAATGTCAAACCAGATCAAACTGAATTCCTGCCCTGACATTGTTCTATGACCAATAAGGAACTAGCACAGTGCTGAAGAATGGGCCAGTTTGGCTCAATGGGTTAGACAACTGGTCCGTGGTGCAGCACAAAGCCAGCGGCACTGTTCAGATATCTGGACCCGCTGTCATTATTCTTAATCTTGACCCTCACCTGAGGTGTGGTGATCCTCAGGTTAAATCACCACCAGTCAGCTCCCGCCCCCCCCCCCCCCCCCCCTCAAAGGGCAAAGCAGCAGGTCATCTGGGACTATGGTGACTTTACTGAACAGAACTTGTAGACAAATCCAGTTGACCATATGTTCAAACTCAAATGATGTAGATGTCTGCTTCTGAAGAGAAATAAGTACACGGAGGTATCAGATTCTAAGTCACTTACATAAGTGACTTATCTCCATGTTATCAATTCAATATCTAAGAAATCAATTTATCAAGGAACAGACTTAGAATTACCTCTTGATAGAAGCTGGATTATTTGGATGGGGTAATGCATCTTGAGTCCCACACATGCATTGTCTTGGGGTTTTTTTTCCAAGTGAGTTTCATCTTCACAAGGGCTTTAGCATTTTAAAAATATGGCCATATCTATTCCATTTTGACATTTGAGATTGTAATTGATCTTAGCAGCAATTTCCTTTCGGGCTATATTTATGCTGTGGTGTCAGGCCATCCATTGGCATTATAAATAATGGATCCCGTTTGAGGAGCGATACTCCGACTGCTGCCATTGTGCTGCTGTACTTTGCTCGTGGAATAACATTCATGAGGCTGAATTTACAATCAGCATATTTTAATCCAACCATTTAAACAAGTTATCATCAGCTCGAAACGGAAAGGCAGAAAATCCAAGACAATGGAGGAATTCTTGGATGAACAATGATGTGGGCAGCACGGTAGAATTGTGGATAGCACAATTGCTTCACAGCTCCAGGGTCCCAGGTTCGATTCTGGCTTGGGTCACTGTCTGTGCGGAGTCTGCACACCCTCCCCGTGTGTGCGTGGGTTTCCTCCGGATGCTCCAGTTTCCTCCCACAGTCCAAAGATGTGCAGGTTAGGTGGATTGGCCATGATAAATTGCCCTTAGTGTCCAAAATTGCCCTTAGTGTTGGGTGGGGTTACTGGGTTATTGGGCTAGGGGGAGGTGTTGACCTTGGGTAGGCTGCTCTTTCCAAGGGCCAGTGCTGACTCGATGGGTCGAATGGCCTCCTTCTGCACTGTAAATTCTATGAAATTCCATTCTGATCGTGCAGCCCTTGTCACTCGGTTCCCCAGTCCGTGTTTCACTCTGCTGAGTATTCAAACCCCAATCAGGAATCAGTGGGCGGGATTGTCCCGTCTCCGACGCCGGAATCGTGTTCGCCGATCGGCCGGAGAATCTCTGTTGCCGCCGAAATCGGTGGTGACGACACTTTTACGATGCTCTGGCCTCTCCAAAATGGCGTCCATACGCCGCACACCGTATGGACGGACTCAGGATGTCATCTGAAGCTCTCCCCCGATGCTCCGCCCCCGCCAACCGCGTTCCCGACGGCGTGGGTCACTCAGGCTGTTTTTTGGGGGGAACCCGGTGTAGAGTCTGTGGACAGAGTCCAGGCGCCGCTACAGTAGGGGAGGGGAGAGCTGATCCATGGACAGGGGGGGGAGGTGGTGGCTTTGCCAGGGGCTGTGGACAGAGTCCAGGCGCCGCTACAGTAGGGGAGGGGGGAGCTGATCCATGGACAGGGGGGGGGGGGGGCTTTGCCAGGGGCTGGGAGCACTGGTTGGGGGGGGGGGGGTTCCGGGGGCAGGCTGGGTCCGCGTGCGGCTGTCATCATGTTGCATGGCACGGACGCTGCAGGCCGCCGCCGTGCGCATGCGTGGCCATGGACCTGGCAATTCTCCAGCCCTATCCGTGGCTCGAGCCGGGGGCTTTACACTGCATGGCTGCAAGCCCCCCCCCCCCTCCCCCTCCCCCCTCCTCCCCCCCCCCCCCCCCCCCCGCCCCCCACCACCACCAGACCGAGAACCGGTGCAGGTTTTGTGGCGTTTTTTCAGGTGTAAAACGGCACAATTCCCAGGCCGGCGTCAGCATAGTCTCCCAAACGGAGAATCCAGCCCAATAAACTCTGGAGCAGTATTTAATTCTGTCTGGTGTACAACAAAACTGACTCGAGAGATTTGTTCCAATCACACAAGCGGGGGTGGGGTGTAGGTGGTGAAATGGCTCCCAATCCGTCCTCGACAGGGAAAGTACTTTGTCAATACTGTCGCAGCCCCGATATCGATGCTTCCAGATCATCAATTATTAGTGGGACAAGTTTTCATAATATTATCAAGGAAAAATTAAGTTTACTTAAACTATTGCACAAATTTAAAAACCAAGATATATTGCAACCACCATGCAAGCATTTGCATACGTTACACAACCAGACACATCACCCAGACACACACATCACCCAGAGACACACATCACCCAGAGACACACATCACCCAGAGACACACATCACCCAGAGACACACATCACCCAGACACACATCACCCAGAGACACACATCACCCAGAGACACACACATCACCCAGAGACACACATCACCCAGACACACATCACCCAGAGACACACATCACCCAGACACACACATCACCCAGAGACACACATCACCCAGAGACACACACATCACCCAGACACACACATCACCCAGACACACACATCACCCAGAGACACACACATCACCCAGAGACACACATCACCCAGAGACACACATCACCCAGAGACACACACATCACCCAGAGACACACACATCACCCAGAGACACACACATCACCCAGACACACACATCACCCAGACACACATCACCCAGACACACACATCACCCAGACACACATCACCCAGAGACACACATCACAAAGAGACACACACATCACCCAGACACACACATCACCTAGACACACACATGACCCAGACACACACATCACCCAGACACACACATCACCCAGACACACACATCACCCAGACACACAGGGTCGTGGGGAAAATTGATGTACAGAGAGATCTGGGATTTCAGGTCCATTGTACCCTGAAGGTGGCAACGCAGGTCGATAGTGTGGTCAAGAAGGCATACAGCATGCTTGCCTTCATCGGACGGGGTATTGAGTACAAGAGTAGGCAGATCATGTTACAGTTGTATCGGACTTTGGTTAGGCCACATTTGGAATACTGCGTGCAGTTCTGGTCGCCACATTACCAGAAGGATGTGGATGCTTTAGAGAGGGTGCAGAGGAGGTTGACCAGGATGTTGCCTGGTATGGAGGGTGCTAGCTATGAAGAAAGGTTGAGTAGATTAGGATTGTTTTCGTTGGAAAGACGGAGGTTGAGGGGGGTCCTGATTGAGGTCTACAAAATTATGAGAGGTATGGACAGGGTGGATAGCAACAAGCTTTTTCCAAGAGTGGGGGTGTCAGTTACAAGGGGTCACGATTTCAAGGTGAGAGGGGGAAGGTTTAAGGGAGATGTGCGTGGAACGTTTTTTACACAGAGGGTGGTGGGTGCCTGGAATACTTTGCCAGTGGAGGTGGTAGAGGCGGGCACGATAGCATCATTTAAGAGGCATCTAGACAGGTATATGAATGGGCGGCAACAGAGGGAAGTAGACCTTGGAAAATAGGAGACAGGTTTAGATAAAGGATGTGGATCGGCGCAGGCTGGGAGGGCCGAAGGGCCTGTTCCTGTGCTGTAATTTTCTTTGTTATTTGTTCTTTGTTCATACATCACCCAGAGACACACATCACCCAGAGACACACACATCACCCAGAGACACATCACCCAGACACACACATCACCCAGAGACACACATCAGCCAGAGACCCACATCACCCAGACACACATCACCCAGAGACACACACATCACCCAGACACACACATCACCCAGAGACACACATCACACGGACACACACCTCACTCAGAGACACACATCACCCAGATACACACATCACCCAGACACACACATCACCCAGACACACACATCACCCAGACACACACATCACCCAGAGACACACATCACACGGACACACACCTCACTCAGAGACACACATCACCCAGATACACATATCTCCCAGACACACACATCACCCAGAGACACACATCACCCAGACACACACATCACCCAGACACACATCACCCAGACACACACATCACCCAGACACACACAAACCGGGTGCTCCGGTTTCCTCCCACAGTCCAAAGACGTGCAGGGTTACGGGGCGAGAGCGGGAGAGTGGGCTGAGATGGGGTGCTCTTTCAGGGGGTTGGCACAGACATGGGGGGTGAATGACCTCCTTCTACTCTGCAGGAATTCTCTGGGTTCGATGGAGAAGTGATTGCAGAAGTGCTGCAACGCAGGAACCTATTCTCTCAAACAGCAATTAGATAAAGGAGCAAGTCATGAGGAAGGCAGAAATTGTCCCTGCTCTTAAAAGGATCAGGCATGAGAGGGCACAGATTTTAAAAGGTTTGTAAAACAATTAAATGTTTGGTCAGAAAAATCTTTTTTCACACAGCGAGTATTTTGTGTGTGGAATGCAGAGCCTGGCAGTGTGGTGGAGGCAGGATCAATAGCCGCATTCCAAATGGTGTTGGATGATTATTTGAATAGGAACAATATGCAGAGGTACGGGGAAGAGGAGGCGGAATGACATTCAGCCATGATGCTCGTTTGGAGAGTCCGTCCAGACATGCTGGGCCGAGTGGCCTCCTTCTGCACCGGAACAATTGAGATTCTTTGTGCTGTGTACTGGCCATGGCCATGATTTAGAGCCACCAACGTCCACCTGTGAACTCGATTTAATATTGTGTCACCTGGTCGAGAGCACGTCTAATAGTTCAGTACGCAGCGCAGCATCTCAGTGCCAGCCAGCGCTGCATCGCAGTGTCAGCCAGCGCTGCATCGCAGTGACAGCCAGTGCTGCATCACAGTGACAGCCAGTGCTGCATCGCAGTGTCAGCCAGTGCTGCATCTCAGTGTCAGCCAGCGCTGCATCGCAGTGTCAGCCAGCGCTGCATCGCAGTGACAGCCAGCGCTGCATCGCAGTGTCAGCCAGTGCTGCATCACAGTGACAGCCAGTGCTGCATCGCAGTGTCAGCCAGTGCTGCATCGCAGTGACAGCCAGTGCTGCATCACAGTGTCAGCCAGTGCTGCATCTCAGTGTCAGCCAGCGCTGCATCGCAGTGTCAGCCAGCGCTGCATCGCAGTGACAGCCAGCGCTGCATCGCAGTGTCAGCCAGCGCTGCATCGCAGTGCCAGCCAGCGCTGCATCACAGTGTCAGCCAGCGCTGCATCGCAGTGTCAGCCAGTGCTGCATCACAGTGTCAGCCAGCGCTGCATCACAGTGTCAGCCAGCGCTGCATCGCAGTGTCAGCCAGTGCTGCATCTCAGTGTCAGCCAGCGCTGCATCTCAGTGTCAGCCAGCACTGCATCACAGTGTCAGCCAGTGCTGCATCTCAGTGTCAGCCAGCGCTGCATCACAGTGTCAGCCAGTGCTGCATCTCAGTGTCAGCCAGCACTGCATCACAGTGTCAGCCAGTGCTGCATCTCAGTGTCAGCCAGCGCTGCATCACAGTGTCAGCCAGTGCTGCATCTCAGTGTCAGCCAGCACTGCATCACAGTGTCAGCCAGCGCTGCATCGCAGTGACAGCCAGCGCTGCATCGCAGTGTCAGCCAGTGCTGCATCTCAGTGTCAGCCAGCACTGCATCACAGTGTCAGCCAGCGCTGCATCGCAGTGACAGCCAGCGCTGCATCACAGTGACAGCCAGCGCTGCATCGCAGTGTCAGCCAGTGCTGCATCTCAGTGTCAGCCAGCACTGCATCACAGTGTCAGCCAGCGCTGCATCACAGTGTCAGCCAGTGCTGCATCACAGTGTCAGCCAGTGCTGCATCACAGTGACAGCCAGCGCTGCATCGCAGTGTCAGCCAGTGCTGCATCTCAGTGTCAGCCAGCACTGCATCACAGTGACAGCCAGCGCTGCATCGCAGTGTCAGCCAGTGCTGCATCTCAGTGTCAGCCAGCACTGCATCACAGTGTCAGCCAGCGCTGCATCACAGTGACAGCCAGCGCTGCATCGCAGTGTCAGCCAGCGCTGCATCGCAGTGTCAGCCAGCGCTGCATCGCAGTGACAGCCAGTGCTGCATCGCAGTGTCAGCCAGTGCTGCATCACAGTGTCAGCCAGCGCTGCATCACAGTGTCAGCCAGTGCTGCATCACAGTGTCAGCCAGTGCTGCATCGCAGTGTCAGCCAGTGCTGCATAGCAGTGTCAGCCAGTGCTGCATCACAGTGTCAGCCAGCGCTGCATCACAGTGTCAGCCAGTGCTGCATCACAGTGTCAGCCAGCACTGCATCACAGTGACAGCCAGCGCTGCATCACAGTGTCAGCCAGCGCTGCATCACAGTGTCAGCCAGCGCTGCATCACAGTGACAGCCAGCGCTGCATCGCAGTGTCAGCCAGCGCTGCATCACAGTGTCAGCCAGCGCTGCATCACAGTGACAGCCAGCGCTGCATCACAGTGTCAGCCAGCACTGCATCACAGTGACAGCCAGCGCTGCATCGCAGTGTCAGCCAGCGCTGCATTACAGTGTCAGCCAGTGCTGCATCACAGTGACAGCCAGCGCTGCATCGCAGTGTCAGCCAGCGCTGCATCACAGTGTCAGCCAGCGCTGCATCACAGTGACAGCCAGCGCTGCATCGCAGTGTCAGCCAGCGCTGCATTACAGTGTCAGCCAGTGCTGCATCACAGTGACAGCCAGCGCTGCATCGCAGTGTCAGCCAGAGCTGCATCGCAGTGTCAGCCAGCGCTGCATCGCAGTGTCAGCCAGTGCTGCATCGCAGTGTCAGCCAGCGCTGCATCGCAGTGTCAGCCAGCACTGCATCTCAGTGACAGCCAGCGCTGCATCGCAGTGTCAGCCAGCGCTGCATCGCAGTGTCAGCCAGCGCTGCATCACAGTGACAGCCAGTGCTGCATCACAGTGACAGCCAGTGCTGCATCGCAGTGTCAGCCAGTGCTGCATCACAGTGTCAGCCAGCGCTGCATCGCAGTGTCAACCAGCGCTGCATCGCAGTGTCAGCCAGCGCTGCATCACAGTGCCAGCCAGCGCTGCATCTCAGTGACAGCCAGTGCTGCATCTCAGTGTCAGCCAGCACTGCATCGCAGTGTCAGCCAGCGCTGCATCGCAGTGTCAGCCAGCGCTGCATCGCAGTGTCAGCCAGCGCTGCATCATAGTGTCAGCCAGTGCTGCATCTCAGTGTCAGCCAGCGCTGCATCACAGTGTCAGCCAGTGCTGCATCGCAGTGTCAGCCAGCGCTGCATCACAGTGACAGCCAGCGCTGCATCACAGTGTCAGCCAGCGCTGCATCACAGTGACAGCCAGCGCTGCATAGCAGTGTCAGCCAGCACTGCATCGCAGTGCCAGCCAGCGCTGCATCGCAGTGTCAGCCAGCACTGCATCACAGTGACAGCCAGTGCTGCATCGCAGTGTCAACCAGCGCTGCATCGCAGTGTCAACCAGCGCTGCATCGCAGTGTCAGCCAGCACTGCATCACAGTGACAGCCAGCGCTGCATCGTAGTGTCAGCCAGCGCTGCATCGCAGTGTCAGCCAGCGCTGTATCACAGTGTCAGCCAGTGCTGCATCGCAGTGTCAGCCAGCACTGCATCGCTGTGTCAGCCAACGCTGCATCACAGTGTCAGCCAGCGCTGCATCGCAGTGTCAGCCAGCGCTGCATCACAGTGTCAGCCAGCGCTGCATCGCAGTATCAGCCAGCGCTGCATCGCAGTATCAGCCAGCGCTGCATCGCAGTGTCAGCCAGCGCTGCATCGCAGTATCAGCCAGCGCTGCATCGCAGTATCAGCCAGCGCTGCATCGCAGTGTCAGCCAGCGCTGCATCGCAGTGTCAGCCAGCGCTGCATCGTAGTGTCAGCCAGCGCTGTATCACAGTGTCAGCCAGTGCTGCATCGCAGTGTCAGCCAGCACTGCATCGCTGTGTCAGCCAACGCTGCATCACAGTGTCAGCCAGTGCTGCATCACAGTGCCAGCCAGAGCTGCATCGCAGTGTCAGCCAGCGCTGCATCGCAGTGTCAGCCAGAGCTGCATCGCAGTGTCAGCCAGCGCTGCATCTCAGTGTTAGCCAGCGCTGCATCGCAGTGTCAGCCAGAGCTGCATCGCAGTGTCAGCCAGCGCTGCATCGCAGTGTCAGCCAGCGCTGCATCACAGTGCCAGCCAGCGCAGCATCGCAGTATCAGCCAGAGCTGCATCGCAGTATCAGCCAGCGCTGCATCTCAGTGACAGCCAGTGCTGCATCGTAGTGTCAGCCAGCGCTGTATCACAGTGTCAGCCAGTGCTGCATCACAGTGACAGCCAACGCTGCATCACAGTGTCAGCCAGTGCTGCATCACAGTGTTAGCCAGCGCTGCATCACAGTGTCAGCCAGCGCTGCACCGCAGTGTCAGCCAGCACTGCATCGCAGTGACAGCCAGTGCTGCATCGCAGTGTCAGCCAGTGCTGCATCGCAGTGCCAGCCAGCGCTGCATCACAGTGTCAGCCAGTGCTGCATTGCAGTGTCAGCCAGCGCTGCATCACAGTGACAGCCAACGCTGCATCACAGTGTCAGCCAGCGCTGCATCACAGTGACAGCCAACGCTGCATCACAGTGTCAGCCAGTGCTGCATCACAGTGTTAGCCAGTGCTGCATCACAGTGACAGCCAACGCTGCATCACAGTGTCAGCCAGCGCTGCACCGCAGTGTCAGCCAGCACTGCATCGCTGTGTCAGCCAGGGCTGCATCGCAGTGTCAGCCAGCACTGCATCACAGTGACAGCCAGTGCTGCATCGCAGTGTCAGACAGTGCTGCATCGCAGTGTCAGCCAGCACTGCATCGCAGTGTTAGCCAGCGCTGCATCGCAGTGCCAGCCAGCGCTGCATCGCAGTGCCAGCCAGCGCTGTATCGCAGTGTCAGCCAGTGCTGCATCTCAGTGTCAGCCAGCGCTGCACCGCAGTGTCAGCCTGTGCTGCATCGCTGTGTCAGCCAGCACTGCATCGCAGTGTCAGCCAGCGCTGCATCGCTGTGTCAGCCAGCGCTGCATCACAGTGACAGCCAGTGCTGCATCGCAGTGTCAGACAGTGCTGCATCGCAGTGTCAGCCAGCGCTGCATCACAGTGACAGCCAGTGCTGCATCGCAGTGTCAGCCAACGCTGCATCGCAGTGACAGCCAGTGCTGCATCGCAGTGTCAGCCAACGCTGCATCGCAGTGTCAGCCAGCGCTGCATCGCAGTGTCAGCCAGCGCTGCATCGCAGTGTCAGCCAGCGCTGCATCACAGTGACAGCCAGTGCTGCATCGCAGTGTCAGCCAACGCTGCATCGCAGTGTCAGCCAGCGCTGCATCACAGTGTCAGCCAGCGCTGCATCACAGTGCCAGCCAGCGCTGCATCGCAGTGTCAGCCAGCGCTGCATCACAGTGACAGCCAGCGCTGCATCGCAGTGTCAGCCAACGCTGCATCGCAGTGTCAGCCAGCACTGCATCACAGTGACAGCCAGCGCTGCATCGCAGTGTCAGCCAGCGCTGCATCTCAGTATCAGCCAGCGCTGCATCGCAGTGACAGCCAGTGCTGCATCGCAGTGTCAGCCAGCGCTGCATCACAGTGCCAGCCAGCGCTGCATCGCAGTGTCAGCCAGCGCTGTATCACCATGTCAGCCAGCGCTGCATCACAGTGACAGCCAGCGCTGCATCACAGTGTCAGCCAGCGCTGCATCACAGTGTCAGCCAGCGCTGCATCACAGTGTCAGCCAGTGCTGCATCACAGTGTCAGCCAGGGCTGCATCGCAGTGTCAGCCAGCGCTGCATCACAGTGTCAGCCAGCGCTGCATCACAGTGACAGCCAGCGCTGCATCACAGTGTCAGCCAGGGCTGCATCGCAGTGTCAGCCAGCACTGCATCACAGTGTCAGCCAGCGCTGCATCACAGTGTCAGCCAGGGCTGCATCGCAGTGTCAGCCAGCGCTGTATCGCAGTGTCAGCCAGCGCTGCATCACAGTGTCAGCCAGCGCTGCATCACAGTGACAGCCAGCGCTGCATCGCTGTGTCAACCAGTGCTGTATCACAGTGTCAGCCAGTGCTGCATCGCAGTGACAGCCAGTGCTGTATCACCATGTCAGCCAGCGCTGTATCACAGTGTCAGCCAGCGCTGCATCACAGTGTCAGCCAGTGCTGCATCGCAGTGTCAGCCAGGGCTGCATCACAGTGTCAGCCAGTGCTGCATCGCAGTGTCAGCCAGGGCTGCATCGCAGTGTCAGCCAGCGCTGCATCGCAGTATCAGCCAGCACTGCATCGCTGTGTCAGCCAGCGCTGTATCACAGTGTCAGCCAGCGCTGCATCGCTGTGTCAGCCAGCACTGCATCGCAGTGTCAGCCAGGGCTGCATCACAGTGTCAGCCAGTGCTGCATCGCAGTGTCAGCCAGCGCTGTATCACAGTGTCAGCCAGCGCTGCATCACAGTGTCAGCCAGCGCTGCATCACAGTGTCAGCCAGCGCTGCATCACAGTGTCAGCCAGCACTGCATCGCAGTGTCAGCCAGGGCTGCATCGCAGTGTCAGCCAGTGCTGTATCACAGTGTCAGCCAGCGCTGCATCACAGTGTCAGCCAGCGCTGCATCGCAGTGTCAGCCAGTGCTGCATCACAGTGTCAGCCAGTGCTGTATCACAGTGTCAGCCAGCGCTGCATCGCTGTGTCAGCAAGCGCTGCATCGCAGTGACAGCCAGTGCTGCATCGCAGTGTCAGCCAGCGCTGCATCGCAGTGTCAGCCAGCGCTGCATCGCAGTATCAACCAACGCTGCATCGCAGTGACAGCCAGTGCTGCATCGCAGTGTCAGCCAGCACTGCATCACAGTGACAGCCAGTGCTGCATCACAGTATCAACCAACGCTGCATCACAGTGCCAGCCAGCGCTGCATCACAGTATCAGCCAGCACTGCATCGCAGTGTCAACCAGCGCTGCATCGCAGTGTCAGCCAGCGCTGCATCTCAGTGACAGCCAGTGCTGCATCGCAGTGTCAGCCAGCGCTGCATCTCAGTGACAGCCAACGCTGCATCGCAGTGTCAGCCAGCGCTGCATCACAGTGACAGCCAGTGCTGCATCTCAGTGTCAGCCAGCGCTGCATCACAGTGTCAGCCAGCGCTGCATCGCAGTGTCAGCCAGCGCTGCATCACAGTGTCAGCCAGTGCTGCATCGCTGTGTCAGCCAGCGCTGCATCACAGTGACAGCCAGCGCTGCATCACAGTGTCAGCCAGTGCTGCATCGCTGTGTCAGCCAGCGCTGTATCTCAGTGACAGCCAGCGCTGCATCGCTGTGTCAGCCAGCACTGCATCTCAGTGACAGCCAGCGCTGCATCACAGTGTCAGCCAGCACTGCATCACAGTGTCAGCCAGTGCTGCATCGCTGTGTCAGCCAGTGCTGCATCACAGTGTCAGCCAGCGCTGCATCACAGTGTCAGCCAGCGCTGTATCGCTGTGTCAGCCAGCGCTGCATCGCTGTGTCAGCCAGCACTGCATCTCAGTGTCAGCCAGTGCTGCATCGCAGTGTCAGCCAGCGCTGCATCGCAGTGTCAGCCAGCACTGCATCACAGTGACAGCCAGCGCTGCATCGCAGTGTCAGCCAGCGCTGCATCACAGTGTCAGCCAGCGCTGCATCGCTGTGTCAGCCAGCGCTGCATCTCAGTGCCAGCCAGTGCTGCACCGCAGTGACAGCCAGCGCTGCATCGCAGTGCCAGCCAGTGCTGCACCGCAGTGACAGCCAGCGCTGCATCTCAGTGACAGCCAGTGCTGCATCGCAGTGTCAGCCAGCGCTGCATCGCAGTGTCAGCCAGCACTGCATCGCTGTGTCAGCCAGTGCTGCACCGCAGTGACAGCCAGCGCTGCATCGCAGTGCCAGCCAGTGCTGCACCGCAGTGACAGCCAGCGCTGCATCTCAGTGACAGCCAGCGCTGCATTACAGTGTCAGCCAGCGCTGCATCGCAGGGTCAGCCAGCGCTGCATCGCAGTGTCAGCCAGCGCTGCACCGCAGTGTCAGCCAGCGCTGCATCACAGTGACAGCCAGCGCTGCATCACAGTGTCAGCCAGCACTGCATCGCAGTGACAGCCAGCGCTGCATCACAGTGTCAGCCAGCGCTGCATCGCAGTGTCAGCCAGTGCTGCATCGCAGTGTCAGCCAGTGCTGCATCGCAGTGACAGCCAGTGCTGCATCACAGTGTCAGCCAGTGCTGCATCGCAGTGTCAGCCAGCGCTGCATCACAGTGCCAGCCAGCGCTGCATCGCAGTGACAGCCAGCGCTGCATCACAGTGACAGCCAGTGCTGCATCACAGTGTCAGCCAGTGCTGCATCGCAGTGTCAGCCAGCGCTGCATCACAGTGCCAGCCAGCGCTGCATCGCAGTGACAGCCAGCGCTGCATCACAGTGACAGCCAGTGCTGCATCACAGTGTCAGCCAGCGCTGCATCGCAGTGTCAGCCAGCGCTGCATCGCAGTGTCAGCCAGCGCTGCATCGCAGTGTCAACCAGCGCTGCATCGCAGTGTCAGCCAGTGCTGCATCGCAGTGTCAGCCAGTGCTGCATCACAGTGCCAGCCAGCGCTGCATCACAGTGTCAGCCAGTGCTGCATCGCAGTGTCAGCCAGTGCTGCATCACAGTGTCAGCCAGTGCTGCATCGCAGTGTCAGCCAGCGCTGCATCACAGTGTCAGCCAGTGCTGCATCGCAGTGTCAGCCAGCGCTGCATCGCAGTGTCAGCCAGCGCTGCATTACAGTGTCAGCCAGCGCTGCATCACAGTGTCAGCCAGCGCTGCATCGCAGTGTCAGCCAGCGCTGCATCGCAGTGTCAGCCAGCGCTGCATCGCAGTGTCAGCCAGCGCTGCATCGCAGTGTCAGCCAGCGCTGAATCACAGTGCCAGCCAGCGCTGCATCGCAGTGTCAGCCAGTGCTGCATCGCAGTGTCAGCCAGTGCTGCATCACAGTGCCAGCCAGCGCTGCATCACAGTGTCAGCCAGTGCTGCATCGCAGTGTCAGCCAGCGCTGCATCGCAGTGTCAGCCAGCGCTGCATTACAGTGTCAGCCAGCGCTGCATCACAGTGTCAGCCAGTGCTGCATCGCAGTGTCAGCCAGCGCTGCATCACAGTGTCAGCCAGTGCTGCATCACAGTGTCAGCCAGCGCTGCATCGCAGTGTCAGCCAGTGCTGCATCACAGTGCCAGCCAGCGCTGCATCGCAGTGTCAGCCAGTGCTGCATCACAGTGCCAGCCAGCGCTGCATCGCTGTGTCAGCCAGCGCTGCATCGCAGTGCCAGCCAGTGCTGCACCGCAGTGACAGCCAGCGCTGCATCTCAGTGACAGCCAGCGCTGCATCGCAGTGTCAGCCAGCGCTGCATTACAGTGTCAGCCAGCGCTGCATCTCAGTGACAGCCAGCGCTGCATCTCAGTGACAGCCAGCGCTGCATCGCAGTGTCAGCCAGCGCTGCATTACAGTGTCAGCCAGCACTGCATCGCAGTGTCAGCCAGTGCTGCATCGCAGTGTCAGCCAGCGCTGTATCACAGTGACAGCCAGCGCTGCATCGCAGTGTCAGCCAGCGCTGCATCTCAGTGTCAGCCAGCACTGCATCGCTGTGTCAGCCAGGGCTGCATCTCAGTGTCAGCCAGGGCTGCATCGCAGTGTCAGCCAGCGCTGCACCGCAGTGTCAGCCAGTGCTGCATCTCAGTGACAGCCAGCGCTGCATCGCAGTGTCAGCCAGCGCTGCATCGCAGGGTCAGCCAGCGCTGCATCACAGTGTCAGCTAGCGCTGCATCGCAGTGACAGCCAGCGCTGCATCACAGTGTCAGCCAGCGCTGCATCGCAGTGACAGCCAGTGCTGCATCGCTGTGTCAGCCAGGGCTGCATCACAGTGACAGCCAGTGCTGCATCACAGTGCCAGCCAGCACTGCATCGCAGTGTCAGCCAGGGCTGCATCTCAGTGTCAGCCAGTGCTGCATTGCAGTGTCAGCCAGCGCTGCATCTCAGTGACAGCCAGTGCTGCATCGCAGTGTCAGCCAGCGCTGCATCTCAGTGACAGCCAGCGCTGCATCACAGTGCCAGCCAGCACTGCATCGCAGTGTCAGCCAGCGCTGCATCACAGTGTCAGCCAGCGCTGCATCGCAGTGTCAGCCAGTGCTGCATCACAGTGTCAGCCAGCGCTGCATCGCAGTGTCAGCCAGCGCTGCATCTCAGTGACAGCCAGCGCTGCATCACAGTGTCAGCCAGTGCTGCATCACAGTGTCAGCCAGCACTGCATCACAGTGTCAGCCAGTGCTGCATCACAGTGTCAGCCAGCGCTGCATCGCAGTGTCAGCCAGAGCTGCATCGCAGTGTCAGCCAGCGCTACATCGCAGTGTCAGCCAGTGCTGCATCTCAGTGTCAGCCAGTGCTGCATCACAGTGTCAGCCAGCACTGCATCGCAGTGTCAGCCAGCACTGCATCGCAGTGTCAGCCAGCGCTGCATCGCAGTGTCAGCCAGCGCTGTATCACAGTGACAGCCAGGGCTGCATCTCAGTGTCAGCCAGTGCTGCATCTCAGTGTCAGCCAGCGCTGCATTGCAGTGTCAGCCAGCGCTGCATCTCAGTGACAGCCAGTGCTGCATTGCAGTGTCAGCCAGCGCTGCATCTCAGTGACAGCCAGCGCTGCATCGCAGTGTCAGCCAGCGCTGCATCGCAGTGTCAGCCAGCGCTGCATCACAGTGTCAGCCAGCGCTGCATCACAGTGTCAGCCAGCGCTGCATCACAGTATCAGCCAGCGCTGCATCGCAGTGTCAGCCAGCGCTGCATCACAGTGTCAGCCAGCGCTGCATCACAGTGACAGCCAGCGCTGCATCACAGTGTCAGCCAGCGCTGCATCACAGTGACAGCCAGCGCTGCATCGCAGTGTCAGCCAGCGCTGCATCACAGTGTCAGCCAGCGCTGCATCGCAGTGTCAGCCAGTGCTGCATCACAGTGTCAGCCAGCGCTGCATCGCAGTGTCAGCCAGCGCTGCATCACAGTGACAGCCAGCGCTGCATTGCAGTGTCAGCCAGCGCTGCATCTCAGTGACAGCCAGCGCTGCATCACAGTGTCAGCCAGTGCTGCATCACAGTGTCAGCCAGCACTGCATCACAGTGTCAGCCAGTGCTGCATCACAGTGTCAGCCAGCGCTGCATCACAGTGACAGCCAGTGCTGCATCACAGTGTCAGCCAGCGCTGCATCACAGTGTCAGCCAGTGCTGCATCACAGTGACAGCCAGTGCTGCATCACAGTGTCAGCCAGCGCTGCATCGCAGTGTCAGCCAGCGCTGCATCACAGTGTCAGCCAGCGCTGCACCGCAGTGTCAGCCAGCGCTGCATCACAGTGTCAGCCAGCGCTGCATCGCAGTGTCAGCCAGCGCTGCACCGCAGTGTCAGCCAGTGCTGCATCGCAGTGACAGCCAGTGCTGCATCGCAGTGTCAGCCAGCGCTGCACCGCAGTGTCAGCCAGTGCTGCATCGCAGTGTCAGCCAGCGCTGCATCGCAGTGTCAGCCAGCGCTGCACCGCAGTGTCAGCCAGCGCTGCATCGCAGTGTCAGCCAGTGCTGCATCGCAGTGTCAGCCAGCGCTGCATCGCAGTGTCAGCCAGCGCTGCATCACAGTGTCAGCCAGCGCTGCATCGCAGTGTCAGCCAGTGCTGCATCTCAGTGTCAGCCAGCACTGCATCGCAGTGTCAGCCAGCGCTGCATCGCAGTGCCAGCCAGCGCTGCATCACAGTGACAGCCAGTGCTGCATCGCAGTGTCAGCCAGCACTGCATCGCAGTGTCAGCCAGTGCTGCATCACAGTGACAGCCAGTGCTGCATCGCAGTGCCAGCCAGCGCTGCATCACAGTGACAGCCAGTGCTGCATCGCAGTGTCAGCCAGCACTGCATCGCAGTGACAGCCAGTGCTGCATCGCAGTGTCAGCCAGCGCTGCATCGCAGTGTCAGCCAGTGCTGCATCACAGTGTCAGCCAGCGCTGCATTGCAGTGACAGCCAGCGCTGCATCACAGTGTCAGCTGGGATAACAGACTCAGGTCTCTGGAGTTAGACTTCAACCAGGAACCAGCGATCTCTGAGGTGAGATTTCCACCAAGTGAACAACTGCAAAAAGTTGACTTTGTATTGGATGTACTACATTGGATAGAGCCTGAATCAGCGCTTACTGGGTTCAGGTATCACCCCAGAGACTTTAACACAGAAATCTTGGGCAGGTTCACCGATCCGCCATCCGTGTGTTCCTCGCCGCTGCTCCATTTCTTTGCGGTGGGATTCTATTTTCCCGCAGTTTGTCAGTGGGGTTTCCCAATGAAACCACCCCACGCCGCTGGGAAAACCACTGGCAGGGGTGCACTGCCAATGGGAAAAGTGAATTCCGTCGGTCAGAGAATTGCAGCGATTGTCCCTCACCAGTCACTGAAGCTAATCACACAGGCACAGCAAGCGGTAAAGAAGGCAAATCATATCAAAGCAAATTACTACTGGAATCTGAAACAGAAACAGAAAATACTGAACAAGCTCAATGAGTCCAACAGCATCTGTGGAGAGAGTCGGGAGCTAATGTTTGGAGTCTATAATAATAATCTTTAATATTGTCACAAATAGGCTTACATTAACGCTGCAATGACGTTACTATGAAAAGTCCCCTAGTCGCCACATTCCGGCACCTGTTCGGGTACACAGAGGGAGAATTCAGAATGTCCAATTCACCTAACAGCACGTCTTTTGGGACTTGTGGGAGGAAACCGGAGCACCCGGTAGAAATCCACGCAGACACGGGGAGAACGTGCAGACTCCGCACAGACAATGACCCAAGTCAGGAATCGCACCCGGGTCCCTGGATCTGTGAAGCCATGATGTGGAGATGCCGGCGTTGGACTGGGGTGAGTACAGTAAGAAGTCTTACACCAGGTTAAAGTCCAACAGTTTGTTTCAAACACTAGCTTTCGGAGCTTTCACCTGAGGAAGGAGCAGTGCTCCGAAAGCACGTGTTTGAAACGGATCTGTGAAGCAACAGTGCTACCCACTGTGCTACTGTGCTGAGGTAAATGGTGGGTGGGATTGTTCGGTCTGTCAGCCGCGTTTTCCAACGCTGCACGTCCCCCACCCGCAGCGGGGTTGTCTGTTCCTGCAGCCGACCAATGGTGTTCCCCATTGTGGCCGCCCCCTGCCATCGGGAAACCCACGGGTGTGGATGCGCTGCCAGTAGACGGGAGGATCTCGACGACGGAGAATTCCGCTGGGCCGTCATAATGTGAACTTTCGAGTACAGGAGCAGGGATGTGTTGCTGCAATTACACAGGGCCTTGGTGAGGTCACACTGTGGTGAATGTATTGCTACTACAATTCACCACTCTATTGTATTGTGTTGTTGCCCCTGTGGGCTCCGCCCCCACGGGGGTGGTATATAAATCTGCAGCCTGTAGGCAGCACTCAAGACAGAGCAGTCGCAGGCAGGCACAGATACCTATGTGGCTAATGTCCCATCCGGGACGCCCTATGTGGCTGGAGTCCCATCCTGGATGCCCTATGTGGCTGGAGTCCCATCCGGGACGCCCTATGTGGCTAATGTCCCATCCTGGACACCCTATGTGGCTAATGTCCCATCCTGGATGCCCTATGTGGCTGGAGTCCCATCCTGGACGCCCTATGTGGCTGGAGTCCCATCCTGGACGCCATATGTGCCTGGAGTCCCATCCTGGACACCCTATGTGGCTGGAATCCCATCCTGGACGCCCTATGTGGCTGGTGTCCCATCCTGGACGCCCTATGTGGCTGGAGTCCCATCCTGGACGCCCTATGTGGCTGGAGTCCCATCCTGGACGCCCTATGTGGCTGATGTCCCATCCTGGATGCCCTATGTGGCTGATGTCCCATCCTGGATGCCCTATGTGGCTGGAATCCCATCCGGGACGCCCTATGTGGCTGGAGTCCCATCCTGGATGCCCTATGTGGGTGGAGTCCCATCCGGGACGCCCTATGTGGCTAATGTCCCATCCTGGACACCCTATGTGGCTAATGTCCCATCCTGGATGCCCTATGTGGCTGGAGTCCCATCCTGGACGCCCTATGTGGCTGGAGTCCCATCCTGGACGCCATATGTGCCTGGAGTCCCATCCTGGACACCCTATGTGGCTGGAATCCCATCCTGGACGCCCTATGTGGCTGGGGTCCCATCCTGGACGCCCTATGTGGCTGGAGTCCCATCCTGGATGCCCTATGTGGCTGGAGTCCCATCCGGGACGCCCTATGTGGCTGGAGTCCCATCCTGGATGCCCTATGTGGCTGGAGTCCCATCCGGGACGCCCTATGTGGCTGGAGTCCCATCCTGGACGCCCTATGTGGCTGGTGTCCCATCCGGGACGCCCTATGTGGCTGATGTCCCATCCGGGACGCCCTATGTGGCTGATGTCCCATCCGGGACGCCCTATGTGGCTGGAATCCCATCCTGGATGCCCTATGTGGCTGGAGTCCCATCCGGGACACCCTATGTGGCTGGAGTCCCATCCTGGACGCCCTATGTGGCTGGTGTCCCATCCTGGACGCCCTATGTGGCTGGAGTCCCATCCTGGACGCCCTATGTGGCTGGAGTCCCATCCTGGACGCCCTATGTGGCTGATGTCCCATCCTGGATGCCCTATGTGGCTGGAATCCCATCCGGGACGCCCTATGTGGCTGGTGTCCCATCCGGGACGCCCTATGTGGCTGGAGTCCCATCCTGGATGCCCTATGTGGCTGGAGTCCCATCCTGGATGCCCTATGTGGCTGATGTCCCATCCTGGACGCCCTATGTGGCTGGAGTCCCATCCTGGATGCCCTATGTGGCTGGTGTCCCATCCTGGACGCCCTATGTGGCTGATGTCCCATCCTGGATGCCCTATGTGGCTGGAGTCCCATCCGGGACGCCCTATGTGGCTGGAGTCCGGTCCAGCTATGTCAGACAGCTCCTGCTCGAAAAGGGCCCTCGCCCTAGAAGAGACGGTATATCTATCCACCTCCTTAGAAGTAGCGTTTCAGAACCTCAATGCTTTCCCCTCCGACCACGCGATTTCCTCGTGGGCGCCGGAGGTGCGACCATCACCCGACCGGAGGGTGTCCCAGGTCTGTGCCGCGTGGCTGCCCGCCCGACCCGGAGGGTGTCCCAGGTCTGTGCCGCGTGGCTGCCCGCCCGACCCGGAGGGCTGCCCCAGGTCTGTGCCGCGTGGCTGCCCGCCCGACCCGGAGGGTGTCCCAGGTCTGTGCCGCGTGGCTGCCCGCCCGACCCGGAGGGTGTCCCAGGTCTGTGCCGCGTGGCTGCCCGCCCGACCCGGAGGGCTGGCCCAGGTCTGTGCCCCATGGCTGCCCGCCCGACCCGGAGGGTGTCCCAGGTCTGTGCCGCGTGGCTGCCCGCCCGACCCGGAGGGCTGGCCCAGGTCTGTGCCGCGTGGCTGCCCGCCCGACCCGGAGGGCTGGCCCAGGTCTGTGCCGCGTGGCTTCCCGCCCGACCCAGAGGGTTGCCCTGCTATGTCTGTGGTCAGAACCAGCATCTCAGGCAGCGTTGCCCAGCTCAGAACGCGACCTGCAGCGACTGCGGCAAGAAAGGACATTTTGCCAAAGACTGCTAGGCCCGAACCAAAGTTCCAAAATCGCAGGCCCGACTCACAGGCCCGCAGACCCGGCAGCGTGGCTGCATGCCTTCCGGCACCCACCCTCACTTCTGATGCATCATCCGCCTCGAGCTATCTGTGGGGGCCGCCATCTTTAACTCTACCCAACACGTGCAACCGACGGGGGCCGCCATCTTGGGACCACCCCGCTACCACCGACCACGCCGGCTACCCGCAGCTTGGCGCTGTCACTCTTGATCAGTCACAGCCCAAGCACCTCAAGAACTCCATGATGACCGCCCAGGTCAATGGGCACGAACGCCCTGTCTATTTGACTCTGGGAGCACGGAGAGCTTCATTCATCCGGACACGGTAAGGCGCTGTTCCCTTCAGATTTCCCCCGCATCCCAAACAATCTCCCTTGCTTCCGGATCACATTCAGTGCAGATCCGGGGGTACTGTGTCGCGAACCTCGCGATTTAGGGCGCCAAGTTCACCAATTTTAAACTCGATGTCCTCCCCATCTCTGCGCTCCTCTCTTGTTAGGACTGGATTTCCAATGCAACCTCAGGAGCCTGAGCCTGAAGTTCGGCGGACCCCCTACCCCCCTCTCACCGTATGCTGCCTCGCGACCCTTAAGGTTGCCCCTCCCTCGCTGGTCGCGAACCTCACCTCCGACTGTAAACCCGTCGCCACCAGGAGCAGGCGGTACAGTGCCCAGGACAGGAATTTGATCAAGTCAGAGGTCCAGCGACTCTTGAGGGAGGGGATCATCGAGGCCAGTAATAGCCCCTGGAGAGCCCACGTGATGGCCGTAAGGACCGGGGAAAAGAACCAGATGGTTGTAGATTACAGCCAGACCATAAATCGGTACACGCAACTCGATGCATACCCGCTTCCCCTCATAGCGGCCATGGTTAATCAGATTGCACACTACCGGGCTTTCTCCACAGTCGATCTGAAGTCTGCATACCACCAACTTCCGATCCGCCCGGAAGACCACCACTACACGGCCTTTGAGGCAGACGGCCGCCTCTTCCACTTCCTCAGGGTCCCCTTCGGCGTCACCAACGGGGTCTTGGTCTGCCAAAGAATGAAGGACCGAATGGTTGGCCAGTACGGGCTGCAGGCCACGTTCCCGTACTTGGATAACGTCACCATCTGCGGCCATGATCAGCAAGACCACGACACTAACCTTCAGAAGTTCCTCCAAACCGCCCAAGCCCTCAATATCACCGACAACACGGAGAAATGCATTTTCAACACAACCCGACTAGCTATCCTCGTGGAAAACGGAGTCCGAGGGTCCGACCCCAACCGCATGTGCCCCCTCCTGCAACTTCCCCTTCCCCACTGCCCCAAGGCCCTGAAAGATGCCTGGGGTTCTTCTCATAGTATGCCCAGTGGGTCCCCAACTATGCGGACAAAGCCCGCCCCACTTATCAAAGCCACCATCTTCCCCCTGATGACTGAGGCCTGCCTGGCCTTCAGCCACATCAAGGCAGACATCACCAAGGCCGCAATGTACGCAGTGGACGAGTCCATCCCCTTCCAGGTGGAGAGCGACGTGTCAGATGTCGCCCTGGCTGCTACCCTTAACCAGGCAGGCAGGCCCGTGGCCTTCTTTTCCCGAACCCTCAACGCCTCCGAGATTCGACACTCCTCTGTCGAAAAGGAAGCTCAATCTATTATGGAAGCTGTGCGGCATTGGAGGCACTACCTGGCTGGTAGGAGGTTCACCCTCTTCACCGACCAACGGTCGGTAGCCTTTATCACACACAGCGGGGCAAGATCAAGAATGATAAAATCTTGAGGTGGAGAATCGAACTCTCCACCTATAGTTACGATATTGTGTATCGTCCTGGGAAGCTCAGTGAGCCCCTAGATGCCCTGTCCGGCGGCACATGCGCCACGCGTAAGGTGGCAAACTTCAGGCCATCCACAATGACCTCTGCCACCCAGGGGTCACCCAGCTTCTCCAGTACATCAAGGCCAGCAACCTACCCTACTCCACCGAGGAGGTCAGGGCCATGACCAGGGATTGCCAAGTCTGCAGGAAGCACATGAGGAGCCATAACTCTGACCCCCTGGTCGAGAGGGTTCAGCTCCTACATGCCAACCCTCAGTATGCCTATGTGGCGTACCGCAACGGACAACAAGATAGTCTCCCTCCAGGATCTGGCACCCGCCGGTTCCCCAGCGACCCTCCCCTACACCGAACACCGCCCCCGCCCCTACACGGCCTACACCCCCCCCTCCCCTCATCGCCGATCCACTGTGATGAAACTCCAGACGACACGCTTCCGGAGTCAACGAGCCCAACACCCGCGCCCGCAGCGAAGCCGGAGCTGAGGCCATCACAGAGAATGATCAAGGCGCCGGACAGACTTGATCTGTGAGCCCACTTCGCCCCCGCTGGACCTCAATTCGCATCACACACCGAGAATATTGTGTTCAGTTTTGGTCTCCTTCTCTGAGGAAGGGAGTGCAGCAAAGGTTTATCAAACTGATTTCTGGGATAGCGAGACTGACGTATGCGGAGAGGTTGACTCGCTTCGCTGAAGTTCAGAAGAATGAAGGGGGATCCCGTAAACCCATGGACATTCTGAATTTGAACAGGTGCCGGAGTGTGGCGACGAGGTCATTTTTACAGTAACTTCATTGCTGTGTTAATGCAAGCCGACTTGTGACACTAATAAAGATTATTCTTATTATTATAATTCTAACAGGACTGGAAAAAGTAGATGCAGGAAGGATGTTCCCAATGGTGGGTGTGTCCCGGGGGCACAGTCTATCGATATGGGGTAGACCATTTAGGACAGAGATGTGGAGAACTTTCTTCACCAAGAGAGTGGTCGGCCTGTGGATTTCGTTACCACAGGAAATTGTTGAGGCCAAAACATTGTGGGCGGGATTCTCCATCCTGGGATTCCAGGGTTATGTTCCTCGATGGAACAGCGATTCGGGTGGCTGGACAGAATCGGAATCGACGGCAGGCACCGACACGATCAGATGCTCTGATCCCCCTCCCCCGCTCCCCGCCAGTAGCGAGAGCGAGGACCACAACCGCCCACCAATGGTGGATGTAATTGAATGCAAATGGGTCTATTTAGTGGGCCTGGCACCCAATGCTCCAGCTTCCCGTGATTCCCTTGTCCCCGTTGCCAGGAGTCACATAGGTATGGATCACTTGTGATCTCTACCAGCGTGGCCCTGGCGTGGTGCACCCCACGGAGGGCTAAGAGGTTAACTTCACCAAGGAATAACCACCTTAGTCTACCACGAGGACCATCATGCCAGGGCCATGCTGGTATAGACCATCCAAGCCCAACCGAGGATTACACTTCCCCACAACGCACTGCCTGCCTAACCTCCCTACCAGATGGCCCCCCCAAGCACCTCCACCCAGGGACCCCTGTAATAGGGATCCACAGGGACCCCTGTGTTGGTCGACCCCTCCAGGGTTCTCCATAATAGAAGGGAAGTAATTGCAGTGCAATCACATGCTTGAGTGATTGGAATGCACTTAGTGCTTGGAATGCACTTACATCTCTTTGATGTGGTCAATGTTTGTAAACATTCTGGTTTCATGATGTCGGCCACTGAACCACGAAACCGGAAAAGAGGGGACAGGTTACTGAGTTGAATGATCATCCATGATGACAATGAATGGCGGAGCAGGCTCGAAGGACCGAATGGCCTCCTACTTTCTCCTACTTTCTATCTTTGTACATGATAAGGGTGTTCCCACCCATCAGGTGTGCCATTGCCTGGATGAGAAAATATCCCTGAGCCTGTCTTCTCTCTCAGGTGACCAGAAAGGGTCCCATAGGGCTATTTGCTTTCAGATTCCAGCATCCGCAGTAGTTGGCTTTTGTCCCACAGGACTGTTTGAATCAGAGCAAAAATGTTCTTCTTGCTCTCTGGCCACATTTCCTTCTCTATAACAATGACTACACTTCAAAATCGAACTCGTAAGCTGCTTGGGTCATGCTGAGGATGTGACAGTTGCTGTATAAATGTCCCATTTAGTCCCTTCACACCCTCAGGGTTAATCTCAGCTCTCATTTCCCGTCCACTCAAACAACCGGCAAAATGTTTGAAGGTTGTTGCATTTGGACCCTAAAGACTGAAGCCAGTCAGTTATTTGGCGGAGCCACACACCTCCGCATTAATACGGAGCCACCTGCAGCAACTTAAATAATATTTCACCAGGCTTGTTCCCAACAGGTCAATGAGCCACAGTTTTACATTTGCATCATAATGACCCAATTGCTCTGGAGAGTAAACAAAGCGTTTTGGTGCTGAACTCACTGCATAAATAGCTTCTGAGATCACCGCGTATTTCCATTTGAACATCATTATCTGCATATTTGTTTTGAAATGATGACCTGTTTCCACACAGAATGATAAATAGCATTCATTAGGTTATTAAAGCATTCTCGTGCCTTGGGGCAGATGGGTATTTGTGAACTTTTCATAGATTATCAGAATCTTTCTTCGCAGCATTTTTTTTCTAATTGTGATTTTTCAACACTGGAAAGTCTGCAAAGTGTTGAAAAATGCATCGCACCAAAGTTACATATTTCAGCCCTTGTGTTAAGTTAATGTCAATGTACAAGTTGTGTGTGTTGTGAGCTACAATTAATTCCACATCTAATAGATAGAATCAGATAGAAACAGAGAATCACGAGGAGGAGGCTGCAGCATTTTGGTCAAATCCCTTTCTACGTTCTGTAACATCTGCCAACATCTTTGTTAATTGCATCGAATGACATTGAACTTACAGCACAGACACCAATCAGCTCAGCTGTTCCATGGCAGTGTTTACGCTGACCGCCCCATAATCTTCCCCTTCCTCATTCGTGTTTATCCACCTTCCCCATCAAAAGTATTATATTATTCAGCTCAATGCAAAGTGAGAAATGATGACCCCTGCCCACAGTGGGGATTACTCTCGGTCAGGAACACTCCCTCAACAATCTCCCTCTCTTGAATTCAAAACAGTCTCTTCGCACTAACATTTCTTTTGGGTCTGAGAAAGTGAATTACTTTTTCCACAAGGAAGATGACTATCAAGAGATGTTACCTTCTTCCAGACAGCCTGCTAAATTATTTATTGGTTAGTTGATAATTATTCAGATATTATTAGGGTCCAGGAATGTGTCTTCAAAAATTGTATCTTCCCACTGTCAGAATGTATCCTTCTATCCCAGATTATTGAGGGAGACAAGAGATGAAATTGCTGGGCCTCTGACAGAAATCTTTGTCTTCTTGTTGGCCACAGGTGAGATCCCAGAGGATTAGAGGATAGCCAATGTTGTACTGTTATTTAAGAAGGGTTGCAAGGATAACCCGGGTAATTATCGGCCAGTGAGCTTGACGTCAGTGATCGTGAAATTATTGGAAAAGATTCTCAGAGATAATGGGCGGGATTCCCTGTTGGCCGACATCAAAATCGTATTCAGCCATTGGGCGGAGAATCAATTCAGACGACGGAATGGGGGCCGACACCCGGTTTAACGACGTTTTTGTTTTCTCCCCCTACAAACCAGCAACATCAGGACGCACACGACTCTCAGTTGCATTGCTGTTGGTGCCTCATCTGCCGGCCAACCCGTCATGCTCCGTTCATGATGGCCCAAATTTCCAACGGCGTGGGACACATGTGGTCCGAGCTGGCTTGCCGGCTGTGGACCGTGTCCAGCGACGCCACACTCTGCCGGGATCCATGCCACTGGCCGTGGGGGAACCTGCCAGGGCTCGGGGTCTGGTGGGGGGTGGCCGGGGGGGGGGGGTGGGCAGGGGTATGCTGTGGGGTCGCCGTCAGCGGGCTAGCTTACTCGTATGGCCGGCGCCATTTTGTACGCTGCGACCGGTGCAGGTTGTCAGCTCTGCGCATGCGCGGCCCGAACCCGGCCATTTTCCAGTCATTCTCGACGCAATCCGTGGGTATTTCAGGCAGCGCCGGTGCTAGCTCCTCAGTGGTACCAGAATCGATGAGGGGTTCACGCCAATTTATTTGACGTGAGCCACCCACGGAGTCTCCGTTCGAGCCGACTCTTAGCCGCAGGAATGGAGAATCCCGCCAAGGATCGATTCACATTTGGAAATGAATGGTCTTATTAGCGACAGACAGCATGGCTTTGTACGAGGGAGGTCATGTTTCACTAATTTGATTGAATTTTTTGAGAAGGTGACAAAAATGATTGACGAGGGAAGGGCTGTGGATGTTGTGTACATGGACTTTAGTAAAGTATTTGATCAGGTCCCTCATGGCAGGCTGGTGCTAAAGATTAGATTACGTGGGGTCAGAGGTGAACTAACTGGATGAATCCAGAACTGGTCTGGCCATAGAAGACAGAGGGCAGCGGTAGAAGGGTGTTTTTCCGAATGGAGGTCTGTAACTAGTGGTGTTCCGCAGGGATCAGTTCTGGGACCTCTGCTCTTTGTAATATATATAGGGAAGTGCACCCAACTCCAGCTCCTCAAAAACCGTGTTAGGGAACTGGAGCTGGAGCTGGATGAAGTTCGGATCATTCGGGAGGAAGAGGGGGTCATAGATAGAAGCTTCAGGGAGGTAGTTACGCCAAAGAATAAAGATAGATGGGCGACGGTGGTAGGGGCTGGGGGGAAGCAGTCAGTACAGGGATCCCCTGTGGTCGTTCCCCTTAGTAACAGGTATACCGCTTTGGATACTGTTGGGGGGGATGACTTACCAGGGGTCAGCCATGGGGTACAGGTCTTTGGCACAGAATATGTCCCTGTTGCTCAGAAGGGAAGGGGGAGAGGAGAAGAACATTAGTCATTGGAGACTCCATAGTTAGGGGGATAGATAGGAGATTCTGTGGGAACGAGAGAGACTCGCGGTTGGTGTGTTGCCTCTCAGGTGCCAGGGATCCTTAAGGGGGAGGGGGAGCAGCCCCAAGTCGTGGTCCATATAGGTACCAACGGCATAGGTAGGAAAAGGGATAGGGATGTAAGGCAGGAATTCAGGGAGCTAGGGTGGAAACTTAGATCCAGGACAAACCGAGTTATTATCTCTGGGTTGTTACCCGTGCCACGTGCTAGTGAGGCGAGGAATAGGGAGAGAGAGAGCAGTTGAACACGTGGCTGCAGGGATGGTGCAGGAGGGAGGGTTTTAGATTCCTGGACAATTGCGACTCATTCTGGGGTAGGTAGGACCTCTACAAACGGGATGGTCTACACCTGGACCAGAGGGGTACCAATATCCTGGGGGGGGAGGTTTGCTAATGCTCTTCGGGAGGATTTAAACTAGTGCAGCAGGGGATTGGGAACCTGAATTGTAGCTGCAGTACACAAGAAGCTGAGAGTAGTGAGGTCATGAGTAAGGTTTCAAAGTTGCAGGAGTGTACCGGCAGGAAGGAAGGTGGTTTAACGTGCATCTACTTCAATGCCAGGAGCATCCGAAATAAGGTGGGTGAGCTTGCGGCATGGGTTAGTACCTGGGACTTCAATGGTGTGGCCATTTCGGAGACATGGATAGAGCAGGGCGAGGAATGGTTGTTGCAGGTGCCGGGGTTTAGATATTTCAGTAAGTTCAGGGAAGGTGGTAGGAGAGGGGGAGGGGTGGCATTGTTAGTCAAGGACAGTATTACGGTGACTGAGAGCACATTTGATGAGGATTCGAATACTGAGGTAGTATTGGCTGAGTTAAGAAACAGGAAAGGAGAGGCCCTTTAGGGCTTTTCTATAGGCCTCTGAATAGTTCCAGAGATGTAGAGGAAAGGATTGCAAAGATGATACTGGGTTGGAGCAAAAGTAACAGGGTAGTTGTTATGGGGGACTTTAACTTTCCAAATATTGACTGGAAACACTATAGTTCGAGTACATTAGATGGGTCTGTTTTTGTCCAATGTGTGCAGGAGGGTTTCCTGACGCAGTATGTAGATAGGCCAACAAGAGGCGAGACCGTATTGGATTTGGTACTGGGTAATGAACCAGGACAGGTGTTAGATTTGGAGGTAGGTGAGCATTTTGGTGATAGTGACCACAATTTGATTACGTTTACTTTAGCGATGGAAAGGGATAGGTATATACCGCAAGGCAAGAGTTATATCTGGGGGAAAGGCAATTATGATGCAATGAGGCAAGACATAGGATGTATCAGCTGGAGAGGAAAACTGCAGGGGATGGACACAATGGAAATGTGGAGCATGTTCAAGGAACAGCTACTGCGTGTCCTTGATAAGTATGTACCTGTTAGGCAGGGAGGAAGTCAACGAGCGAGGGAACCAAGGGTTACTAAAGCAGTTAAAACACTTGTCAAGAGGAAGAAGGAGGCTTATGTAAAGATGAGACATGATGGTTCAGTTAAAATGAGAGTTACAAGTTAGCGAGGAAGGCTCTAAAGAGAGAGCTAAGAAGAACCAAGCGAGGACATGAGAAGTCTTTGGCAGGTAGGATCAGGGATAACCCTAAAGCTTTCTATAGGTATGTCAGGAATAAAAGAATGACTAAGGCAAGAGTAGGGCCAGTCAAGGACAGTAGTGGGAGGTTGTGCGTGGAGTCCGAGGAGATTGGAGAGATGCTAAATGAGTATTTTTCATCTGTATTCACACAGGAAAAAGACAAAGTTGTCTAGGAGAATACTGAGATACAGGCTACTAGACTAGAAGGGCTTGAGGTTCATATGGAGGAGGTGTTAGCGATTCTGGAAAGTGTGAAAATAGATAAGTCCCCTGGGCCGGATGGGATTAATCTTAAGATTCTCAGGGAAGCTAGGGAGGAGATTGCTGAGCCTTTGGCTTTGATCTTTAAGTCATCTTTGTCTACAGGTATAGTGCCAGAAGACTGGAGGATAGCAAATATTGTCCCCTTGTTCAAGAAGGGGAGTAGAGATAACCACGGTAACTATAGACCAGTGAGCCTTACTTCTGTTGTGGGAAAAGTCTTGGAAAGGCTTATAAGAGATAGGATGTATAATCATCTGGAAACGAATAATTTGATTAGAGATAGTCAACATGGTTTTGCGATGGGTAGATCGCGCCTCACAAACCTCATTGAGTTTTTCGAGAAGGCAACCAAATAGGTGGATGAGGGTAAAGCAGTTGATGTGGTGTATATGGATTTCAGTAAAGCGTTTGATAAGGTTCCCCACGTAGGCTATTGCAGAAAATACAGAGTCATGGGACTCAGGGTGATTAAGCAGTTTGGATCAGAAATTGGCTAGCTGATAGAAGACAAAGGGTGGTGGTTGATGGGAAATGTTCTGACTGGTGTCCAGTTACTAGTGGTGTACCACAAGGATCTGTTTTGGGGCCGCTGCTGTTTGTCATTTTTATAAATGACCTGGAGGATGATAGAAGGATGGGTGAGTAAATTTGCAGATGACACTAAAGTCGGTGGAGTTATGGACAGTGCAGAAGGATGTTACAAGTTACAGAGGGTCATAGATAAGCTGCAGAGCTGGGCTGACAGGTGGCAAATGGAGTTTAATGCAGAAAAGTGTGAGGTGATTCATTTTGGAAGGAATAACAGGAAGTCAGCGTACTGGGCTAATGGTAAGATTCTTGGTAGTGTGGACGAGCAGAGAGATCTCGGTGTCCATGTCCATAGATCCCTGAAAGTTGCTACCCAGTTTGAGAGGGTTGTTAAGAAGGCGTACAGTGTGTTAGCTCTTATTGGGAGAGGAATTGATTTTCGGAGCCATGAGCTCATGTTGCAGTTGTACAAAACTCTGGTGCAGCCGCATTTGGAGTATTGCGTGTGCAGTTCAGGTCGCCACATTATCGGAAGGATGTGGAAGCATTGGAAAGGGTACAGAGGAGATTTACAAGGATGTTGCCTGGTATGGAGGGAAGATCATATGAGGAAAGGCTGAAGGACTTGAGGCTGTTTTCGTTAGAGAGAAGAAGATTAAGAGGTTGACTTAATTGAGGCATACAAGATGATCGGAGGATTAGATAGGGTGGACATTGAGAGCCTTTTTCCTTCGATGGTGATGTCGAGCACGAGGGGACATAGCTTTAAATTGAGGGGAGATATATATAGGACAGATGTCAGAGGTAGGTTCTTTACTCAGAGAGTAGTAAGGGTGTGGAATGCCCTGCCTGCTACAGTAGTGGACTCGCCAACACTAAACGCATTCAAATGGTCATTGGATAGGCATATGGACGATAAGGGAATAGTGTAGATGGGCTTTAGAGGGGTATCACAGGACGGCGCAACATCGAGGGCCGAAGGGCCTGTACTGCACTGTAATGTTCTATGTTCTATGTTCTATATAAATGACTTGGAAGAAAACGTAGCGGGTCTTATTAGCAAGTTTGTGGATGATGCTAAGATTGCAGGAGTTGCGAATAGTGATGAAGATAGTCAGAGAATACAGCAGGCTATAGATAGGCAGCAATATTGGGCAGAGAAATGGCAGGACGAGTTTAACCCGGACAAACGCGAGATGATGCATTTTGGTAGATCCAATTCAGGTGGGAACTATGAAATAAATGGCAGAACCATCAGGAGCATAGAGACACAGAGATCTGGGCGCGCAGGTCCACAGATCCTTGAAAGTGGCAGCACAGGTGGAAATGGTGGTAAAGAAAGCATATGGCATGTTTGCCTTCATAGGGCAGGGTATTGAGTATAAAAGCTCGAACATTATGTTAGTTATATGAAACATTGGTTCGGCAACATTTGGAATACTGTGTCCAATTCTGGTCACCGCACTACCAGAAGGATGTGGAGGCTTTGGAGAGAGTACAGAAAAGGTTTACCAGGATGTTGCCCAGTATGGAGGGTATTAGCTATGAGCAGAGATTGAACAAACTGGGATTATTCTCCCTAGAGAGACGGAGGCTGAGGGGCGACCTGATAGAAGTTTATAAAATTATGAGTGGTATAGATAGGGTCAACAGTTGGAGCCTGTTTCCCAGACCGGAAATGACAATTAAAAGGGGGCACAGGTTCAAGGTGAGGGGGGAAAGGTTCAGTGGAGATGTGCAGAGAAAGTCTTTTACACAGAGGTTGGTGATGGCCTGGAATGCACTGCCAAGTGATGTGGTTGAGGCAGATACGTTAGCAACCTATTGAGATAGACTTATGAACAGACACCGTATAGAAGGATGCAGGTGGTTGGTCGAGGTAGGACACGTGATCGGCGCAGGCTGGGAGGACCGAAGGGTCTATTCCTGTGCTGTATTGTTCTTTGTTCTTTGTTAATACAAGAGAGGTGGGCTCTTAAAGCTGCTTCCACAAAAATTAGGCGAGACATTATACTTTGCTGACAAATAGACAATTGAAAAAAAACATAAATTATTGCTATTATATTATCTTATATAAATTATTTTTTAAATATAAATTTAGAGTACGCAATTCATTTTTCTAATTAAGGGGCAATTTAGCGCGGCCAATTCACCTTCTCAGCACGGAATCAAATACCCGGGCCTGGGAGACCTCACTACAGCTCCATTCAGCACTGGTCAACACAAATGTCGACCACGCGTAACAACACCTTGTGGGGAGGGGGCAACAACTCGTGGAGGGGGGGGGTCTCCCAGGCCAATGGAGGCTCCTGTTTGGTAGGGCTCTGGACAGGGTTGTACCCTTTGAAAGTACCCCCTCGGCCCACTTCCCTGGCATATTTCCGTAACCCCACCTAACTTACATTTCTTTGAACACTCTCTATCTCCCTTAATATTCAGGAAACTAAGTAATTGATCATCGACTTGAGGAAGCAAAGTACTTTGAGGCAGCACGGGAGCATGGTGGTTAGCATAAATGCTTCACAGCTCCAGGGTCCCAGGTTCGGTTCCCGGCTGGGTCACTGTCTGTGCGGAGTCTGCACGTCCTCCCCGTGTGTGCGTGGGTTTCCTCCGGGTGCTCCGGTTTCCTCCCACAGTCCAAAGATGTGCGGGTTAGGTGGATTGGCCATGCTAAATTGCCCGTAGTGTCCTTAAAAGTAAGGTTAAGGGGGTGGGGTTGTTGGGTTACGGGTATAGTGTGGATACGTGGGTTTGAGTAGGGTGATCATTGCTCGGCACAACATCGAGGGCTGAAGGGCCTGTTCTGTGCTGTACTGTTCTATGTCTACTGTACACACCCCTGTCTGCATCAACGGGGCCGAGTTGAGATGGTTGACAGCTTCAAATTGCTAATGTACGAATCACCAAAAATCTGTCTTGGCCCACTCATGTTGACGCTACGACCAAGAAAGCACAACAGCGCCCATATTTCCACAGGAAACTAAGGAAATTCGGCATGCCCACATTAATTCCGGCCAACCTTTACAGATACACCACAGAAAGCATCCTATCTGGCTGCATCACTGCTCGGCCCAAGACCGTAAGAAACTTCAGAGTGTCGTGAACACAGACCAGTCCATCACACAAACCCACCTCCCATCCTCTGACTCTCGTTTAACCTCACGCCCCTTTGGGAAAGCGGGCAGCATAATCAAAGACCTCTCCAACCCGGATTATTCTCTCTTCCAACTTCTTCCATCGGACAGAAGATACAAAAGTATGAGGCCACACACTAAAAGATTAAAAACAGCTTCATCCTCGCTGTTACCAGACTCCTGAATGACCCTCTTGTGGACTGAACATCTCTGCACATCTTATCTACTGTGCAGCACTACACTCCGTATGCTTCACCCGATGTCTGTATTTATATTGTGTATTTATCATATTGTTATGGGCCAGAGCACAGAAACTCCAAAGTGTATTATGAAGCTCCCCTGACCTATAACTTTTATGTTGAATTTGGCTGGGATGAGCACAAGAGCCTTCCCTTCAGGTGTGATTCATCAGACTTCCTGGGTGCTTTCATTAAAACAAAGTTTCTCATAAGAATGTAGTTAACATATATAAAACACAGCAAGAATTTGTTATCAATTACAAACATGAAAAAAAACAGCAGCTACAGTAATGTATGTATACGATTCATAATGAATCCCCCTTAGCTGTTCCAATTCAATAACAAAATCCAATAAACCAATACCCCTTTCAAGGGCGTGACCCAGCACACTGTAATCTCACTTGAATGGGACTGGTCCTTTCCCTGAGATTCTGGTCCAGCCTCCAACCAGCAGATTCAAAACTCCTTCCCGAAAGCAACTTTATGTTTATCACGGCGGTTTGCCACACCCAATGTGCTTTCAGTTCATTGGAACAGCTTCAAAATAAAAATGAAGAAAACAGGGAAACACTGCTTCTCTTCTGCATTCCAAAGCAACAAACCAAAACTGAAACCCCAACACGAAACCCCCTCTGACCTGACAGCCACAGCCCGGCTCCACCCACAAATGACATCACTGAAGCCATGCCACAAGCCATGTGGTTAAACAAAACATTTCTTAAAGGGACATTCACATGACACATATATCCTATGTTTGTTTCACGTTTGGAACAATTTGCCAGGACTGTACACATACCACGGTACACGTAACAATAAATCTAAATCTAAGAAGCAATGTATCATGGCCAATCCACCTAGCCTGCACATCTTTCAACTGTGGGAGAAAACTGGAGTTGCCGAAGGAAACCCGCACAAACTCCACACAAACAGTCACCTATGGTCGGAATTGAACCCGGATCCCTGGTGCTGTGAGCCAGCAGCAGTGCTAACCACTGTGTCAAATGGCAGTGTGAGGCAGCAGTGCTAACCACTGTGCCCCCACAACAGTGTGAGGCAGCAGTGCTAACCACTGTGCCCCATGGCAATGTGAGGCAGCAGTGCTAACCACTGTGCCCCCATGACAGTGTGAGGCAGCAGTGCTAACCACTGTGCCCCATGGCAATGTGAGGCAGCAGTGCTAACCACTGTGCCCCCATGACAGTGTGAGGCAGCAGTGCTAACCACTGTGCCCCATGGCAATGTGAGGCAGCAGTGCTAACCACTGTGCCCCCATGACAGTGTGAGGCAGCAGTGATAACCACTGTGCCCCCATGACAGTGTGATGCAGCAGTGCTAACCACTGTGCCCCATGGCAA
The DNA here is from genome assembly GCF_902713615.1 of Scyliorhinus canicula. NCBI lineage: Eukaryota > Metazoa > Chordata > Chondrichthyes > Carcharhiniformes > Scyliorhinidae > Scyliorhinus > Scyliorhinus canicula. The sequence goes on from NC_052149.1 coordinate 242,119,071, forward strand.
TGTGAGGCAGCAGTGCTAACCACTGTGCCCCCATGACAGTGTGAGGCAGCAGTGATAACCACTGTGCCCCCATGACAGTGTGAGGCAGCAGTGCTAACCTAAACTCTAGAATTTCCTCCAGAAACACCCTCGTCAATCTCTGCTCTAAAATCCTGCTGCTTTGGCAAAGCTTTTGACAATTTTTCCCAATATGTCCTCATGTTGCTCAATGCAAATATTATCCAATAATGGTAATAATAATCTTTATTGTCACAAGGAGGTTTACATTGACACTGCAATGAAGTTACTGTGAAAAGCCTCCAGTCGCCACATTCCGGTGTCTGTTCCGGTACACAGACGGGGAATTCAGAATGTCCAAATTACCTAATAGCACGTCTTTCGGGATTTGTGGGAGGAAACCGGAGCACCCGGAGGAAACCCACGCAGACACGGGGAGAACGTGCAGACTCCGCACAGACAGTGACCCAAGCCGGGAATTGAACCTGGGTTCATGACGTTGTGAAGGAACAGTGCTAACCACTGTGCTACCGCGCTACCCTTGTGAAGTGGACTGGAATATTTTACTGCGTTCATGGCACCTTATAAACACAGGTTGTTGTTGTAAATATATTTTACTTTACATTCCCAATTTTACTTAGACATGGAGTTTCTTCCTCAAATCCTCACTACAATTTGAGATTCATAGATTTGACAGTGCAGAAGGCCATCCGGCCCATCGAGTCTGTACCGGCTCTTGGAAAGAGCACCCCACTTAAGCCCACACCTCCATCCTCCCTTCATAAACTAGTAACCCCACCTAACCTAAGGGTAATTGATCATGGCCAATCCACCTAACCTGCACACCTTTGGATATCAGAAAAAGTATTTATTAACTCTGCAAAGTGACAGCACCATTCTCAATATCTTCTTTTTTCACAAACCTATTTACAGAATCATATAAAAATAAAAACGTGTTGTCTTGCGGTAATTGCCCATGTCAATCGTCCTTTGCAAAGAATATCTAAAACCTTTTTGCCTGGAGCAACCGATTGTCGGTCCACTTACTCATGCTGTCCATGTTCACATAAATCTTCCGCTCATTAATTTTAAAATAATAAGTTGGCCCGAGTCTTTCAAGCAGATTATTAAAAAAAAGTGGATCCTGCAGTTTTAACACTAGAGTGTCTTGCATATCAGATGGAATGTAAAATTAATATTCTCTATTGACACGGTGAGTGGGAGAAACGCTTCTTATGCTTCTGTGCAGAGCTGTTGAGTGACGCATGAACAGAAAATACATTGCAAGTAGCAAGATAATTAATTATTAATGAGCTCAGCAGTTAAAGAGAAACATCAAACATTGCTGAATAACTTTCAGGGCTGCCCAGTGCATGGCACTCAGTAAAACTCCCAATTCCTCCACTGCGTTTGAGATCATTGCACCTTTCCCACTGTCGCCAAAGAAAAACGGCATTGATTTTGAATATTTTGGAACCATTTGATAAATTAATTCCTGGAGAACAGCAATGTTGTTGCGTTGACAGAAGAGGCAACATCAAACAAGCTACAATGCCGGTTAAACCGGATTTTTAAGGGTGCTTGGTTTATGGAAAGATGGTAACTTTTTGAATCATGGGATCATTAATGTCCACGTGAGGAGGGTCCCTGGACCGCGGTGTAATGTCGTGTTCCGAGGAGCTCTGACTAATCTGCAGAAAGTTGGCCAAGCCCTGCTGTAGGCCGCTCGCTGCGTAACCAACGTCACTAGCAAGCTAATCTGGTTACTATCACATTTCAGTTTGTGGGAGCTTACTGTGCATGAATTGGCTCCGACATTACAACTGTAACCAGGGGCGGGGTTTAGTGGGTCAGAAACAGAGGTTGGTTTCGGGCGCAATGAGTGGGATGTTTCTTGGTGTCTGCAACGCCAAGAACGGCACCAATATTTAACGGCACTTTGCCTTTTTTATGGCCTTGGCGAGGATTTCCCTGCCACATCCACACTTGACCATTTCAGCTTGCCGGTGCAGGAAAAGTATGCGTCGACCATTTTCTTTTTTAAAAAATAAATTTAGAGCACCCAATTATTTATTTTTTTCCGATCTATGGGCAATTTAGCGTGGCCAATCCACCTAACCTGCACCTCTTTGGGTTGTGGGGGTTAAACCCACGCAGACACGGGGAGAATGTGCAAACTCCACACGGACAGTGACCCAGAGCCGGGATTCACATGGACACATAGAACATACAGTGCAGAGGGAGGCCATTCGGCCCATCGAGTCTGCACCGACCCACTTAAGCCCTCACTTCCACACTATCCCGAAAACCCAATAAACCCTCCTAACATTTTTGGACTCTAAGGGGCAATTTAGCATGGCCATTCCACCTAAACTGCACGTCTTTGGACTGTGGGGTGAAACCAGAGCACCCGGAGGAAACCCACGCAGACAGAGGGAGAACGTGCAGACTCCGCACAGACAGTGACCCAGCGGGGAATCAAACCTGAGACCCTGGTGCTGTGAAGCCACAGTGCTAGCCATTCGAACCTGGGTCGTCAGTGCCACAGTCCCAGTGCTAACCGCTGTGCCACATGCTGCCCGGGGGGTACTATTTTCAAATGCCGCCCCAATCTATTGACACTTCAGCCACCACCCCCCCATTCTCTCCCCACCACTGAACTTATGGGATCCTCACCCCCCCCCCTTCACCCGCCTCTTAAGGGCAAGTCACCCCTGGGCCTGCTCCCTGGCATGGGCAAACTGATACCCGGGAAACTTGACACAACCAGACTGCCACCATGACAGTGCCCCTGCCAGGGTGCCTATGTGGCACTGACAAGGTGTCAGGCTGGCAGCGCTGAGATGCCCGGGTATCATCAGGAGTGCAAGGGTACTGCCCGACACTGTCCCCAACCACCCGGGGTTGGGGGGGGTTCTCAAATGGCCTGGGGTGTCCCGCAGATGCTATCAGATCCACATTTGTGTTGAATCATGCTAAACAGCACCATGGCAAGGTCTCCCAGGCAAGGCCGTTAGTTCCTGGACCCTGGGAGAATGCGGCGCAGACATAGTTAAATGAGCCTAATAGCTCACTTAAACACGCTCAGCAAGATTTCGCCCAGTGAGGGCAAAATGAATGTAGTGGCATCTCACCAGATGTTGTTAAATCGCGAGATTCAATGGCCTAGTTGCATCACCAAGTTAAAGAACAAAGAACAAAGAACAATACAGGAACAGGCCCTTCGGCCCTCCCAGCCTGCACTGGTCACGATACCAACCTTTGCCAAAACCCTCAGCATTTCCTAGTACTGTATTCCCTCTATACCCATCCTATCCATGTGTTTGTTGAGATGCCTTTTGAACGCCGTTAACGTATCTGCTTCCATAACCTCCCCTGCCAGCACGTTCCAGGCACTCACCACCCTTTGCGTAAAAAACCTGCCTCGCACATCTCCTCTAAACCTTACCCCATGGACCTTAAACCTATGCCCCCTGGCGACTGACCCCTCCACCCTGGGAAAGAGTGCCTGCCCATCCACTCTATCCATGCCCCTCATAATCTTGCAGACCTCCATCAGGTCACCCCTCAACCTCTGCCTTTCTAATGAAAACAGTCCGAGTCTATTCAGCCTCTCCACATAGCTAACACCCTCCAGGCCAGACAACATCCTGGTAAACGTCCTCTGTACCCGCTCCAAAGCCTCCACATCTTTCTGGTAGTGTGGTGACCAGAATTGTGCGCAATATTCCAAATGCGGCCTTGCCAAGGTTCTATACAACTTGAGCATGACTTGCCAGTTTATATACTCGATGCCCCGTCCAATGAAGGCAAGCATTCCGTCTGCTTTCTTGACTACCTATGCCCCCTTGTGTTGCCACCTTCAAAGATCTGTGGATCTGCACGCCAAAATCTCTCTGACTTTCTATATTCCTGATAGTTTTGCCATTTACGGCATATTTCCTCTCTATGTTAGACCAAAAAAATGCATTACCTCACATTTGCCCGGGTTAAACTCCATTTGCCATTTCTCTGCCCAAGTCTCCAACCTATCTATGTCCTGCTGTATCTTCTGACAATCCTCAACACTATCTGCCCCTCCACCAACCTTGGTGTCATCCGCGAACTTACTAATCAGACCGACTACATTTTCCTCCAAATCGTTTATATACACCACAAACAACAGAGGCCCCAGCACAGATCCCTGTGAAACACCACTAGTCACAATCTTTCATTCAGAAAAACACCCTTCTATTGCTACCCTTTGCCTTCTGTGACCGAGTCAGTTCTGCATCCATCTTACCACCTCACCTCTGGTCCCGTGTGACTTCACCTTTTGTACCAGTCTACCATGAGACACATTGTCAAAGGCTTTACTGAAGTCCATGTAAACAACATCCACCATCCTCCCCTCATCTATCATCTTTGTCACCTTCTCAAAAAACTCGATCTAGAAGGAGCCAGCTACAGTGCAGACTTTGTTCGCACTGAGTGCTGAATTTGGGTGCATTTGAGTGCTATAGTGAGTGTTTGGTGACGGAGGGATATTAAGGAATCATTTTTATCTAAAGTCTAGTCTTGCTTTTATTTAATTAATTAACTTAAAAGTTATTGTTTGGTTTAGATATTTAATATGGTCTTACTATAATTTAACAAATAAAAAACATATTTTTGTTCATGTGTTTTGCCGTTTTTATTTTTTATTATTATTTTTTCTTGGTTTTTGTGGTGAATTATGACCTGTACGTTTATCTACATGTACAGGGGTTAAGCCAACATCCGCCACTGATTGACAAAATTTAACTACATCTTTATGTAGTCCAGGCCAATAAAAATGTTTCTGGATTTTAGCTTGAGTTTTCCTAATTCCCAAATGACCTCCCACTGGTACCTCATGTGCAACTCACAACACCTCCTTTCTATACCCTACCGTCAATACTACTTGATGAACGTCTGCCCACTTTTCATCCGCCTGCATATGTACAGGTCTCCATTTTCTCATCAAGAGATCACTTTTGCGGTAATAACACTCTGGTATACTCTCAGATTCCTTTTCTGTGTATGCTTTCTGATACATCCATTTTATTTCTACATCTTTCTGTTGCAACTCCGCCAATTTTCCTGAACTAAAAATATCCGCCTCATCCTCCACCTGTTCTTGTTCTTTTCCAACCATCTGATCAACAATTGTTTCTGATAATTGCACTTCAACTTTATCTTCACTCTTTGATTTCTCCTTTTGTCTTAACCTGTGACTTTGCAACCTTGCCAATACACAATCCGGAAAAATCTCAGGATATTCGTCCTTCAACACTTCAGTTGTCTGATTTTCCACTGGCTTATCAACCACAGTAGGCATCACTCCCACCTGCGACCCAGCTATATCATCACCTAAGATAAACTGTATTGGATTTGGGACTGGGTAATGAACCAGGACAGGTGTTAGATATGAGGTAGGTGAGCACTTTGGTGATAGTGACCACAATTCGATTACGTTTGCTTTAGTGATGGAAAGGGATAGGTATATACCGCAAGGCAAGAGTCATATCTGAGGGAAAGGCAAATATGATGCGATGAGGCAAGACTTAGGATGAATCGGATGGAGAGGAAAACTGCAGGGGATGGGCACAATGGAAATGTGGAGCATGTTCACGGAACAGCTACTGTGTGTCCTTGATAAGTATGTACCTGTCAGGCAGGGAGGAAGTAGTCGAGCGAGGGAACTATGGTTTACTAAAGCAGTTGAAACACTTGTCAAGAGGAAGAAGGAGGCTTAGGTAATGATGAGACGTGATGATTCAGTTAGGGAGCTTGAGAGTTACAAGTTAGCTAGGAAGGATCTAAAGAGAGAGCTAAGAACCAGGAGGGGACATGAGAAGTCTTTGGCAGATAGGATCAAGGATAACTCTAAAGCTTTCTATAGATATGTTAGGAATAAAAGAATTACGAGGATAAGAGTAGGACAGTAGTGGGAGGTTGTGCGTGGAGTCCGAGGAGATTGGAGAGGTGCTAAATGAGTATTTTTCGTCCGTATTCACACAGGAAAAAGACAATGTTGTCGAGGAGAATACTGAGATACAGGCTACTAGACTAGAAGGGCTTGAGGTACATAAGGAGGAGGTGTAAGCGATTCTGGAAAGTGTTAAAATAGGTAAGTCCCCTGGGCCGGATGGGATTTATCCTAGGATTCTCTGGGAAGCTAGGGAGGAGATTGCTGAACCTTTGGCTTTGATCTTTAAGTCATCTTTGTCTTCAGGAATAGTGCCAGAAGACTGGAGGATAGCAAATATTGTCCCCTTGTTCAAGAAGGGGAGTAGAGACAACCCCGGTAACTATAGACCGGTGAGCCTTACTTCTGTTGTGGGAAAAGTCTTGGAAAGGTTTATAAGAGATAGGATGTATAATCATCTGGAAAGGAATAATTTGATTAGAGATAGTCAGCATGGTTTTGTGAAGGGTAGGTCGTGCCTCACAAAACTTATTGAGTTCTTTGAGAAGGTGACCAAATAGGTGGATGAGGGTAAAGCAGTTGATGTGGTGGTGTATATGGATTCCAGTAAAGCATTTGATAAGGTTCCCCACGGTAGGCTATTGCAGAAAATACAGAGGCATGGGATTCAGGGTGATTTAGCAGTTTGGATCAGAAATTGGCTAGCTGATAGAAGACAAAGAGTGGTGGTTGATGGGAAATGTTCAGACTGGTGTCCAGTTACTAGTGGTGTACCACAAGGATCTGTTTTGGGGCTGCTGCTGTTTGTCATTTTTATAAATGACCTGGAGGAGGGCGTAGAAGGATGGGTGAGTAAATTTGCAGATGACACTAAAGTCGGTGGAGTTGTGGACAGTGCAGAAGGATGTTACAAGTTACAGAGGGACATAGATAAGCTGCAGAGCTGGGCTGACAGGTGGCAAATGGAGTTTAATGTATCAAAGTGAGGTGATTCATTTTGGAAGGAATAACAGGAAGACAGAGTACTGGGCCAATGGTAATATTCTTGGTAGTATGGATGAGCAGAGAGATCTCGGTGTCCATGTCCATAGATCCCTGAAAGTTGCCACCCAGGTTGAGAGGGTTGTTAAGTCGGCATACGGCGTGTTAGCTTTTATTGGTAGAGGAATTGAGTTTCGGAGCCATGAGGTCATGTTGCAGTTGTACAAAACTCTGCTGCGGCCGCATTTGGAGTATTGCGTGCAGTTCTGGTCGCCGCATTATAGGAAGGATGTGGAAGCATTGGAAAGGGTACAGAGGAGATTTACCAGAATGTTGCCTGGTATGGAGGGAAGATCTTACGAGGAAAGGCTGAGGGACTTGAGGCTTTTTTCGTTAGAGAGAAGGTTAAGAGGTGACTTAACTGAGGCATACAAGATGATCAGGGGATTAGATAGGGTGGACATTGAGAGTCTTTTTCCTCGGATGGTGATGTCTAGCATGAGGGGACATAGCTTTAAATTGAGGGGAGATAGAGGACAGATGTCAGAGGTAGTTTCTTTACTCAGAGAGTAGTAAGGACGTGGAATGCCCTGCCTGCAACAGTAGTGGACTCGCCAACAGTAAACGCATTCAAATGGTAATTGGATAGGCATATGGACGATAAGGGATTATTGTAGATGGGCTTTAGAGGGGTTTCACAGGGCAGCGCAACATCGAGGGCCGAAGGGCCTGCACTGCGCTGTAATGTTCTATGTTCTATGGACAAGATAGTTTCTCTATTACTGCGACTACCACTTCACCACTCTTCACTGGACTTTCCAACCTTACCTTATAAAATGGAACACTATTCCTCTCACCCTGAATTCCACTTATTACCACCTTTTCTTCCTAAACTACATGATTCCTAATCTCTTACCATAAAAGATTGACCTGCTCCCGTATCTCTTAAAATTGTGACTTCTTTCCCTGCTCTTCCTGATACACATCAGTAAATTTTACCCACACAAGTAAATTCTTGAAAAGATCTGGCATCTTTTTATCATTCACCTCTTCATCAGGCTGTACAATCTTTTGCACCTCCTTCACTTCATTTGGGCTTTCCTTTACCCCTTTAACAAACCCCACTGTCTTATCCTGTCTTACCACAACAGCCTTCCCAGTGTTTTTCTTCAACCACCAATACTGTGACTTTACATGGCCTAGTTTATCACAGTGAAAACATTTGAAACTTTTCATGTCTCTTCCTCCCTCAGTATTTAATTTTTAAATCTGAGATACACTCTCCTTATTATCTCCCATCAGATCACCTTTACCTATACCACTTGAGTATTTCTCATGTCCTCAGTTTCTATCCCTCAGAGGCTGAAACTGATGTTGGAAACCAAGCTTTGATTTATGAACTAATTCATAATCATCTGCCATTTCTGCTGCTAACCTCGCAGTTTTAACCCTCTGTTCTTCCACATGAGTTCTCACTACGTCAGGAATTGAATTTTAAACACCTCCAAAAGTATAATTTCTCTGAGAGCTTCATACGTTTGGTCTATTTTCAAAGCCCTTCTCCACCTATCAAAATTACTCTGTTTGACCCTTTCAAACTTCATGTATGTTTGACAAAATCCTTTCCTTAAATTTCTAAATCTTTGTCTGTCAGCTTCAGGCACAAGTTCATATGCAGCAAAGATGGATTTTTTCACCTCCTCGTACGACTCAGATACCTCCTCTGATAGTGATGCAAACACTTCACTCACCCTACCTATCAGCTTTGTTTGAATCAGTAATACCCACACGTAGTGTGCCAATTCATTTGTTTAGCCACCTTCTCAAATGAACTGAAAAAGGCTTCTACCTCCTTCTCGTTAAACCTGGGCAATGCTTGGACATATTTAAATAGATCCCCACCAAGCCTTCGACTATGAAGCTCTTTCTCACTATCCTCATCACTATCATCCAACTGTACGTTTCCCTTTACGCCTGCCAATTTTAACTGACTTTCATGTTTCATGACCATTTTCTGAAGTTCATACTCTCTCTCTTTATCTTATTCCCTGATCTGTATTCCCCTTTCTCTTTCTTTTTGTTCAGCTAGGGCTATTCTTTTTCTTTTCCTTTCTTCTCTCTCTGTTTCCTCTCTCTCTCTTTTGTATTCAAGCTGCTTTAATTCTTTTTCATGTTCCATTTGTTTAATTTGCAACTGAATTTTTGCCATTTCCAATGAGTCAAACTGTATCTCAGGCAACTTTAAATGCTTAGCCACTGCCATAATTACCTCATCGTTTCACATTCTGGGCGTGATACTCCGCTCCCGCGCGGCATTGGGAAGGCCGTCGTGAACTCGGCCAAGTTTCACGACGGCGTCGGAGGCCGCTCCTCGCACCCTATTCACCCCCCCCCCCAGGGGGCCAGGAGCGGCATTGTGAGAAACTTGGCCGCCGGGCCTTGACGCCCGGCACGCCGAGAATGACGCGGCGGCGGCACCTAAGTGACGTCAGCCGCGCATGCGCAGGTTGGCCGGCTCCAACCCGCGCATGCGCAGTTGCCGTCTTCCCCTCCGCTGCCCCGCAAGACATGGCAGCTTGATCTTGCGGGGTGGCGGAGGGGAAAGAGTGCGTCTCTTGGAGATGCCGGCCCGATGATTGGTGGGCACCGATCGCGGGCCAGTCCCCTCCCGAGCACAGCCGTGGTGCTCGATCCCCTCTCTGCCCCCCACAGGCCCCAAACTTACCTTTTGTGCTATGTTCACGCCAGCAGCGACCAGGTGTGGTTGCCGCCGGCGTGAATAGGTTGGGAACGTCAGGCCGCTCGGCCCATCCGGGCCGGAGAATCGCCGGTCGCCGTGAAGAACGGTGAGCCCGATTCCGCGACACTCCATTTGGGGGGGGGGGTGGGAGAACCGTGGGGGGGGTGCCAGGGCGGCGTGTCGTGATTCGCCCGGCCCTCCCGCGATTCTCCCACCCAGCGTGGGGAGAGGAGAATCGCGCCCTCTGTCAGGTAATGCTAACTACAATGTTTTTGCCAAATCTAACAGTCTGCTTTTAGTCTCTGTCTGTAGGGTACTGCGTGTGACCGTCTCCACCCCCAAAAACTTCAGAGCCTCTGAAAGAGCCATTGTCCACAACACAGTCCCCACTTAAACTAGAATACCACACCTGATAAGCAACCACAATATGCTCACCCCTCACGATCTTTCAGTTCACTCAGCCAATCCAATAGATAGACTTTTATCGTGGAAGAGCCCCCAATTTGTTATGGGCTAGGGTTTAGAGAACCCCAAAATGTATCATGGAGTTCACATGACCCACAACTTTTAATAGATTGTGGTATAAGGAGCACACGGCCCACTCTACAGGTGTGGTACAGCAGAGATTCAAAAGTATTTTTAAAAACAAAACAGTGTTTATTCTATGAACTCAAGTTAACCTTTTTAAAACATACAATGAATATCTTAGCAACCATTAATTCAAATACAACCCCAAAGACTACAACGCTAAGTAAACCTTTAAGCTTTCCTATTTAACATCCATACAACTTAAAAACAAAACCTTTATCAGAAGCACATCAGGTTATAGTCACTACTGAAAACATTTATAATTCTAAATTTACCAAATGATCAAGAGATAGTGTTTTGAAGGCAGGGAGAACAGCAGTACACCTGCTCTGTCTGGCTTCAGCTTCGACACTGAAAATGAAACTAAAACACACCCTACAGCCTGCTCAAAGTCAAAAGTAAAATGCTGACAGACAGCCCAGCTCCACCCGCTCTCTCACATCACTGCAGTAGTAAACACCCATTTCTTAAAGGTACTCTCACCACAGATATTTATATACACACCCATTTATAAACACCCATTTCTTAAAGTTACTCTCACATGACATCTCGGCGTACATTATTACATCTGGCGATGAGGATGGAATGGATTATGACACCGCAGCCACTGGCCCAACACCAGTGCATATCCTGTTTTAGGCGAAGTCTGAAGAAAAAATACTCACCTGAATATCTGTCTTTGGACAAATAGACCCATTTGAGATGATGAGATGTTGCCACACTCTGAGGGACAGATGTGGAGGGGACTTGAATTGATGGGTACCCTCAAAGGGTTAGAAATATATGGAGCAAAAAATGAAGAGAAAATAATCCTCAGAAGTAAGAGCTAAGGCTTTGAGTTTGAAACTAAAAATGGAACTTAAGAGAAAACAAAGAGTTGCTGCAAAGTGTTTTTTTAAGGAAAGGGAGCATAGCGAGCAGAAAGGGAGCATAGAGAGCGGAAAGGGAGCATAGAGAGCAGAAAGGGAGGACAGAGAGCGGAAAGGGAGCATAGAGAGCGGAAAGGGAACATAGAGAGCAGAAAGGGAGGACAGAGAGCGGAAAGGGAGCATAGAGAGCGGAAAGAGCATTGAGAGCAGAAAGGGAGCACAGAGAGCGGAAAGGGAGCAGGGAGAGCAGAAAGAGAACATTGAGAGCAGAAAGGGAGCACAGAGAGCGGAAAGGGAGCATAGAGAGCGGAAAGGGAGCATAGAGAGCGGAACGGGAGCACAGAGAGCGGAAAGGGAGCAGGGAGAGCAGAAAGGGAGCATAGATAGCGGAAAGGGAGCATTGAGAGCAGAAAGGGAGCATTGAGATGAGAAAGGGAGCACAGAGAGCGGAAAGGGAGCATAGAGAGTGGAAAAGGAGCAGGGAGAGCGGTGTTTTAAGTGAAAAAGAAAAAATGACCCAAGGAACTTCAGCATGTTTTCTAGAAGCGCAGGAAAGTGAAGAGTTAGGAATTGTCTGGCTCTTGATCCAAGCAGAGTCTGCGGACGGCCTGAGGTGACAGTGAGGGACTGCAGGCAGCCAAGTTCCAAATTTTTGAACTGGAAATCCTCAACCTTATTTAAAAAAAACCCAAAGAATTTAAAAAGTTTTCAAAACATCTTGGAGAATGCTTGATCTTCCAGTGAAATTGACAAGAAAGAAAATAGGCACATCAATAATCAGAAAGAAAACAAACTCTCCTAACTGCCAGAAGAACAAAAGAAACTGCAAAGATCACTGAGAGAACTTTTCATCAGGAGAAGTGAAGTTTCAAAAGTTTTTTTAAAAGTTCAAAAAAGAGCAGCCAAAGCTCCAAGAGTCCGGGAACACCAGAGAATGGGCAGAGAACCGGCTGAGTCCGGGAACACCAGAGAACCGGCTGAGTCCGGGAACACCAGAGAACCGGCTGAGTCCGGGAACACCAGAGAACCAGCTGAGTCCGGGAACACCAGAGAACCGGCTGAGTCCGGGAACACTGGAGAACCAGCAGCTGCTATAGCTGGAAAACAAGATGACAGACTGAAAGCTTTAATTCATTGAAAGAGGTTATGAATTTAAAGCAGCAACCACACAATGAAAGATAAGGCAAATGACAAGAAAGACCCAAGATTGAGGGCAACTCTCAAATAAGGTCCATAAGCAACAAAGATCTCAAGGAAGATGTCTAGAACAAGGGCAATACAATACCACAGAAGGAGAGGGGGCCCAAGACTCCGGATACAGGGCTGTGCAAGACCCCATAATAATAATAATCATTATTAGTGCCACAAGTCGGCTTACATTAACACTGTAATGAAGTTACTGTGAAAAGCCCCTTGTCGGCAGATTCCAGCACCTGTTCGGGTACACGGAGGGAGAATTCAGAATGTCCAATTCACCTAACAGCACGTCTTTAGAGGCTTGTGGGACGAAACTAGAGCCCCCGAAGGAAACCCACGCAGACACGGGGAGAACATACAGGCTCCACACAGACAGTGACCCAAGCTGGAAATTGAACCTGGGACCCTGCTGCTGTGAAGCAACAGTGCTAACCACTGAAGGAAGACCACACAGGATCCCGAAAGGAGGACAACATAAGTTCCCATCAAAAGTACAATTAGAGAAATGCAGAAAGAAAACAAGTCAACATTTCATCGGAGACAGACCTGACCAAAAGTGAAGCCAAAAAGGGTTTCACTTGTTAAGACAGGTAGAAATGAATGTTCCATTTGTGAAATGTGTATGTCCAGTAAGACTATGAAGAATTTTCCTTCAGAAGAATTCATAGAATTTACAGTGCACAAAGAGGCCATTCGGCCCATCGAGTTTGCACCAACTCTTGGAAAGAGCACCCTACCTAAGCCCAAACCTCCACCCTATCCCCGTAACCCAGTAACCCCACCTAACATTTTTTGTACAGCAGGGGCAATTTATCATGGCCAATCCACCTAACCTGCACATCTTTGGACTGTGGGAGGAAACCGTAGCACCCGGAGGAAACCCACACAGACACGGGGAGAACATGCAGACTCCACACAGTCACGCAAGGAAGGAAAAGAGCGCCCCCACGGCACAGGCCTGCCCGCCGATCGGTGGGCCCGAGACTTCAGGAGACGGGGGGGGGACGGGATTCATGCCGGCCCCCGGCGATTCTCCGACCCGGCGGGGGGGTCGGAGAATCCCACCCACGGTGTCATAATATGAAACTTCGTTAGTGAATCAAGTTAGATCCCTGGAATTGTTGTCTCTGAAACCGGACTCCTGTCATTCCCAGTAGTCAGGGAGGGATGGTTTGTTCCTAAACATCTGGTTCAGTTGAGGAATAGATTGTCCAGCATTTAGTGTTGCCATCACAAAACATCCTGTTACAGACATAACTGATGTCTCTGTAGAAGCAGATAGTAATGAACTGCGTGTGCCAGAGGCCGGGGGGGGGGCGGGGGGGGGGGGGGGGGTTATTGCAGCTTCTGCTAATGTTGATGCTGTGGAAGCATCTCCTACAACAGAATTACACAGCTCTTAAAAGACACAAAATCATCAAAGACTCCATTTATAATTGTCCAAATCATGCATGTGATGTTTGGTCAGGGTTTAGGACTGAGTAACTTATATATTGAACATTAATAAGTCTGACAACACCTGGTTAAAGTCTAACAGGTTTGTCTTGAATCACTAGCTTTCGGAGCGCAGCTCCTTCCTCAGGTGAATGAAGAGGTGGGTTCCAGAAACATATATATAGGCAAAGTCAAAGATGCCAGACGATGCTTTGAATTCACAGCCTTCAACACATCATCGATGAAGATGAACATCTTGCCAAGTACATCCCCACATCCCCACAACTTGCCTTCAAACAACCGCGCAACCTCAAACAAACCATTGTTTGCAGCAAACTACCCAGCCTTCAGAACAGCGACCATGACACCACACAACCCTGCCAGGGCAGTCTCTGCAAGATGTGCCAAATCATCGACATGGGTACCACCACCCCATGTGATAACACCACCCACCAGGTATGCGGTACATACTCGTGCGATTCGGCCAACGTTGTCTACCTCATACGCTGCAGGAAATGAAAATGAAAAAAAATGAAAGGAAAGGATGTCCCGAAGTGTGGTACATTGGCGAGACCATGCACACACTGCGACAACGGATGAACGGACATCGTGTGACAATCGCCAGGCAGAAATGTTCCCTTCCAGTCGGGGAACACTTCAGCAGTCAAGGGCATTCAGCCTCTGATCTCCGGGTAAGCATTCTCCAAGGCGGCCTTCAGGATGCGCGACAACGCAGAATCGCCGAACAGAAACTTATAGCCAAGTTCTGCACACATGAGTGCGGCCTCAACCGGGACCTGGGATTCATGTTGCATTACATTCATCCCCCACCATCTGGCCTGGGCTTGCAAAATCCTACCAACTGTCCTGGCTTGAGACAATTCACACCTCTTTAACCTGGGCTTTCCCCTATCTCTGGATCTGTAAAGACTTAATTACCTGCAAATGCTCACGTTCAAAGATTGTTTTGCATCTTTGACTTTGTCTATATAAATAGAATTATAGAATCATAAAATTTACAGTGCAGATCGAGGCCATTCGGCCCATCGAGTCTGCATCAGCTCTTGAAAAGAGCACCCTACCCAAGCCCACACCTCCATCCTATCCCCATAACCCAGTAACCCCACCAACACTAAGGGCAATTTTGGACACTAAGGGCAATTTAGCATGACCAATCTTTAGACTGTGGGAGGAAACCGAAGCACCCGGACGAAACCCACACAGACACGGGGAGAACGTGCAGACTCTGCACAGAAAGTGACCCAAGGCTGGAATCTAACCTGGGACCCTGGAGCTGTGAAGCAACCGTGCTAACCACTGCTATCGTGCTGCCCCTGCCCCTGTTTCTGGAACCTACCTCTTCATTCAACTGAGGAAGGAGCAGTACTCTGAAATCTAGTGATTTGAAACAAACATGTTGGACTTTAACCTGGTGTTGTAAGACTTCTTACTGTGCTCACCCCAGTCCAACGCCGCCATCTCGATATCTTAGATATTGAAGATCGTATAAAGGAGTTAAAAGGGGAGAGATGTGGTGTTTTTCCCTTTCAGGGAAACACAGCAGAAGAGGGTGACCTGGCTTTGGGGAATTAATTTGGACTGAGTGAGTGATCACCCCCCCCGGGGGCAGAGTCCTCTCTTAGACAGATGACACCCCAGGGCTGCTGTGGGGCTACAAGCCTGTGCAGGTTTCCTTATTAATAAATTCCTTTTGTGTTCCCTATGAAGTCTGTCAACACGCATTACTTCAGGGACGAATAGCATTTTGCTTAAAGTAAACAAAATTTGAGGCTCAAGACACTTTACAACCAAGAAAGCACAACAGCGTCTATACTTCCTCAAGAAACTAAGGAAATTCGGCATGCCCACATTAACCTTCTGTTCAAGGTCAGAAAGATAAAACAATTTACAATATCTATCTTATGCTCTCACATTTAAATAGTGATAAAAGAGCAAAACACCAGACGTGAGGTCAGGCAGGGCATTCCACGTCCTTACTACTCTCTGAGTAAAGAACCTACCTCTGACATCTGTCCTATATCTATCTCCCCTCAATTTAAAGCTATGCCCCCTCGTGCTGGACATCACCATCCGAGGAAAAAGGCTCTCACTGTCCACCCTATCTAATCCTCTGATCATCTTGTATGCCTCAATTAAGTCACCTCTTAACCTTCTTCTCTCTAACGAAAACAGCCTCAAGTCCTTCAGCCTTTCCTCATATGATCTTCCCTCCATACCAGGCAACATTCTTGTAAATCTCCTCTGTACCCTTTCCAATGCTTCCACATCCCAAAATAGAAGCAGGAGGAGGCCTTTTGGCCCTTCGAGCCTACTCTGCCACGATTCTGGTGAATTATCCAACAATAGCCCAATCCTGCTTTCTCCCCATAGCCTTTGATCCCGTTTGCCCCCAAGTTCTATAAACAGCCGCTTCTTGATTATATTCAAAGTTTTAGCATCAAGTACTTCCTGTAGTAATGAATTCCACAGGCTCACCACTCTGTGTGAAGAAATGTCTCCATATCTCTGTCCGAAATGGTTTACCCTGAATCCTCAGACTGTGACCCCTGGTTCTGGACACACCCACCATCGGGAACACCTTCCCTGCATCTACCCTGTCTAGCCCTGTTAGAATTTTATAAGTCTCTATGAGATCCCCCCTCAGTCTTCTGAACTCCAGTGAGAACAATGCCAACCTAGTCAATCTCTTCTCATAGGACAGTCCCGCCATCCCTGGAATCAGTCTGGTAAACCTTCGCTGCTCTCCCTCGAGAGCAAGAACATCCTTCCTCAGAGAAGGAGACCAATACTGCGCACAATATTCCAGGTGTGGCCTCACCAAGGCCCTGTACAATTGCAGCAACACATCCCTGCTTCTATACTCGAAACCTCTCGCAATGAAGACCTACGTACCATTCGCCTTCTTTACCGCCTGCTGCACCTGCCTGCTTACCTTCAGCGAATGGTGCACAAGGACCTACTCTGTTTCCTCTCTTCCAACCAGTTTTCTTTTCACCTCAATACACTTCTGAATGTCCAAATATACAATATCGACTGGCTCCCCTTCGTCAACTGTCCCAGTTACACCTTCAAAGAATTTCAACAGATTTTCCCTTCATAAATCTATGCTGACTCTGACTGATCCTGCCACTGCTTTCTAAGATCTAGTTTTGGATCACAAGTCTTCAATGCTATTGTCCGAATGTGGCCAAGGGCCATAGCATTTGCTGTATCCAGTGTCTTCAGCCATTTCTTGATATCATTTGGATTGAATCGAATTGGCTGAAGACTGGTTTCTGTGATGTTGGTGATCCCAGGACCACATTTTTTGGTGTATTTGGTACTGTTTCTGGTCCGCACTCCTGCAATTTTCATTGACGACACTATCTGAGGATTTATGCTGACAATTCCTCAGCCCTCTCGGATTTGTCAAATTGATACGGCTGCAAACGCGGGTGTCTGACCACAAGGGAGAGAATGTCCAGCTTCCATTCCTCTTGGTTTCTCCTGCGTGAGAGAATCGGCACCAATTCATAAAACAACCATCGCACTGAAGTTGCACACAGCAGCTTCTCCAGCTTGGATCCAGTGTGTGGTCCCCTTCTATCTCCCTGAGAACCGACACACCCTCTCTGAGCAGCCAGAGCAGCGTCCTGCTGAACTGTCCAGGGAAATGGGAGATGCCAGAGTATGGGGAAGGCCCCCCTCCCATCCCTTACAAAACACCTCGAGTTTCCCCCAGCTTTGGTCAGAATTCAGAATCTCGATCCCTGAAATCACAGCGCCAGTCTGTTTATGTTGTGTATCGTTGTGAAAAGTCAATTTTTACAATAAATTTTCAAAAATCTTCACAGCCTGTGAGACCTTACAAGAAGCGTTATGCTTCAATCAACCACCTTGCCGGTACGATGTGTGAACTGTGACTTGATCCATGAAATTTGACACCTTATGTCACTGACAATAGGTTGTAGCACCAACACATTTGACAGAGAGATATTCTTTTCTGCGTGAATAAGCAGCTCCACTCCAAGCTGGTGAGTATCAGAGTGCATGGGTGCAGTCAGCAGCACCCAATGTGCTGGGGAACCCTGCAATGTCAAACAAGCTCTGTTCAGTTGTCAACCGCTGCCAGTAGGCTTAGGAGGACGCACATGTACTAACAAATTCCCCTGAGCAGAGGCTGAAGTGACTTGAAAGATATGTCATGACATGGATGCATAACCAATGCCCAAGGGGCCACCAGCTGAGCTCTGCACAACACCAGAGGAATAGAGAATGTGTGCAGCTGTCATTCTGCTTTGGCACTGGTGGGCATGGGTACATTAATGCTCCATATTCTCAATTAACTCCTCACGACAGAAGGTCCATCTGTTTATTAAATTCAAATTGTCAGGAACAGCGGGCGTCAGACCGATTGATGGAGAAAACTCTGTGCTGGTGAATCCTGCGCAACTTCCCTCTTTCCTGCCTTCTGTGCCTTGCTGTCATGTACAGTTCCATTCAAGTGTGAGTGGTGTCTGCAGGTGCAATGTATTCTCAGACATTAATACTATGACAAACAACCTCATTACGCCCGAGAGCCAGACTACAATTTGGGCAATATATTAACGTGTTGTTCTATTAGCACCAATCAAGCTCATTAGTATGAAAGCTATTTTTTTCTGCCCAACAATGGGACAAATGTTGAAACACAAATTGGCCATAATAAAATGTGGAACCGCATTCGGAGAAGACAGCAAGCTACCAATAGAACAATAGATTTTAGAGAATTGGAGCTGAATCGATTCACACTTCATTGCGAAAGAAATAAAAAACTTTTTTTTATATAATGCCTTCTGCTTCCACAGATAATGACTGGAGAGAGGCTGGAGTTCAATCTATGCACAGCAAGATCCCATAAGCAGAACAGAAGCGAATGGTCATATAGTCTTTCTCTCTGGTTATATGAAACATCAAGGTGTCAAACACTCTATCCTTAATTATTAACTCCAGTAATTTCCCAACAACAGATATTAGGCTAATGGCTTGACCATTCCCTCAGTTCCATTGTCATTTTCTTCAATAACAGAGCGATAGGAACTATTGTTCAATCTAAACAAATAGTCCCCAAATCAAAAAGATGCAGGATTATTAGAGTTGGGGCTTCTGCAATGCTTCAATCTCCTTCCTTTCAAACTCTGGGAACCATCTGATATTCGTGATTTTCCCTTTTTTTTTGTCCATTAATTCTGGTGAATTCCCCCCCCCCCCCCCCCCCCCCCCCCCACCCACACACACACACACACGCACAGCTGGGGCTGGATCCTCCGAGACATCACGTGGAAATGGCGAAACGTGTCGGTCACCTCTGCCCATGCACGGCAAACGGTGCCTGCTGTCCTGCGGCCTGGCCCGGGGTATAACACCAGCCTCCACTCCTCCACGGCGTCCAGGAGGATCTCTAGCTCCGTGTCTCTAGCTCCGCTGCTCTGCGTGCTGCCATCTTGCCTGTGACGCTGTGTGTGGCGGGGGGGGGGAGAACTTTTAACCCGAGCCGCAGCATCGTGTGAATGAGTGAACTGGCAAAGCGGCGGCCGGTCCATCATGCGTTTCACATTCTGCCCGTGCTAAACCCTTGTGGGCCGTTGAATGGCTCCACCTGGGGGCCCGATGACGCCATCGTGAAACTCCACAATCTTCACCACGACGGCAACACTTAGTCCCGCTTTGGGAGAATCCAGCCCCAGATTTCCCACAGCGGAAGTGGCTTGCGAATCTTCTAATCCCACCAAAAACAATGGCCATTTGCGTATCTCACCCACCGTGCCACCGGGGGGGGGGGGGGGGGGGGGGGGGTGCACCTTTGGTCGCACGGAATGATCTCATTGGCAGGATGGGTTGGAAAATCCCGCCCATTGGCTGTGAGCTGCAGTAGCAGCACTGGAGAAACTCAGAAAAAAATGAGATGAATAAAAGCAAAATACTGCAGGTGCTGTAAATCTGAAATGAAAACAGAAAACTCTGGAAACATGATGGCAGCATCTGTACAGAGAGAGAGTCAGCGTTGACCCAGTTTCTCTCTCCACAGATGCTCCCAGACCTGCTGAGTTTATCCAGTTCAGGTGATGACATTTTTCCAGCGGTTTCCATTGTTCCTGTGTTAAAGTCACTGAAGGCAAACAGGAAAATAACCAATCAAATTCATCGCCAACACCTCCAACAGCACAGCACCCCCCTCAACCCCAGAGTGTCAGTGTTACTGTCCCCAGAGTCAGGCATGGATATGGACGGGAGTGCTGTCATTGGCAAGTTTTATGTGACTGATTTTAATTGCATCAAAACCCGTCATGTGAAGTGTGTATTCCACACCTTCTTTCACTTGTCTTTACAATCTTTTCTAATTTCATGAAACTGATTTAACTGAGGCAGAGAAAGTGAAGGCAAAATAGACCTGAATACAGAATGATGTTTAACAGACAAAACACCCAAAAGACAGAGTCTGGTTTTGGGTGGGTATAGTCATACCAATATATACCAATATATCATGGTGCAGACACACACTGATGGACACACTTCAGGTATAGTCGGGTTTTCGTGGCACCTTCAGCGCCATTTGTAAAGTCACATTGATTTCTCCAACTTCCTCGGACTTCCCACCTCGGCCTCAGGATTCCCCCCGTGCCCTAATCTACCTCTTGATGTGCCCTCAAGCCCCGCCACCCCCACCCCACCCCTCATCCAATCTATTAAGGGCAAGGCAATGCCCCAGAGCTCATCCCTGGCGTTCAGGCAGTGCCCATGCCAACCTGGCAGTGCCAAATGGGAACCCTGGCAGTGCCATGGTGCCGGGTGGAAACGGTGGTGTTTTACGCCAGGAAAACTGGTACAAAATGGCCACCAATTTCCCGTTTTGCAGGGGGCTAGCAGGGAGGCAGCGTAGAGCAACCGGCCCTAGCTGCCAATACGGCCCAGAGAATTGCCGGGTCCGTGGCCGCACATGTGCACGACGGCGGCCTGTAGCAGCCGCTCCGTGCGTCATGCCTCATCACGCCCGACTTGGTGATGCAGACTGTGGACCCGGCCCACAAAATATCCCCCCCTTCGGCCAGCTCGGGCGCCCCGGACTGCCCCAACACAGTGCCTCTCGCCCCGAATATGACCCCCCCCTACCCACAGATCAGCCCTCCCCCGACTGTGGCGGCGCTGGACACCACTCCGGTGCATACCTGGGAGAGCTCGACAAGCCGCCTTTAGCACTGGTCCACACAAACAAGAACCAGGTGTAACGGCGTCTGGGGGGGATCTCCAAGGCCATCGGAGGCTCCGGGTAGTCAAGCTCTCAGAAGGGCACGTGTACTTCTGCTGCCACCTGGCACCATGGCACTGCCAGGGTTCCCATTTGGCACTGCCAGATTGGCATGGGCACCGCCTGAAGGCCAGACACCGCTGAACATGGCGGACTCGCACTGCGGAGCGGCATCGAAAATGGAAGACCCCCCCCCCGAGATCGTGCGCAGCTGTGAGTCCATGACGCCCGATCGCTCCCCTGGCCGTCCATGAGGACCCCCCCCCCCCCCCCTCCGGTGAACGTTTACCCCGCAAACTGAGTCTGCAGCAGCCGATAGATGGTTAGAACCACACCGTCAGGAACTTGGCCAGTTTTGCGGAGAGAACGGCCTCTGTCTGGGGACCGGAGATTCGCGAGAGCGGTGCTGGTCCGAATTTCCAGTTTGACGACCATTCTCTGCCCCCCCCACCCCCGTGCCGAACGCGATTTCAGCACGGAGGCTGGGAGAATCCAGTCCCTGGTCTCTCCCTCTGTCAAGATCAACAAAGCAACTCTACCAAATGTGGAACAGTTCCCGTGCCTGGGAGCCCCAGCTCTTCTCCAAGGCTGATATTGATGTGGAGACACAAAATCATGTCCAATGCTCGAGCACCTTCTTCAGACATCTATGGACGAGAGTCTTTGCTGACTACAACATCTCTGCTGGTACCAAGATTCTTACGTTCATGGTGGTCGTCCTCCTAACTCTTTTGTCTGGCTCAGAAACTTGGACGATGTACGGACGCCACCTCAAGGCAGGACAGTAGCGCAGTTGTTAGCACTGTTGCTTCACAGTGCCAGAGTCCCAGGTTCGATTCCCGGCTTGGATCACTGTCTGTGCAAAGTCTGCACGTTCTCCGCATGTCTGCGTGGGTTTGCTGCGGGTGCTCCTGTGGTTGGCTGTATTAGGGGTATCGAGGTAACTAGGTGGGATGTACCTTATACTGTAGTATGAGTGGTAGAACCTGCCTGCTGGTTCCGCCCAGCAGGCGGAGCATTAGAGTCTGTGTTTCACCTGCAGCAGTCATTCTGTGCCGGAGCTGCTGGGGCAACTACTTGTTCATTAAAGCCTTCAATTGGACTACAATCTCGCTTCAGCAGTGATTGATCGTGCATCAGCTCCATTTTCCTCCCACAAGTCCCGAAAAGACGTACTGTTGGGTGAATTGGACATTCTGAATTCTCCCTCTGTGTACCCAAACAGGCGTGGGAATGTGGTGACTAGGGGCTTTTCACAGTAACTTGATTGCAGTGCTAATGGAAGCCTACTTGTGACAATAAAAAGATTATAGATTAGAAAGAGGGCCTGGAGAGCTATCAAGACTGTCTGAGACAGATTCTCCATATCAGCTGGGAGGACAGTTGGACTAACATCAGTGTCCTTGAAACAGTGAAGAGCACCCGTATCGAGGCCGTGATCACCTGAAACCCTCTCCATTGGACCGGCCATGTGCTTGGGATGTCACAGTCCCGACTGCCAAAGCAAATCTTCTTTGTCCAGCTCAAGGAAGGTTTCTGAACAAGAGGAGGGCAAAGGAAACGCTTCAAATTCTCACTGAAGGCTTACCTCAAGAAACGTAACATCAACGCCAATGCCTGGGACACCCTTGCTCAGGGGAGACATACTTGGAGAAACCTCCTGATTGAAGGGACACAATTCTTCAAGGACATCTGAGGGAAAGAGGAGGGCCAGAGAAGGAGCCTGAGAAAGGAATACCAGCGATCTAGAGACCAAGGACCAATCGCACCGTTGGAAACTCCTGCTAAGTGTGCGTTTGAACATGCAGCTTTAGGGTCGGGCTCATTAGCCATGCACAAACCCAGAGAATCCATGACCAGTAACACAGAATTTCTCAGGTGGACAATCATACTCGCCAGTGAGTGATCACTGAAGAAGAAGACCATTCACAGCTGGATGTGGCAGGACTACAAAGTTTAGATCTGAACCATTGGCTGTGGGATCACTTAGCTCTATTACCTGCTGCTTTCACTGTTTACAATGCACATTGTCCACAACCTTAACCAGGTTGACACCTCATTTTGAGGGATGCCCTCCTGTATTGAAGCACGTTGATCCCATGGCTTGTTGGTGATGGGAATATGCTGAGCTATGTGGTTATGGACTGCAGTTGAGTGCAATTCTGCTGCGGCTGATGACCCACAGCTTAGAGTTGTTCAGCACGGTGGTAGTGCCACACAACACGATGGAGGGTATCATTAATGTGAAGACAGGTCTTCGTCTCCACAAGGACTGTGCGGTGGTCACTCCTCCCCATACTGTCAAGCCTATTTGTGACACTAATAAAGATTTTTTATTAATAAAGATTATTAAGTAGGTTTTTCCTCTTGTTGGTTCCCTCACCACCTGCTGACCTAGTCAAGCAGCCACTCCACCTGGAGCACATCTCTACTGCCTCCAATTTGTGATCAGCATACAGGATTATTGATTCAAAGTTGGGGAGGTGATATATGGTATTCAGCAAGAGGTTTCCTTACCCATGTTTAGCCTGATACCCTGTGTCTTCATGGAGTTGAATTTGAGAACACCGAACACAACTCCCTCCTGTCTGTGTAGCATTAGGGCTGCCGATGGATTATTGTCTGGCTGATTTTTAGCTAGTCTGTGAGACGGCTCTCCCAGTTTGGCATAAGGTGTTAATAATAATAATCTTTATTTACGTCACAAGTAGGCTTACATTAACACTGCAATGAAGTTACTGTGAAAAGCCCCTAGTCGCCACACTCCTGCGCCTGTTCGGGTACACAGAGGGAGAATTCAGAATGTCCAATTCACCGAACAGCACGTCTTTCGAGACGTGTGGGGGGAAACCGGAGCACCCGGAGGGAACCCACGCAGACACGGGGAGAACGTGCAGACTCCGCACAGACAGTGACCCAGCTAGGAGTTGAATCTGGGACCCTGGAGCTGTGAAGCAACGGTGCTAACCACTGTGCTACAGTGCTGTGCTCGGGCTTCTGAGGGTAGACAGGGTTGGGTTTGCTGTTTAAATTTCTGGTGCTGAGATAGTGTCAGGTGGTCTATCTGGGGCACTTGCTTCTGTTCATTATACTGTGGTTTGATGCAGCTGAGGGCATTTAATAGTCAATTACTTTTCTCTGGGGCTGGAGTCATATGTGAACCAGATCAGTACGGATGGCAGATTCCCTTCCAGGGAACCAGATGGGTTTTTACAATAATCAACAATGGTCTCATGGCCACTTTAACTGAGACGAGCTTATTCATTCCAGACTAATTAACTGAGTTTATATTCCCGTGGTGGGATTCGAACCCATATCCCTGGAGCAATAGCCTGGGTCTCTGGATTACTAGTCTGCAGTCATTACCACAGCCTCCCTCTAATTGTAGTTTAAGTTTCCTGTGGGAGTTTCTCCTGTGGTCCACTGGAACCATGCTGAAACAAAGTCAACTGAAACCCCCCTCCTTCCTTCAGCTCTTTTGCTGAAATTTGATGTTAAAGAGGAGAATCTCAGTGGATGTTTACTCGTTGTTGCAACATTTGAAGAGCAGGGAGTTCTTGGAACAATCTTTCCTAATTCCCCAGCACACCTTTCCGTACAGTGAAACTTTGTTTACCATGCAGCATTCATCACTGAAACATTCAGCAAAGGTTTACCAGGCTGATTCCTGGGGTGAAGGGAGTGTCAGATGAGGAGAGACTAAGTGGGTTAGGATTATATTCATTGGATTTTAGAAGAGTGAGAGGGGATCTCACAGAAACTTACTAAATGCTAACAGGAATAGGCAGGGCGGATTCAGAAAGAATGTTCCCAATGGTGGGGGAGTCCAGAACGAGGGGTCATAGTTTGAGGATAAGGGGTAAACCTTCTAGGGCTGAGTTGAGGAGACATTTCTTCACCCAGAGAGCGGGGAATCTGTGGAATTTACGCCCACAGAAAGTAGTTGAGGCCAAAACATTATATAATTTCAGGAAGGAATTGGATATAGCTCTTGGGGTTAAAGGGATCAAGGGATCAGGGATTGAACTTAATGATCAGCCATAATGAATGGCGGAGCAGGTTCGAAGGGCCGAATGGCCTCCTCCTCCTTCTATTTTCAATGTTTATTTCTCAGATTGGTTTTCTATAAAGGCCCTTTATGGTTAAAAAAAAACCCGTTATGCTGTTTCCTTGGAATTTTTATGGGATTTCTTTTTGCCAAAGAGAAGGGGTGAATGACTCCCCTATTTTATCACTTCAAGTCTGACCAGAACAAGGGTTTTGGGGGAATTTAGAGAGGATGTGCTTTGCCAATGCTACAGGAGTCACACTACTGCTTTCAGATTGTGCCGAATTAGTCAGACAGGTTTGCTCAGGTTAAACAATGGACAAGAGGGGCGCGATTCTCCGCCCCCCCCACGCCGGGTGGGAGAATAGCGGGATGGCCTCCCGACATTTTTCACGCCCTTCCGCTATTTCCCCCCCCCCATGCCCGACCCACGCCACGAATCGGCGCTCGCCGCCGATTCGTCGAGCGGCCGGGCCTTCACGCCCGTTTCAACATGGCAGCAAACACACCTGCCCCAATCGGGCCCCTAGATTGGGGCATCTAGGGGCCCAATTTGGACGGGAGCACCGTGACTGTGCTCGGGAGGGGACAGGCCCGCGATCGGTGCCAACCGATCGTCGGGCCAGCGTCCAAAACTGATGCACTCTTTTCCCTCCACCGCCCGGCAAGATCAAGCCTCCACGTCTTGCCGGACGGCAGTGGAGAAAGACGGCCATCGCGCATGCGCGGGTTCGTGCCGTCTGCGCGATGAAGTCATCCGCGCATGCGCAGATTGGAACCGGCAACCCGCGCATGCGCGGATGACTTCACATTCTCGGCGCGACGAGGTCGCGGCCGGGAAAGACGGAGGCCCGCTCCTAGCCCCCCGGGTGGGGTGAATTAGGTGCGGGGAGTGGGCTCCGAGGCCGTCGTGAACCTCGGCCGAGTTCACGATGGCCTTCACGAATTTGGCCCCCCGCGGAGAATTCCGCCCGAGAAGTTTCTTGAAACTATTTCCCAAATTTAAAGTAAAACTATGTAAATTGCAACCACCATTCATATGTCACACCCATTCCCTGGGCCCACACAGACAGACACCAATACAGAAGGCAGTGGAATTGCTTTCGGATTTTTACAGTTCATAAGAAGTGCACTGTTTAGGGGCTGTTTAGCACCCTGGGCTAAATCGCTGGCTTTGGAAGCAGACCAAGCAGGCCAGCAGCACGGTTCAATTCCCGTACCAGCCTCCCCGAACAGGTGCCGGAATGTGGCGACTAGGGGCTTTTCACAGTAACTTCATTGAAGTCTACTCGTGACAATAAGTGATTTTCATTTCAAGTACACTGTTAGCTGATCTTAGTTCAGTGATTCCACATTGCGGCTGTTATTCAATGAGCTTCCCAGGTGTACCTGTGTGGAGCACATTTCCATGTTTTATTCCCAGAAGATCTGGGTTTGCAGTAAATTCCTCTGCTCCAGATGGCTCATTTGAAAATCTGGGTACAAGAGAGAGAGAGCGCAGGCAGAATTTTGCAGCCTGTTTTCAGCACAGTATTCTGGTCTCTTCCTCTGCTGGCTGTACATTCCAGAGAATGTCTATTGGTCTAAGATGAAAATATAAATCTGCCGGTGCTGGAAATCAGAAATCAAAACAGAAAATGCTGGAGAAACTCAACAGGTCTGTGGAGAGAGCAATGGAGTTAACGTCTCGAGTCCAGAAGACACTTCTTCACCGCTAGTAGTCAATGATAATAGAGGCTGGTTTAGCTCACTTGGCTAAATCGCTGGCTTTTAAAGCAGACCAAGCAGGCCAGCAGCACGGTTTGATTCCCGTACCAGCCTCCCCAGACAGGCGCCGGAATGTGGCGACTAGGGGCTTTTCACAGTAACTTCATTGAAGCCTACTCGTGACAATAAGCGATTTTCATTTCACTCACTTTCATAATTGCATTTTGATGTCTCCTCTCAGACATGTCTGACACGTTTCAGGACAGTGTAAATCCGACAAGAAATGAGGGGTGGGATTTTCTAGTTGTGCCCATCTGAGGCTGGAAATTCCTGCCTGAGGTCAATGGACCTTTAACAATGTCCCATGGTGGGCACGACAGGAACATTAATCCCGGTAATTTTCCTGCTCCCCAGCGGGGGCAGCGGCTCTTTTCATTCTGTCCCAGCCAGGAGAGAAAAATTAGAAATTGTGGGCTGGTTCTCCGTTGTCAGGACTCCAGTGCGTCAGCAGCCTGGGGATTTCCCAGCGGCACGGCACTGCCAACATTGGGAAACCCCATTGGCTGGCAGGCAGGACGGAGAATCCCACCCTGTGTCTTTAAAAGAAAACAACATCCTCATAACAAAAGTTATGCTGGAGGATTGGGCATCTTCCCTCCAGAGAAACTTTAGTCCCTCAGTGTGACAACCTTCTGTTAGATTTTAAACAGGATGGTGCACAGTGGGGTGAATCTGGGATGGAGCAGAGATTTGTCAAACCTTTCTTCAAGCAATCTCTCAGTGACAAAGAGGAATTTCATTCCCAAATTTTGCACTGGTATTAAAGCAGGCGAGAGTGAGTGGACACTTTTGTTTCGCTTCCCTCCCATTTTCTAGCTTCATACATTTATTTTGATGATGCCCTAAAGGAACTGAGTCCACAAAAGATCAGCCATGATCTCATTGAATGGCGGAGCAGGCTCGAGGGGCCATATGGCCTACTCCTGCTCCTAGTTCTTATGTTCTTATGTTCTCACGCCTCTGGTACATCAACACAGCTGAGAATTGTGTTAACTTGAGGACATAATGAAAACTTAGGCTATTATATTTCTGCTGGTATAAATTCTGTATTCAGAATCTGAGGTGTACGCAGTATTTAATTTTGTGGTACTAATTCTTAAAAGTGACACATCCACCCAAACAAACCCCATCCCAAGCTCCCATCTGCCCCAACCCCGAACCAACCTTGCCTCACCCCCACCCCCCCCAACCTTGAGCACTATCCCCCAATCACTCCCACTCCTCAACATCCCCAACCTCACACCCATCCTCCTCACATTCAGCGGATTCTCACAGCCCACCGCACATCTCCAAACCCCCGAACCTCGCTTCGCTCTCCCAACACGTCCAGACCTCCACAACTCCCCCCCCCCCCCCCCCCCCCCCCCCCCCCCATCCTCTCCACACCCTTTTCTCCATCCCCACAAAATTCAATTGGCTTTCAAATAATTTGAGCTTTCATTTACCAGTTTTCAAGAACACTCTCCGCTGCTGCTGTTGACCTACAGGCAGTTTTGTGGTTTTCTGGTTTAGATAGATTGGAGAGTTGGGCAGAGAAATGGCAGATGGAGTTCAATCCAGGCAAATGCGAGGTGATGCATTTTGGAAAGGTCATGAGAAAGGTGACTAGTGGTGTTCCACAGGGATACATGCTCGGACCACTGTTGTTTGTGATATACATAAATGATCTGGACGAAGGTATAGGTGGTCTGATGAGCACGTTTGCAGATGATACAAAGATTGGTGAAGTTGCAGATAGCGAGGAGGACTGTCAGAGAATACAGCAAAATATAGAAAGATTGGAGAGTTGGGCAGAGAAATGGCAGATGGAGTTTAATCTCGGCAACTGCGAGGTGGTGCATTTTGGAAGATCTAATTCAAGAGCGGACTATACGGTCAATGGAAGAGTCCTGGGGAAAATTGATGTACAGAGAGATCTGGGAGTTCAGGTCCATTGTACCCTGAAGGTGGCAACGCAGGTCGATAGAGTGATCAAGAAGGCATACAGCATGCTTGCCTTCATTGGACAGGGTATTGAGTACAAGAGTCGGCAGTTCATGTTACAGTTGTATAGGACTTTAATTCGGCCACATTTGGAATACTGCGTGCAGTTCTGGGCGCCACATTACCAGAAGGATGCTTCAGAGAGGGTGCAGAGGAGGTTCACCAGGATGTTGCCTGGTATGGAGGGTGCTAGCTATGAAGAAAGGTTGAGTAGATTAGGATTGTTTTCATTGGAAAGACGGAGGTTGAGGGGGGACCTGATTGAGGTCTACAAAATTATGAGAGGTTTGGACAGGGTGGATAGCAACAAGCTTTTTCCAAGAGTGGGGGTGTCAATTACAAGGGGTCACAATTTCAAGGTGAGAGGGGGAAAGTTTAAGGGAGATGTGCGTGGAAAGTTTTTTACGCAGAGGGTGGTAGGTGCCTGGAATGCTTTGCCAGCGGAGGTGGTAGAGGCGGGCACGATAGCATCATTTAAGATGCATCTAGACAGGTATATGAACGGGTGGGGAACAGAGGGAAGTAGATCCTTGGAAAATAGGCGACAGGTTTAGATAAAGGATCTGGATCGGCGCAGGCTGGGAGGGCCGAAGGGCCTGTTCCTGTGCTGTAATTTTCTTTGTTCTTTGTTCTTTTCAAAAGCGTAACCAGGAGCACGAAGCTCGGCAAAGGTCAGAGACAGCAACTCAGTGAAGCGATCCTGCCCGACCACATTTAAAAATGTCGGAACCGCTGGTGGATCGGATTTGGTTTTAAAATTGTTCTTTCAGGTCTTAAGCTGATCAGACAGACAACAACAAAAACTCCATTTGAGGCACCCAGCGTGACTCCCCCAGCCTCCGGCACCCGCTGCTTGGCATTGTCTGCACTCCCTCTCCCTGGCCGCACTGGCCAGATGATTTACACGGTCACTGATGAATCTCCATTGGGTTGGAATGTGAAGCAGGAGCTGCATCATCGACTGACACAGAAACAGGTACCGCCAACAGCTGAGGCCAGAATGATGCTGTGTCCAGGACCGAGGCTGCAGTCGGAAACTGGAAACCCTCAGCAACAACTGGGATTACTATTCCAGAACATTCTAGATCAGACCCCAGGGTACTGAACATAAACCTTAACATTTTCTTTTAATTTTGTAAGGCTGTGAGGAAAGGAATCTTCGCTCCAGGACTGATTTCACACTAAATAGAGATTTGGTAAATTAAAACAAACTTTATTGCTGACACAGTCAGCAATTTAACATCACACTAGACCAGTGTTCTTCAAACTTTTTTTCCGGGGACCCATTTTTACCAACCGGCCAACCTTCGCGATCCAACCCGGCCGACCTTCGCGACCCGTGCCGGCCGACCTTCGCGACCCAACCCGGCCGACCTTCGCGACCCGCGCCGGCCGAACTTTGCGACCCAACCCGGCCGACCCTTCGCGACCCGCGCCGGCCGACCTTCGTGACCCGCGCCGGACGACCTTTGCGACCCAACCCGGCCGACCTTCGCGACCCGCGCCGGCCGACCTTCGGGACCCAACCCGGCCGACCTTCGTGACCCGCGCCGGACGACCTTTGCGACCCAACCCGGCCGACGCTTCGCGACCCACGTCAGCCGACCCTTCGTGACCCACGCCGGCCGACCTTCGCAACCCAACCCGGCCAACCTTCGCGACCCGCGCCAGCCGACCCTTCGTGACCCACGCCGGCCGACCTGCGCGACCCACCATTTTCTCTTGCCTTGTTTGCTGCTGACAAAAATGGAGGAAATGGTTTTGGTCCCTTTGGCCCTCGTACAGGCCCCTCCAATGGAACCTGTTGGATGACGGTCAAGCCTTCCCTTGTCGGAAAGTATGGCGTCTCCATCTGTCCAAAGTTCTGAATTTTTTTCCTGTAAAATGTTATCAAATAAAACCCCCCTGAACTTGTAAAAAAAAAAATGAATAAATAAATGAAAAAACTAAGAATTAAATGAATAAAATAAAGAAATAAAATGAATAAAAAACCCCATAATTTGTAAAATGAAAAGCTGCGACCGTTTTTAAAAATACCGACCGCACTGCACGTGCGTGCCCGATCATCGCCGCGCATGCGCATAGTTTTGCATGCCGATGATCGTGCGCACAGGCGCAATGCGGCCGAATTTATTTTACATGTTCGCGGCCATTTTGAAGGTCGCTTGCAGTCGGCGTTATTAAAAGCCGGCTGCTGCGCGGGGATTTGCGCAATCGGGAACGCCGTGAAGGACGGCTCCGTGACGCACCCCACAATCGCCCGCTACCCACCCCCGGGCCGCGCCCCCGGGTTTGAAGAACACTGCACTAGACAATTACCCCTTCAACAATGTTAATCAATACTGTGACACAATGACCCTTAACTGCTATCTTTACTCCCACTCAAGCAACAGAACCATCTCAGCTCTCAATCCACTGTTAAATGCAGGATTGGCCATGCTAAATTGCCCGTAGTGTAAGGTTAATGGGGGGATTGTTGGGTTACGGGTATACGGGTTACGTGAGTTTAAGTGGGGTGATCATTGTTCGGCACAACATCGAGGGCCGAAGGGCCTGTTCTGTGCTGTACTGTTCTATGTTCTAACTACTCAGGAATACCTGCTGTACCGAGATGTCTGGATACTCTACTTTCACTCTGTTGCAAGAGGTAGACCTGAATCCTTTCAGAACAATGCAGGATTTTTAGTTGAAGTCTTCAGAAACTGTCTTCATGGTTTGAGTTCCATCTCCCGAACCAACTGCAAACTCCTGTCTGTCTCCATTCACTATTGAAGCTGCCGATCCTGTTCGCTGGAAAATCCTTAACTGAACTGCAGTCAGAGCATAGAACATAGAACAGTACAGCACAGAACAGGCCCTTCGGCCCTTGATGTTGTGCCGAGCATTGCCCGAAACCAAGATCAAGCTATCCCACTCCCTGTCATTCTGGTGTGCTCCATGTGCCCATCCAATAACCGCTTGAAAGTTCCTAAAGTGTCCGACTCCACTATCACAGCAGGCAGTCCATTCCACATCCTAACCACTCTCTCAGTAAAGAACCTACATCGGACATCCCTCCTATATCTCCCACCCTGAATCTTATCGTTCTGCCCCTTTGTAACAGCTACATCCACCCGAGGGAATAGTCTCTGAACGTCCACACTATCTATCCCCCTCATCATCCTATAAACCTCTATTAAGTCGCCTCTCATCCTCCTCCGCTCCAAAGAGAAAAGCCCTAGCTCCCTCAACCTTTCCTCATAAGACCTATCCTGCAAACCAGGCAGCATCCTGGTAAATCTCCTTTGCACCCTTTCCAATGCTTCCACATCCTTCCTTTAATGAGGTGACCAGAACTGCACACAATACTCCAAATGTGGTCTCACCAGGGTCATGTACAGTTGCAGCATAACCCCGCAGTTCTTACGCTCAAGCCCCCTGTTAATAAACGCTAACACACTATAGGCCTTCTTCACGGCTCTATCCACTTGAGTGGCAGCCTTCAGAGATCTGTGGACATGAACCCCAAGATCTCTCTGTTCCTCCACATTCCTCAGAACCCTGCCGTTGACCCTATAATCCGCAATCAATTTTTTTCTACCAATATGAACCACCTCGCACTTATCAGGGTTAAACTCCAGCAGCCATTTTTCAGCCCAGCTCTGCATCCTAACAATGTCTCTTTGCAGCCTACAACAGCCCTTCACCTCATCCACTACTCCACCAATCTTGGTGTCATCAGCAAATTTACTGACCCACCCTTCAGCCCCTTCCTCCAAGTCATTGGTAAAAATCACAAATAGCAGAGGACCCACCACTGATCCCTGTGGTACACCGCTGGTAACTGGTCTCCAGTCTGAAAATTTTCCATCCACCACCACCCTCTGTCTTCTATGTGATAGCCAGTTACTTATCCAATTGGCCAAATTTCCCTCTATCCCACACCTCCTTACTTTCTTCATGAGCCGACCATTAGGAACCTTATCAAACGCCTTACTAAAATCCATGTATACAACATCAACTGCTCTACCTTCATCTACACACTTAGTTACCTCCTCAAAAAATTCTATCAAATTTGTGAGGCAAGACTTACCCTTCACGAATCCGTGTTGACTATCCCGGATTAAGCTGCATCTTTCCAAATGGTCATAAATCCTATCCTTCAGGACCTTTTCCATTAACTTAGCGACCACCGAAGTAAAACTAACTGGCCTATAATTACCAAGGTTATTCCTATTCCCTTTCTTGAACAGAGGAACAATATTCGCCACTCTCCAGTCCTCTGGCACTATCCCCGTGGACAGTGAGGACCCAAAGATCAAAGCCAAAGGCTCTGCAATCTCATCCCTTGCCTCCCAAAGAATCCTTGGATATATCCCATCTGGCCCAGGGGACTTGTCGACCCTCAGGTTTTTCAAAATTGCTAATACATCCTTTCTCAGAACATCTACCTCCTCCAGCCTACCCGCCTGTATTACACTCTCATCCTCAAAAACATGGCCCCTCTCCTTGGTGAACACTGAAGAAAAGAATTCGTTCAATGCCTCTCCTATTTCTTCTGACTCCATGCACAAGTTCCCACTACTGTCCTTGACCGGCCCTACCATCACCCTGGTCATTCTTTTATTTCTCACATAAGAGTAAAAAGCCTTGGGGTTTTTCTTGATCCGACCCGCCAAGGACTTCTCATGCCCCCTCCTAGCAATCCTGAGCCCTTTTTTTTAGCTAATTCCTTGCTACCTTGTAACCCTCAAGCGACCCAACTGAACCTTGTTTACGCATCCTTACATACTCTTCCTTTTTCCTCTTGACAAGACATTCAACCTCTTTTGTGAACCATTGTTCCCTCACACGGCCATTTCCTCCCTGCCTGACAGGGACATACCTATCAAGGACACACAGTATTTGTTCCTTGAACAATCTCCAATTTTCATTTGTACCTTTCCCTGACAGTTTCTGTTCCCATCTTATGCTCCCTAATTCTAGCCTAATCGCGTCATAATTAATCCTCCCCCAGATGCTTGATTTCTGCTCACACCCCAATCTAAAACTCAACAAAAACTGTGGGCTGGATTCTTCTGCCCTGCCTGCCGCAAGATGGCCATGGGCAAGATGGCCATAGGCAAGATGGCCATGGGCAAGATGGCCATGGACAAGATCACCATGGGCAAGATGGCCATGGGCAAGATGGCCATGGGCAAGATTGCCATGGGCAAGATCGCCATGGGCAAGATCGCCATGGGCAAGGTGCAAACAATGGAAAAGCCCATTGACCTCGGGCGGAATTCTCCGTTTGCTCGATGGACGCGACTGGAGAATCCCGCCCCAAATTCTGAAAAATGCCTGGTACCTCAGCTCTTCCCAATAAGTACCTCATTTTACCAGCTGAAATCTAATCAGTTCCACATGGAACCCCCTTAATCCAAACAAAACTCCGTTCGCGCAAACTTTTATGATGCTTTAATTGCATCACTGGAGTCCAAAGCCTTTCAAACCAGGATTCTTTAAAAACACTACGGCAGCAAATACACACACTTCCCCAGATTTTAAACCTTACTGAACTAAATAAATATAACACAATATCTGAAGTTTCTACATTCATCACACTGGATTGCACCCCTCATCACTTCGTGACCACTCCCTCCTCATCCTAATCCATATCCATGAGGCCCTTCAGCCACCTCCTCATCACCCTGAAACAACCCTTATTACCTTAAGGCCACCGCATCATCACCCCGAGACCTCCCCCTCATCACGCCGGCACCCCCCCTGATCACGCCGAGACCACCCCCTGATCACGCCGAGACCACCCCCTGATCACGCCGAGACCACCCCCTCATCACGCCAAGACCACCCCCTCATCACACCGAGACCACCCCCTCATCACGCCAAGACCACCTCCTCATTACGCCGAGACCACCCTCTCATCACGCCGGGACCCCCCTCATCACGCCGAGACCACACCCTCAGCACCGCCAGACCACCCCATCATCACGCCAAGACAACCCACTCATCACACCGAGACCAACCCCTCATCACCCCGAGACCACCCACTCATCACCCCGAGACCCCCCTCATCACCCCGAGACCACCCCCTCATCACTCCGAGACCACCCCCTCATCACCCCGAGACCACCCCCACATCACCCCGAGACCACCCCCTCATCACGCCGAGACCACCCCTCATTATCCCGAGACCATCCCCTCATCATGCTGAGACCCCCCTCATCACCCCGAGACCACCCCCTCATCACACCGAGACCACCCCCTCATCACGCCAAGACCACCTCCTCATTACGCCGAGACCACCCTCTCATCACGCCGGGACCCCCCTCATCACACCGAGACCACCCCTCATTATCCCGAGACCATCCCCTCATCATGCTGAGACCCCCCTCATCACGCCGAGACCACCCCCTCATCACCCCGAGACCACCCCCTCATCACCCCGAGACCACCCCCTCATCACGCCGAGACCACCTGTCATTATCCCGAGACCACCCCCTCATCACCGCGAGACCACCCCCTCATCACCCTGAGATTCCCCTCACCACGCCGAGACCACCCCCTCATCACCCTGAGACCCCCTTCATCACGCCGAGACCACCCCATCTCTCTGAGACCATGCCCTCATCACCCCGAGACCATCCCCTAATCACCCCGAGACCACCCCCTAATCACCCCGAGACCAACCCCTCATCACCCCGAGACCACCCCCTCATCACGCCGAGACCAACCCCTCATCACCCCGAGACCACCCCCTCATCACGCCGAGACCAACCCCTCATCACCCCGAGACCACCCTCTCATCACGCCGAGACCACCCTCTCATCACCCCGAGACCACCCCCTCATCACGCCGAGGCCACCCTCTCATCACCCCGAGACCACCCCCTCATCACCCCGAGACCACCCCCTCATCACCCCGAGACCACCCCCTCATCACGCCGAGACCAACCCCTCATCACCCCGAGACCACCCCCTCATCACCCCAAGACCACCCCCTCATCACGCCGAGACCACCCCCTCATCACTCCGAGACCAACCCCTCATCACCCCGAGACCACCCCCTCATCACCTCGAGACCACCCCCTCATCACGCCGAGACCACCCCCTCATCACCCCGAGACCACCCCCTCATCACGCCGAGACCAACCCCGAGACCACCCTCTCATCACGCCGAGGCCACCCTCTCATCA
The DNA here is from genome assembly GCF_902713615.1 of Scyliorhinus canicula. Taxonomy (NCBI): domain Eukaryota; kingdom Metazoa; phylum Chordata; class Chondrichthyes; order Carcharhiniformes; family Scyliorhinidae; genus Scyliorhinus; species Scyliorhinus canicula. Next base: position 242,155,066 of record NC_052149.1, read on the forward strand.
CCCCGAGACCACCCTCTCGTCACCCTATTTGAGACATGGCCATGCTCCCTATCCGTTTTTGAGTGAACCAGTCACCACCCAACAAATGGTTACAACAGGGTTGGATGTATCAGCTGCACATTATTAACACACTGTGATTTCAGGACCTAATGACTTTCTACTGTTATTAACATGACTAATTGAAAGCCTATCTATTACCAAGCACTTTTATCGAATATGATCGATTCACTGTGTCGCATTTTGATCTGAATGGCATTAAATGAGATTGCTTGAGGCTACCTTTAGAAGCGATGTGAACACGTGCTTAACATCCAGGCCATTAATTCGATCCAGGTCTCCAAAGTTCAGTGCTTTGGGGCATTTTAGAGAGCTGAGAGATCCTCTTGCAGCATCTATTGACAATTAGTACAAAGTCTATGTTCATATTGTTAAAGTGACCAGCCACATCTCAGATAACTATTACCATCACCTGCAGCAGAGCCTGAGGCCGTTTCCAACAACCCCTTCATCCTGTTGCTGCCGTCTGGGTGCCGCCAGTCGAGCGCTCCAGGATATTTTGCTGCATTTAAAATGCTGAATACCAGACAAATGAAGATTACAGACTTCCCAAGGTAATGTCATCATGTACATGGGTTGGATATTCAATAGCCAGTTGGGGTAGGAATGGGTGCAGGCTCGATTTGAAAATTGCATTCCATGAGAATGACACAGAATCGCGCCACCCCCAAGACAGTTTGTTGTTTTCAAAGGGCCTGCAGGGGTGAAGCAACGGGAAACTTACTCACCACCAACAGCCAGCCCCAACAGCTCTTTAAGGAGCTTGTTAATGAGCATGTCCGGAACAGAATGGGAATTTCAAATCTTTATTCCGGATGAAGCCGAGTGCTCTGGGCCATGTTAGTGCAAACCTGTCGGTTTTACCGTGAGGCAGCATAAAGTTTGTTTAGCTCTCTATTTTTGGAGGAGTTCACAGGGCCAACAAGTGCTGAGTCAAGCACTGTACCTTGACTTGGCGTCTGGGGCAACTTTGCACCATCATTATCCACACAGTCCTTTCAGGAACTGCCTGTTCCTCTTGGCAAGACAGCAGCAACCCTCAACTTGGCAAATATTAATTATGTTTTGTGTTCATAACAACAAAATAACAATCTTTATTGTCACAAGTAGGCTTACATTAACACTGCAATGAAGTTACTGTGAAAATCCCCTAGTCGCCACATTCCGGCGCCTGTTCGAGTACGCAGAGGGAGAAATCAGAATGTCCAATTCACCTAACAGCATGTTTTTCTGACTTGTCGGAGCAAACTGGGACATCCGGAGGAAACCCACGCAAACACGGGGAGAGCGTGCAGACTCCGCACAGACAGTCATCCAAGTTCAAACTCATGTTGAAAAATGAGTTGTGGGCCTTTGTCCTTTGAACACAATAGCAGAGATACATTTCCTGGAGATACCTTGCATTTCAATTCACTGTTGCTTCACAGCTCCAGGGACCTAGGTTTGATTCCCGGCTGGGGTCACTGTCTGTGTGGAGTCTGCACATTCTCACTGTGTGGATTTCCTCCGGGTGCTCCAGTTTCCTCCTGCAAATCTGTTAGGTGAATTGGACATTCTGAATTCTCCCTCTGTGTACTCGAACAGGCGCTGGAATGTGACGACTAGGGGACTTTCACAGTAACTTAATTGCAGTGTTAATGTCAGCCCGCTTATGACACCAATAAAGATTATTATTATTCTGGCCTCCTGAACATCCCTGACTTTAATCGTTCCACAATTGGTGGCCACCGTTCAACTGCAGAGGCCCTTAACTTTCTAATTCCCTCTCTGAACCTCACTGACTCTACCTCTTTCTCCTCTGTTGCTTCAGACCTACCCCCTTCACCAAGCTTTTGTTCACCCATCCCAAATGTGGGCATCGCTGCCTCGGACAGAATTTGTTGTCCATCCCTAATTGCCCCTGAAAAGGTGGCAGTAAGCGACCTTCTTAAACCGCTTTTGTACCTGTGGTGCAGGTACACCCAATCCCTGACGCGGAGCACAATTTTGCGCAATTCACCCAATGTGCCCAGCTTCACGCCGGGCGCAACAGGGTCGCTGAATTGCGCGCTTTATTAATAAGAGGCATTTGACTTGCATGTGAATTTTGTTTAATTGAAATTTTAGAAGTAGATGGAAAGTAAGCTCAAAGTTCTTTATATATTTTTTAATTAACTTTAAATTGAAAAGGTGTCAATGGGGTTAATCCTGTGTTAATAATAAAGTTTGTTTGAATATAAAAATCCCTCATTGTCAGTTGAATCACTTCTGGGGATGAAGTATCCTTTCCTCACAGTTTACACATTGAAGCATCATTGCGGTTTCGTGTCTGGTTACCTAACAAATTGTGGGTCTGGCCCGGTTCTGTAACAGTAATTCCTCCACCAGGTCCAGCGGGTGTGAGGGGTGGAGTGGAGGGCAGGACCTGAGGTTTAGAGTTTCCATTGGTTGGTTGGACTCTCCATCAACCGAACACTCGCACAGGATTGTTGGGTTGGTGAAGACAGGGGCAGATATGAGCACGGTGGGCAGGAGAGTCAACATTTGGCTGCAGTGCCTGATATTGAGGAGGCAAAATGTAACCACGAGTTCACAAATCTGGTTACTTCTATTAAATTATGCCAATAATTCAAAATTCAGAGTTCCTTCAGGGTCACTCAACTCCTCATCTCACTATAGTCTTAGTTCAAAGATAGGCACAAAAACTCAATTCCAGAGGTGAGGTGAGAGTGACTGCCCTGACATCGAGGCAGCATTTGACCGAGTGTGCCATCAAGGAGCTCCAGCAAAACTATTATGGTGTTGAAGGCGGAGCTGTAGTCAATAAACAGGAGTCCGATGTCGGAGTTCTTATTGTCGAGATGCTCCAGGGATGAGTGTAGGGCCAGGGAGATGGCGTCTGCTGTGGACTGGTTGTGGCAGTATTCTTTTCATGTACAAATGATTTGAACTTTTCACTGTACATAGAACGATACAGCGCAGTACAGGCCCTTCGGCCCTCGGTGTTGCACCGACATGGAAAAAATCTAAAGGCCATCTAACCTACACTATGCCCTTATCATCCATATGCTTATCCAATAAATTTTTAAATGCCCTCAATGTTGGCATGTTCACTACTGTTGCAGGTAGGGCATTCCACGGCCTCACCACTCTTTGCGTAAAGAACCCACCTCTGACCTCTGTCCTATATCTATTACCCCTCAATTTAAGGCTATGTCCCCTCGTGCTAGCCACCTCCATCCGCGGGAGAAGGCTCTCGCTGTCCACCCTATCTAACCCTCTGATCATTTTGTATGCCTCTATTAAGTCACCTCTTAACCTTCTTCTCTCTAACGAAAACAACCTCAAGTCCATCAGCCTTTCCTCATAAGATTTTCCCTCCATACCAGGCAACATCCTGGTAAATCTCCTCTGCACCCGTTCCAAAGCTTCCACGTCCTTCCTATAATGAGGCGACCAGAACTGTACGCAATACTCCAAATGCGGCCGTACTAGAGTTTTGTACAACTGCAACATGACCTCATGGCTCCGGAACTCAATCCCTCTACCAATAAAGGCCAACACACCATAGGCCTTCTTCACAACCCTATCAACCTGGGTGGCAACTTTCAGGGATCTATGTACATGGACACCGAGATCCCTCTGCTCATCCACACTACCAAGAATTTTACCATTAGCCAAATATTCCGCATTTCTGTTATTCTTTCCAAAGTGAATCACCTCACACTTCTCCACATTAAACTCCATTTGCCACCTCTCAGCCCAGCTCTGCAGCTTATCTATGTCCCTCTGTAACCTGCAACATCCTTCCGCACTGTCTACAACTCCACCGACTTTAGTGTCGTCTGCAAATTTACTCACCCATCCTTCTGCGCCCTCCTCTAGGTCATTTATAAAAATGACAAACAGCAACGGCCCCAGAACAGATCCTTGTGGTACGCCACTCGTAACTGAACTCCATTCTGAACATTTCCCATCAACTACCACTCTCTGTCTTCTTTCAACTAGCCAATTTCTGATCCACATCTCTAAATCACCCTCAATCCCCAGCCTCCGTATTTTCTGCAATAGACGACCGTGGGGAACCTTATCAAACGCTTTACTGAAATCCATATACACCACATCAACTGCTCTACCCTCGTCTACCTGTTCAGTCACCTTCTCAAAGAACTCGATAAGGTTTGTGAGGCATGACCTACCCTTCACAAAACCATGCTGACTGTCCCTAATCATATTATTCCTATCTAGATGATTATAAATCGTATCTTTTATAATCCTCTCCAAGACTTTACCCACCACAGACGTTAGGCTCACCGGCCTATAGTTACCGGGGTTATCTCTACTCCCCTTCTTGAACAAAGGGACCACATTTGCTATCCTCCAGTCCTCTGGCACTATTCCTGTAGCCAATGATGACCTAAAAATCAAAGCCAAAGGCTCAGCAATCTCTTCCCTGGCTTCCCAGAGAATCCTAGGATAAATCCCATCCGGCCCCGGGGACTTATCTATTTTCACCTTGTCCAGAATTGCCAACACGTCTTCCCTACGCACCTCAATGCCATCTATTCTAATAGCCTGGGTCTCAGCATTCTCCTCCACAATATTATCTTTTTCTTGAGTGAATACTGACGAAAAGTATTCATTTAGTATCTCGCTTATCTCCTCAGCCTCCACACACAACTTCCCACCACTGTCCTTGACTGGCCCTACTCTTACCCTAGTCATTCTTTTATTCCTGACATACCTATAGAAAGCTTTTGGGTTTTCCTTGATCCTACCTGCCAAAGACTTCTCATGTCCCCTCCTTGCTCGTCTCAGCTCTCTCTTTAGATCCTTCCTCGCTTCCTTGTAAATATCAAGCGCCCCAACTGAAAATTCACGCCTCATCTTCACATAGGCCTCCTTCTTCCTCTTAACAAGAGATTCCACTTCTTTGGTAAACCACGGTTCCCTCGCTCGACCCCTTCCTCCCTGCCTGACTGGTACGTACTTATCAAGAACATGCAATAGCTGTTCCTTGAACAAGCTCCACATATCCAGTGTGCCCAACCCTTGCAGCCTACTTCTCCAACCAACACATCCTAAGTCATGTCTAATGGCATCATAATTGCCCTTCCCCCAGCTATAACTCTTGCCCTGCGGGGTATACTTATCCCTTTCCATCACTAACGTAAAGGTCACCGAATTGTGGTCACTGTTTCCAAAGTGCTCACCTACCTCCAGATCTAACACCTGGCCTGGTTCATTACCCAAAACCAAATCCAATGTGGCCTCGCCTCTTGTTGGCCTGTCAACATATTGTGTCAGGAAACCCTCCTGCACACATTGTACAAAGAATGACCCATCTAATGTACTCGAACTATATCTTTTCCAGTCAATATTTGGAAAGTTAAAGTCTCCCATAACAACTACCCTGTTACTTTCGCTCTTTTCCAGAATCATCTTCGCCATCCTTTCCTCTACATCCCTAGAACTATTAGGTGGCCTATAGAAAACTCCCAACAGGGTGACCTCTCCTTTCCTGTTTCTAACCTCAGCCCATACTACCTCAGAAGAAGAGTCCCCATCTAGCATCCTTTCCGCCACCGTAATACTGTCCTTGACTAGCAGCGCCACACCTCCCCCTCTTTTGCCCCCTTCTCTGAGCTTACTAAAACACCTAAACCCCGGAACCTGCAACAACCATTCCTGTCCCTGCTCTATCCATGTCTCTGAAATGGCCACAACATCGAAGTCCCAGGTACCAACCCATGCTGCCAGTTCACCTCAGTACACTTGACAATAAACAAATCCAATCCAATCCAATTCCAAGTAGAGGGGTTAATAACCAGGGGGCATAGATTCAAGGTAAGGGGCAGGAGATTTAGAAGGAGGTTTGAGGAAAAGCTTTTTCGCCCAGGGTAGTTGGAACATGGAACTCACTGCCTGAAGGGGTGGGAGAGGCGGGAACACCCACAATATTTAAGACACAGTTAGGTGAGCACTTCATATGCCGCAGCATGCAAGGCTACAGGCCAAGTGTTGGAAAATGGGATTAGAATACAAAGGTATATGGTGGGCAGCCAAAGGGTCTCTTTTGGAAACTCTGTAAAACTCTCTGACACTATAGCATCCAGGACAAAGCTATCTGCTTGATTGTCACCACATCCACTGCCTTCAACATTCGTTTCATCCACCACTGATGCATTGTGGCAGCCGTGCGTACCATCTGCTGAATCAAATTCACATTCAACCTTCCAAACCCATGACCACTACCATCTAGTAGGAGAACAGCGGACACATGGGAACACCACTAGCTGGAACTTCCCCTCCAAACCACACCCCGCCCTGACTTTGAAATACATCAGCCGTTACTTCACTGTCGCTGGGTCAGAATCCTGGAACTCCCTTCCTAACAGCACGGTGGGAGTACCTACACCATATGATCTGCAGCGGTTCAGAAGGGCAGCTCATCACCACCTTCTCAAGCCAGTCACCCATGTCCCATGAATGAATGAAAAAGTGTGCCGACTCTGGAATCAAGAAGAGGATCACATTTGATTTATTATTTTTCCTCTCAGATTCCTCACCCGTTTTGACCTGTAAAATGTAACTGGTTATCAATTTTCTGCAGCACTTGGCATATTCCAAATAATTAAAAATGATATATTTTAATACCAAATGGATGACACTGTACAGTGATCCTGAACACCTAACTCCATGGAGAATGACTACAAAACTCTGATGTGGAGAGGGATCTGGGTGTTCTACTGCATCAGCCACAAAAACTCAGTATGCAGGTGCAACAGGTAATTAAGAAGGCTAATAGAATCCTATCCTTCATTATGAGAGGAATTGAATATAAAAGTAAGGATGTTACGCTTCAGTTACACAGGGCATTGGTGAGACCGTACCTTGAATATTGTGAGCGGTTTGATTTAATGAAGGATGTGAATGTGTTGGAGGTGGTTCAGCGGAGGTTTATTAGGTTGACGTCTGGAATGAGCGGGTTGTCTTATGAGGAAAGGTTGGACAGACTGCGCTTGTTCCCACTGGAGTTTAGAAAAGTGAGGGGGTGAGTTGATTGAAGTTTATTAGATCCTGAATGGTTTGGACAAGGAGAATGTGGAAAGGATGTTTGTCCACAACTCGGGGGGACAGTGTTACAATCAGTGGTCGCCATTACAGGACAGAGCTGAGGAGAAACTTCTATCTGGTAGAGAATTGTGCCACGTTAGTACTCTCTGCTTCAGAAGGTGGTGAAGGCGGGTCACTGAATATTTTTGAGGCAGAGGTAGAGAGATTCGTGCTGGGCGACGGAATCGTCAGTTATCGGGTACAGGTGAGAATGTGGAACCCGAAACAGATCAGGAATGATCTTATTGAATGGCAGAGTCGGCTCGAGGCGCTGAATGGCTGCTTCTTTTCTAATGTTTATCTGGTGCTTAACCGTTGACTGTGATCATATGACCTTTAATTCTAAATTGGTTCTTGAGTCAAATGACTCCCTTCTTTTCCCTCTCTTCATTTGACTGTCACAGGGTTTTATTCTTGTTTTGGAGAAGGATATATTTGCCAATTTAATGTGTACTTAACTGTTTAGGTGCTGTGATCACAAAGACCAACCAATCAGGTTATTTTATTTATATGTAAAATAATCCCAGTAATATAGTCAAACGCAGCCTCAGTTCCTCACACGCACACACTCATTCATCCACACACACACTCACCCACACACACACTCACACTCCTCCAACACACGCTCACCCACACACACACTTACCCACACACACACTCATACTCCTCCAACACACACTCACCCACACACACAAATACCCACACACACACTCACACACACATACACTCACCCACACTCACCCACACATACACTCACCCACACACACACTCATACTCCTCCAACACACACTCTCCCACACATACACACTCACACACACACATACACACTCACACACACACTCTCCAACACACACTCTCCCACACACACACACTCACCCACACACACACACTCACACACACACTCACCCACACATACACTCACCCACATACACACTCATACTCCTCCAACACACACTCTCCCACACATACACACTCACACACACACATACACACTCACACACACACTCTCCAACACACACTCTCCCACACACACACACTCACCCACACACACACACTCACACACACACTCACCCACACATACACACTCACCCACACACACACTCACACTCCTCCAACACACACTCACCCACACACACACTCATACTCCTCCAACACACACTCTCCCACACACACACTCACCCACACATACACACTCACACACACACTCTCCAACACACACTCTCCCACACACACACTCACCCACACACACACTCACACACACACTCTCCAACACACACTCTCACACACACACACTCACCCACACACAGTGGCAGTGGTGTAGTGGTATTGTCACTTTGGCTAGTAATCCAGCTGCCCGGGGTACTGGGCTAGTAATCCAGCTGCCCGGGGTACTGGGCTAGTAATCCAGCTGCCCGGGGTACTGGGCTAGTAATCCAGCTGCCCGGGGTACTGGGCTAGTAATCCAGCCGCCCGGGGTACTGGGCTAGTAATCCAGCCGCCCGGGGTACTGGGCTAGTAATCCAGCTGCCCGGGGTACTGGGCTAGTAATCCAGCTGCCCGGGGTACTGGGCTAGTAATCCAGCCGCCCGGGGTACTGGGCTAGTAATCCAGCCGCCCGGGGTACTGGGCTAGTAATCCAGCAGCCCGGGGTACTGGGCTAGTAATCCAGCTGCCCGGGGTACTGGGCTAGTAATCCAGCTGCCCGGGGTACTGGGCTAGTAATCCAGCTGCCCGGGGTACTGGGCTAGTAATCCAGCTGCCCGGGGTACTGGGCTAGTAATCCAGCTGCCCGGGGTACTGGGCTAGTAATCCAGCTGCCCGGGGTACTGGGCTAGTAATCCAGCTGCCCGGGGTACTGGGCTAGTAATCCAGCCGCCCGGGGTACTGGGCTAGTAATCCAGCCGCCCGGGGTACTGGGCTAGTAATCCAGCCGCCCGGGGTACTGGGCTAGTAATCCAGCCGCCCGGGGTACTGGGCTAGTAATCCAGCCGCCCGGGGTACTGGGCTAGTAATCCAGCCGCCCGGGGTACTGGGCTAGTAATCCAGCTGCCCGGGGTACTGGGCTAGTAATCCAGCCGCCCGGGGTACTGGGCTAGTAATCCAGCCGCCCGGGGTACTGGGCTAGTAATCCAGCCGCCCGGGGTACTGGGCTAGTAATCCAGCTGCCCGGGGTACTGGGCTAGTAATCCAGCTGCCCGGGGTACTGGGCTAGTAATCCAGCTGCCCGGGGTACTGGGCTAGTAATCCAGCTGCCCGGGGTACTGGGCTAGTAATCCAGCCGCCCGGGGTACTGGGCTAGTAATCCAGCTGCCCGGGGTACTGGGCTAGTAATCCAGCCGCCCGGGGTACTGGGCTAGTAATCCAGCTGCCCGGGGTACTGGGCTAGTAATCCAGCCGCCCGGGGTACTGGTCTAGTAATCCAGCCGCCCGGGGTACTGGGCTAGTAATCCAGCCACCCGGGGTACTGGGCTAGTAATCCAGCCGCCCGGGGTACTGGGCTAGTAATCCAGCCGCCCGGGGTACTGGGCTAGTAATCCAGCTGCCCGGGGTACTGGGCTAGTAATCCAGCCGCCCGGGGTACTGGGCTAGTAATCCAGCCACCCGGGGTACTGGGCTAGTAATCCAGCCGCCCGGGGTACTGGGCTAGTAATCCAGCCGCCCGGGGGTACTGGGCTAGTAATCCAGCTGCCCGGGGTACTGGGCTAGTAATCCAGCTGCCCGGGGTACTGGGCTAGTAATCCAGCCGCCCGGGGTACTGGGCTAGTAATCCAGCCGCCCGGGGTACTGGGCTAGTAATCCAGCTGCCCGGGGTACTGGGCTAGTAATCCAGCTGCCCGGGGTACTGGGCTAGTAATCCAGCCGCCCGGGATACTGGGCTAGTAATCCAGCTGCCCGGGGTACTGGGCTAGTAATCCAGCCGCCCGGGGTACTGGGCCAGTAATCCAGCTGCCCGGGGTACTGGGCTAGTAATCCAGCCGCCCGGGGTACTGGGCTAGTAATCCAGCCGCCCGGGGTACTGGGCTAGTAATCCAGCTGCCCGGGGTACTGGGCTAGTAATCCAGCTGCCCGGGGTACTGGGCTAGTAATCCACCTGCCCGGGGTACTGGGCTAGTAATCCAGCCGCCCGGGGTACTGGGCTAGTAATCCAGCCGCCCGGGGTACTGGGCTAGTAATCCAGCTGCCCGGGGTACTGGGCTAGTAATCCAGCCGCCCGGGGTACTGGGCTAGTAATCCAGCTACCCGGGGTACTGGGCTAGTAATCCAGCCGCCCGGGGTACTGGGCTAGTAATCCAGCCGCCCGGGGTACTGGGCTAGTAATCCAGCCGCCCGGGATACTGGGCTAGTAATCCAGCTGCCCGGGGTACTGGGCTAGTAATCCAGCTGCCCGGGGTACTGGGCTAGTAATCCAGCTGCCCGGGGTACTGGGCTAGTAATCCAGCCGCCCGGAGTACTGGGCTAGTAATCCAGCCGCCCGGGGTACTGGGCTAGTAATCCAGCTGCCCGGGGTACTGGGCTAGTAATCCAGCCGCCCGGGGTACTGGGCTAGTAATCCAACTGCCCGGGGTACTGGGCTAGTAATCCAGCTGCCCGGGGTACTGGGCTAGTAATCCAGCCGCCCGGGGTACTGGGCTAGTAATCCAGCCGCCCGGGGTACTGGGCTAGTAATCCAGCTGCCCGGGGTACTGGGCTAGTAATCTAGCCACCCGGGGTACTGGGCTAGTAATCCAGCCGCCCGGGGTACTGGGCTAGTAATCCAGCCGCCCGGGGTACTGGGCTAGTAATCCAGCTGCCCGGGGTACTGGGCTAGTAATCCAGCCGCCCGGGGTACTGGGCTAGTAATCCAGCCGCCCGCGGTACTGGGCTAGTAATCCAGCTGCCTGGGGTACTGGTCTGGGGACCCGGGGTTGAATCCCACCAGGACAGGTGTTAAAATTTGAATTCAATAAAAATCTGGAATTAAAAGTCTAATGACGACCACGAAACCATTATTGTAAAATCCCATCTGGGTCACTAATGCCCTGTCCTTATCTGGTTTGACCTACATGTGACTTAAAGCACCCTCTGGGAAGCCACTCACTTCAAGGGCAATTCAGCAACAAATGCTGGTCCAACCAGCAACAGCAACCCCCACATCCCAGAAAAGAATGAAAAGAAACGCACGCACTGACACAAATACACACGCTGATACACTCAAAGCTTACACACACGCTCAAAGACAGTGTGCGTAAGGGGGGCAGTGGCGTAGTGGCATTGTCACTGGGCTAGTAATCCAGAGACCAGGAGACATGCTCTGGGGACCCAGGTTCAAATCTGCAGATGGTGAAAGTTGAATTCAATAAAACTCTGGAATTAAAAGTCTAACGATGACCATGAAACCATTGTTATAAAATACCATCTGGGTCACTAATGTCCTTGAGGAAAAGATGTCGTCCTTACCCGGTCCGGCCTACATGTGACTCCAGGCCCACAGCAATGTGGTGGATTCTTAACTGCCCCTCAGAAAGGCAATTAGGGATGGGCAATAAATGCTGGCCACATCCCGTGAAGGAATACATTTAAAAGCAAGTAACTGAGCACAAGAGGTTTTGACAAATTAAGAGTTGGCTCCAATGATCTTGTTTTCAGGATTGATGGGGTTGAAGAAGCTACAGCTGGTATTTGCACCCCTCTGAAGACATTGCTGTGTGGGGTCATTGCCTTTGGTGACACTTGCTTGTCAACCCCTCCCTATCCGGTTTGAATGCGGAATATATATTGTCATGTAAATTACCATTGAACGTCTTTTATTGAATGTCAGGGGCTGGTTTAGCACAGGGCTAAATCGCTAGCTTTGAAAGCAGACCAAGGCAGGCCAGCAGCACGGTTCGATTCCCGTATCAGCCTCCCCGAACAGGCGCCGGAATGTGGCGACTAGGGGCTTTTCACAGTAACTTCATTTGAAGCCTACTCGTGACAATAAGCGATTTTCATTTCATTTCATGTCAACTATCCTGAGGTAGGCTGAAATCACTTTAGTCTGTTTCAAAAAGTCTGTCTTTTTAAAACTCCAACACCTTCCCGTTTCCAACTGATGAATTAAAAATCAGTATTCGACATCAGCACGTCTTTCTAACACCTGTAACTTTGAAAGCCCTCGCTGGAACAGATCCCAACATTAAATAATAACAGTTCTATCTTTTAAAGGAAGCAAATAACTTGTCCCCGAGTGATTGCTGCTTTGATACATGTGGATGGTTTGTGTTGTGGGAGTGTTTTATTGAACCCGAGCTGTTGTTTCATGAATGGAAGAGCATTGTTATTCCCCTTAGAAACTGTCACCAAATAGTCAGAAAATACATAACATATATAATTTATCTGATATTGCAATCCACTTTTTAGCTTCCATGGTTTGTGGTTCTCTTTTTGTGAAAGGGTAGTTCACGACTCCAAACGAAAATGGTTAAATTCAAGAAATATTATACAAATTAATATAGGAAGTGCAAGAGGGAATTGAATAAAGAAGTTACAGGAACAAAAAGGGGGCATGAAAAAAGACTTGTGAATAAAATTAGTGATAACCCTAATACTTGTGACAATAAGCTATTATTATTATTGTTGATACATTAGGGGAAGAGGTTAACCAGGGAGAGAGTAGGGCCCATTCGAGATCAAGGGAGCAATGTGTGTGTGAAGCTGCAGCATATTGCTCGCATGTTAAATCAATACTTCTCATTGGTATTCACTCAGGAGAAGGAGGACATAGGTACAGAATTCAGGAAATGGGACTGTGAGGACCTTTAGCAGTTTGACATAGGGGGCGGGATTCTCCGACCCCACGCAGGGTCGGAGAATTGGCGGGAAGCGGCGTTATTTCCGCTCCCGCAGGTCTCCTAATTCTCCCGCCGGTAAAAAACCGGCGTTGTGCAAATCCCGCCGGCAGCCTGTGAAAACAGCTGGCGCCGGCGGGATTTCTTTTTGTAACAACTAACCTTAAATCTCCGGCCCCGATGGGCCGAAGTCCCGCCGCTGGGAGGCCTTCTCCCGCCGCCGAGGTGTACACCACCTCGGAAACGGCGGACTCAGCGGCGCGAGCGGGCCCCCGGGGTCCTGGGGGGGGCGGGGGGCGATCGGACCCGGGGGGGTGCCCCCACGGAGGCCTGGCCCGCGATCGGGGCCCCCCGCTCACTCCGCGGGGCAGTGCCGTGGGGGCACTCTTTCTCCTTCCGCGCCGCCACGGCCTCCGACATGGCGGACGCGGAGGAGAACCCTGCATCGCGCATGCGCCGGCAGTGAGGTCAGCGGCCAGCTGCCGCTGACGTCACTGCCGGCGCATGCGCCGACCGCCGAAAGCCTTTCGGCCAGCCCCGCTTCCGACTGCGCCGGGTGTTTGCGCCAGTCTACCGGTGCAAACTGCTCCGGCGCGGGGCTGGCCCCCAAAGGTGGGGAGAATTCCCCACCTTTGGAGGAGGCGCGACCCCTGAGTGGTTGGCGCCACTCCCCTACGCCGGCACCCTCCGTCACGCCGGGTAGGGGAGAATCCCGCCCAGGAAGTGAGGAGGTACTGGAGGTTTTGACGGGTTTATAAATAGACAAATCTCCAGGCCCAGATGAATTGTGTCCCAGGCTGCTGTGGGAGGCGAGGCAGGAAGTTGCAGGGGCTCTGACTCAAGTTTTTAATTCCTCTCTGGTCTCGGTGGAAGTTCCAGAGGACTGGAGAACAGCCAATGTTGTTCCTCTTTTCAAGAAGGGTGGTAGAGATCAATCAGGGAGTGACAGACCAATGAGTCTCCCGTCAGTGGTAGGGAAACTATTGGAGAAAATTCTGAAGGAGATAATCTATCTCCACTTGGGAGAGGCAAGGATTGATCAGGAATAGTCAGCATGGCTTTGTCAGAGGGAGGTCAGGTCTCACAAATTTGATAGAATTTTTTGATAAAACGACTGAGTGTGGCTGAGGGAAGTGCAGTTGATGTAGTTTGTATGGATTTTAGCAAAGTCTTTGACAAGTTTCCCTATGGGAGACTTATTGACAAGGTTGAAGCACCTGGAATGCTCAGAAACATATTCAGATGGATGTGAAACTGGCTCAGTAACAGGATACAGGGCGGTGGGAGAGGCTGTTTGAGTAACTGGAGGCTGGTGTCCAGCGGTGTACCACAGGGATCAGTGCTGGCTCCCTTATTGTTTGTTATAGATATTAATGATATAGACAAGAACATGGGGGGAATGATAAGTAAGTTTGCAGACACCAAGATTGGTCGAGTGATTAACAGTGAAGAGGGTCGTAGGTTACAGGAAGATGTAGATGGGTTAGTCAGATGGGCAGAGCAGTGGCAGATGGTATTTGACTCTGAACAGTGTGAGGTGATGGACTTTGGAAGAAGGAACGGGACAAGGGGATATGTAATGAATGGCAGGACACTGGGAAACTCAGAGGAACAGATGGATCTTGGGGAACTTGGTCACAGATCCCTGACGGCAGCAGATCAGGTGAATAGGGTCGTTAAAAAGCATATGGGACACTTGCTGTTATCAGTCGTGGCAGAGAATATCAGAGCAAAGAGGTTTTGTTGGAGATGTACAGAATGTTGGTTAGGTCACAGCTGGAGTACTGTGTGCAGTTCTGGTCACCTCACTATAGGAAGGATGTGATTGCAGTGGAGAGGGTGCAGAGGAGATTCACCAGGATGTTGTCTGGAATCATAGAATAATAGAATTTTCAGTGCAGAAGAGAGCCATTCGGCCCATCGAGTCTGCACCGTCCCTTACAAAGAGCACTCTACTAAAGCCCATGTATTTACCCTATCTCCGTAACCCAGTAACCCTCACTTAACAATTGTATTGGACTTTGGTTAGGCCACATTTGGAATACTGCATGCAGTTCTGGTCGCCACATTACCAGAAGGATGTGGATGCTTTGGAGAGGGTGTAGAGGAAGTTCACCAGGATGTTGCCTGGTATGGAGGGTGCTAGCTCTGAAGAAATGTTGAGTATTTTAGGATTGTTTTCGTTGGAAAGACGGAGGTTGAGGGGGGACCTGATTGAGGTCTACAGAATTATGAGAGGTATGGACAGGGAAAGTTTAAGGGAGATGTGCGTGGAAGGTTTTTTACGCAGAGGTAGGTGGGTGTCTAGAACGCTTTGCCAGCGGAGGTGGTAGAGGCGGGCACGATAGCATCAGCAGTAACCTGTAGTTACCTGTCTTCTGTCTCCGTCCATTTTTGAATAAGGGTCCCTCCTGAGGGTGTTTTCTGGGGTTTTTCCAGAATTTAAGGATTCTTGGAAGATTACTACCAGTGTATCCACTATCTCTGTTGATACTTCCTTTAATATACTGGGATGTAACCAACAGGTCTAGGGGTCTTATCGATCCACACCCCATTCGTTTCCCGAGTACAATTTCTCCAGTGGCAGGTATTGTATTTATTTCCTCCTACATTTTTGTCCCTTGTTTATTCAGTATTTTTGGAAAGTTATTAATGTTTTCTGCCATGAAAACTGACACAAAGTATTTATTTACCTCCTCTGCCATTTTCAGGTACCCCATTATTATTTCCCCAGTCTCATCCTCTACGGAGTTTATGTTCATCTCAGCCTCTCTCTTCCTTTTTACACATTTAAAGAAGCTCTTATTGTCTATTTTTATGTTACTTGTTAGTTTACCCTCATGGTTTTCTTCTCTCTCTATTATTATGATTGTTTTTTGTTGTTTTTTTAAAAAAATTTCTCAATTCTCTGGCTTACCAGTAATCTTTGCCACATTGTATGTTTTTTCTTTCAGTTTAACACTTTCCTGAAGCTTGGTTAGCCATGGTTGATTTATTGCTTTCCTCGAATCAAAGGGCAGCACGGTAGCACAGTGGTTAGCCCTGCTGCCTCATAGCTCCAGGGTCCCAGCTTCAATTCTGGCCTTGGGTCACTGTCTGTGTGGGGTCTGCATGTTCTCCCCGTGTGTGCGTGGGTTTCCTCCGGTTGCTCCGGTTTCCTCCCACAAGTCCAAAGATGTGCGGGTTAGGTGGATTGGTCATGATAAATTGCCTCTCAGAGTTAAAAAGGTTAGGTGGGGTTACTGGGTTACTAGGTGAATTCGGCCCTGTACAAAAGTGGAATGAAATTTCGGACGCTATTCCCAGCCAGGCTCTGGGTGAAATTCCAAAACAAGGAACATTATTTGAACATCCCGGCAGAGGCAGATGAATTTGTGCGGATGAAAAACCTGGACAAAGGACAGACAAGGCGGCGTTTAGAGAGAAAGGAGAAAGAAAAGTAATGGCCATGAACAGTGTTTGCGTGGGATAGTACTGGTCGCTTCGAGCAAGAGCACCAGCTCACAGGAAAGGGCAGCGGAGACGCAGGAAATGGGGAAGAGGAGACAGAGGGAACAGCTATTGATGGGACAATTGTAACGCGGTAACTTGGCTCTTCAGACAACCAGTAGGGACACAACGGGCCAAATGGCCTCCTTCTGCTTTGCAAACATTCTAGATTGTCTGCCTTGTGCACTCTGAATATGTTTTAGGATGCTTTGACTTGCTGCTTTGACACAATTTAGATTTTTTGGGAGTATAAATTATATATGTTGGGAAAATGCTATTTCTTAAATTATATGTTTTGGGGATGGGCGAGTTGCAATACTTAAGGGAGGGCCGTTCAAGGATCTTCCTCCCTCTCTGGTTCTTCCCTAGAATACCAAATATTCCGGAATACTAGAGAAACCATTAAAATGACCTAATTTGTATATTATTCAACAAGAGGCATCAAATGAATGCCTTGGGTCATTCTGAAGTTCACCCTTTGCTGCCCACAGTTGCAGAAGTTAGACTTTGTCCTGGGACATGTGAAACATTGGGCTGGGATGATGTACGGAAGCTGTTTGGTTTATAATCAAAAAGCATCAGTAATTGAGAGCGAGAATACTCTGCAAAAGTACTTGCTCCTTTGACATGAATTTAAGAAATATAAATAATATAAGTCAGGATTAAGCTTGGATGTGAGAAAGCTAAAGATTGTTGGGAACAGAAATTGTTTCGAACTGGGCTGTTTAGCTCACAGGGCTAATTGCTGGCTTTGAAAGCAGACCAAGGCAAGTCAGCAGCACGGTTCGATTCCCCGAACAGGCGCCGGAATGTGGCGACTAGGGGCTTTTCACAGTAACTTCATTGAAGCCTACTAGTGACAATAAGCGATTTTCATTTCATTTTTCATTTCATTCTAGAGGTCTGTGTTAGCACAGGGCTGCTGCTGATAAACCCTGGCAAAGACTACAGACAAAGCTTCCAAAAGTAACTTGTGATGCATGTAACACCCTGGTTAATGACTCAATATTGATAAAGTGTGCTCTTTAAGGGCAAAGTTCAAAGTTGAAAAATGGACAAGGGTGGGAATGTTAAACATCACAGAATACTGCAACAGCTGACTACAGTGATATCATTACGGATTGAAACCAGCCTTCCAGACATCAGTCTGATTAGTCAACAATTTGCATAAGGGCCAACTCTTAAACTTCTGATCAAACGGTCACCTTCTATGTACAAAAAACAATGAACAACCAACTTCTGGGAGCAGAGAGGAGCGGACCTGCATGAGACACTGCGTGGGACACTGCGTGGGACACTGCGCGGGACACTGTGCAGGGCACTGCGCGGGAAACTGCGCGGGACACTGCGTGGGACACTGCACGGGACATTGCGCGGGACACTGCGCGGGACACTGCGCGGGATACTGCGCGGGACACTGCGCGGGACACTGCGCGGGACACTGCGCGGGACACAGCGCGGGACACTGTGCGGGACACTGCGCGGGACACTGCGCGGGACACTGCGCGGGACACTGCGCGGGACACTGCGTGTGACACTGCGCGGGACATGGCGCGGGACACTGCGTGGGACACTGCATGGGACATTGCGCGGGACACTGCGCGGGACACTGCGCGGGACACTGCGCGGGACACTGCGCGGGACACTGCGTGTGACACTGCGCGGGACACGGCGCGGGACACTGCGCGGGACACTGCATGGGACATTGCGCGGGACACTGCGCGGGACACTGCGCGGGACACTGCGCGGGACACTGCGCGGGACATTGCGCGGGACACTGCGCGGGACATTGCGCGGGACACAGCGTGGGACACTGCGCGGGACACTGCGTGGGGCTCTGCGTGGGACACTGCGTGGGACACTGCGTGGGACACTGCGTGGAACACTGCGTGGAACACTGCGTGGGACACTGCGTGGGACACTGCGTGGAACACTGCGTGGGACACTGCGTGGGACACTGCGTGGGACACTGCGTGGGGCTCTGCGTGGGACACTGCGTGGGACACTGCGTGGGACACTGCGTGGGACACTGCGTGGGACACTGCGTGGGGCTCTGCGTGGGACACTGCGTGGGACACTGCGTGGGACACTGTGTGGGACACTGCGCGGGACTCTGCGTGGGACACTGCGTGGGACACTGCGTGGGGCTCTGCGTGGGACACTGCGTGGGGCTCTGCGTGGAACACTGCGTGGGACACTGCGTGGGACACTGCGTGGAACACTGCGTGGGACACTGCGTGGGACACTGCGTGGGACACTGCGTGGGGCTCTGCGTGGGACACTGCGTGGGACTCTGCGTGGGACACTGCGTGGGACACTGCGTGGGACACTGCGTGGGACACTGCGTGGGGTCTGCGTGGGACTCTGCGTGGGACACTGGGTGGGACACTGCGTGGGACACTGCGTGGGGCTCTGCGTGGGACTCTGCGTGGGACATTGCGTGGGACACTGCGTGGGACACTGCGTGGGACACTGCGTGGGACACTGCGTGGGACACTGCGTGGGACACTGCGTGGGACACTGCGTGGGACACTGCGTGGGACACTGCGTGGGACACTGCGTGGGACATTGCGTGGGACACTGCGTGGGACACTGCGTGGGACACTGCGCGGGACACTGCGTGGGACACTGCACGGGACACTGCGTGGGACACTGCACGGGACATTGCGCGGGACACTGCGCCGGAGACTGCGTGGGACACTGCGCGGGACATTGCGTGGGACACTGCGTGGGACACTGCACGGGACACTGCGCGGGACATTGCGCGGGACACTGCGTGGGACACTGCGTGGGACACTGCGTGGGACTCTGCGTGGGACACTGCGCGGGACATTGCACGGGACACTGTGCGGGACACTGCGTGGGACTCTGCGTGGGACTCTGCGTGGGACACTGCACGGGACATTGCGCGGGACACTGAGCGGGACACTGCGTGGGACACTGCGTGGGACACTGCGTGGGACACTGCGTGGGACACTGCGCGGGACACTGCGCGGGACACTGCGTGGGACATTGCGCGGGACTCTGCGTGGGACATTGCGCTGGACACTGCATGGGACACTGCGCTGGACACTGCATGGGACACTGCACGGGACACTGCGTGGGACACTGCGTGGGACACTGCGCGGGACACTGCGCGGGACACTGCGTGGGACACTGCGTGGGACACTGCGTGGGACACTGCGCGGGACACTGCGCGGGACACTGCGTGGGACACTGCGTGGGACACTGCGCGGGACACTGCGTGGGACATTGCGCGGGACACTGCATGGGACACTGCGCGGGACACTGCGCGGGACATTGCGTGGGACACTGTACGGGACACTACGTGGGACACTGCGTGGGACACTGCGTGGGACACTGCGTGGGACACTGCGCGGGACACTGCATGGGACATTGCGTGGGACTCTGCGTGGGACATTGCGTGGGACACTGCGCGGGACATTGCGTGGGACACTGCGTGGGACATTGCGTGGGACACTGCGCGGGACACTGCGTGGGACATTGCGTGGGACACTGCGCGGGACACTGCGCGGGACACTGCGCGGGACATTGCGCGGGACACTGCGCGGGACATTGCTTGTGACATTGCGTGGGACACTGCGCGGGACACTGCGCGGGACATTGCGCGGGACATTGCGTGGGACACTGCGCGGGACACTGCGCGGGACATTGCGCGGGACACTGCGCGGGACATTGCGCGGGACATTGCGCGGGACATTGCGCGGGACACTGCGCGGGACACTGCGCGGGACATTGCGCGGGACACTGCGTGGGACATTGCGCGGGACATTGCGCGGGACACTGCGTGGGACACTGCGCGGGACATTGCGCGGGACACTGCGTGGGACACTGCGCGGGACATTGCGCGGGACATTGCGCGGGACATTGCGCGGGACACTGCGCGGGACACTGCGCGGGACATTGCGCGGGACATTGCGCGGGACACTGCGCAGGACATTGCGCGGGACACTGCGTGGGACATTGCGCGGGACATTGCGCGGGACACTGCGCGGGACATTGCGCGGGACACTGCGTGGAACATTGCACAAGACACTGCGCTGCAGGTAGGCCAGCTGCAAAAAAAAATTTTAAACCGGTAAAGTGACGCCACAGGGGACTGTGACCTGATTGGTGGAAAGGCAGACTGGGCTAAATTTGAATATTTGTGGAGTTTTAATTTGATTCAAATTACTATTTTTAAGTTGATTTGAATTACTATTTCATAAATTTTTAATCTGACTTAAATAAGTATTTTGGGTTGATTTAAATTACTATTTTTAAGTTTCTTTAAATAACTTTTTAAATTTTAATTAAATAACTATTTTAATTTGTTGTAAGATCAAGCAAGATGAATACTCAGGGATAAAGCTAATTAAATAGTACATGGGGATTGTATTTAATCTGACACAAAAACATCTTAAATTTAATTTCAAAGGTTTAATTTAAAGGAAATATTAATGGCAGGACAGCTCCAAGGCGTGGTCTGCTCCTCTTGTTCCATGTGGCAGGTTGGGGACAGTTCCAGTCCCCAGGGTCAGCATGTGTGCAGGAAATGTCTCCAGTTACAGCTCCTGGAAGCTCGAGTTTCAGAGCTGGAACGGCGGCTGGAGACACTGTGGAGCATCGAGCGAGTCGGAGAGCATCGTGGGTAGCACGGATAAAGAGGTGGCCACACCGCAGGCTCAGACTCCATAGGCAGGAAGGGAATGGGTGACCACCAGACAGAGCAAGAGAGCGAGGCAGATAGTGCAGGAATCTCCTGTGGCCATTCCCCTGCAGAACAGATATCCCGCTTTGGATACATTGAGGGGAATGGCCTCTCAGGGGAAAGCAGCAACAGCCAAACCCGTGGCACCACGGTTGGTTCTGCTGCAGAGGGGAGGGGTGATAAGTGTGTCAGTGCAATAGTTATAGGGGATTGGATTGTAAGGGGAATAGGCAGGCGTTTCTGTGGCCGCAAATGAGACTCCAGGATGGTATGTTGCCTCCCTGGTGCTAGGGTCAAGGATGTCTCAGAACGGGTACAGGACATTCTAGAGGGGGAGGGTGAACAGCCAGTGGTCATGGTACACATCGGTACAAATGGCAGAGGTAAAAAAAGGGATGATGTTCCAAAGTCAGAATACAGGGAGCTAGGAAAGAAGTTAAGAAATCGGACCTCGAAGGTAGTGATCTCAGGATTACTACCGGTGCCACGTGCTGATCAGCGTAGAAATGACAGGATATATAGGATGAATACATGGCTGAAGGGATGGTGTCAGGGGAGGGTTTCAGACTCCTGGGCCATTGGGACCGGTTCTGGGGGAGGTGGGAACAGTACAAACCGACGGGTTACGTCTGGGCAGGACTGGAACTGATGTCCCAGGGGGGGTATTTGCTAGAGCAGTTGGGGAGGGTTTAAACTAATGTGGCAGGGGGATGGGAACCGATACAGGAAGTCGGAAGGTAGTAAAACAGGGACAGAAACAAAAGGCAGTAAGGGGTGTGGTGATTGCAGCTGCAATACAACTGAGCAAGCACTAGAGGGAGCACGGGAGAGCTATAAAGACAGAGGAACAGAAAGTGAGCACACACTTCACAGAAGGGAGAACTGGGAGCAAGACACAGGACAGGCAGCCAGCATTTGAGGTAGCTGCAAGTTAAGCTCTGAAGACAGAACAAACTCACCATAAAGCTTCTACTCCAACTTTGAGACTACGAGCTTTATTAAGACACAAGGAACAACACAAGGGGGAAAGTGTAAGATAGAGAAGGCATCGTCAAAAATCAAAAAGGGTGACAGTACAAGGTACAATGACTGAGGGGCGCTCAGTGAATAGGGCAGTAATACTAAAAGGAATAAAACGGGAAGTAAAAACATAAATGGAAAGCGATGCGGCAGGTTGTTCAATGAAGATATGGGTTCAACGACAAGGAAAATTAGGAGAAACGTTAAGAGGAAAAATAACTGAGGAGAAGTTACTGATCAAGGTGTTAAGATTCAAAACAGAGAGATAAAAGCCAACATAAGTGTATTTTACCTGAATGCTCGTAGTATTCGGAATAAGGTAAATGAGTTGATGGCTCAATTCATCGTTAATGACTATGATTTAATGGCCATTACTGAAACATGGTTAAAGGATGGTCACGACTGGGAGTTAAATATCCGAGGGTATCAAACTATTTGGAAGGACAGAGTGGATGGTAAAGGAGGTGGTGTAGCTCTGTTATTTAAGGATGACATCCGGGCAATAGTAAGGGATGACATCGGTGCTATGGAGGATAAGGTTGAATCCATTTGGGTGGAAATCAGGAATAGTAAGGCGAAAAAGTCACTGATAGGAGTAGTCTATCGGCCACCAAATAGTAACGTTATGGTGGGGCAGGCAATAAACAAAGAAATAACTAATGCATGTAGAAATGGTACAGCAGATGTCATGGGGATTCTAATCTACATGTCGATTGATTTAACCAGGTCGGTCAAGGCATCCTTGAGGAGGAGTTTATAGAATGTATCCGCAATAGTTTCCTAGAACAGTATGTAATGGAACCTACGAGGGAACAAGCGGTCCTAGATCTTGTCCTGTGTAAAGAGACAGGATTGATTCATGATCTCATAGTTAGGGATCCTCGCGGAAGGAGCGATCACAATATGGTGGAATTTAAAATACAGATGAGTTGCAAAAAGTTGGTTTACAGGTGCAACAGGTGATTAAGAAGGCAAATGGAACTTTGTCCTTCATTGCTAGAGGGATGGAGTTTAAGACTAGGGAGGTTATGCTGCAATTGTATAAGGTGTTATTGAGGCCACACCTGGAATATTGTGTTCAGTTTTGGTCTCCTTACCTGAGAAAGGTCGTACTGGCACTGGAGGGTGTGCAGAGGAGATACACTAAGTTAATCCCAGAGTTGAAGGGGTTGGATTATGAGGAGAGGTTGAGTAGACTGGGACTGTACTCGTAGGAATTTAGAAGGATGCACGGGAATCTTATAGAAACGTATAAAATTATGAAGGGAATAGATAGGATAGATGCGGGCAGGTTGTTTCCACTGGCGGGTGAAAGCAGAACTAGGGGACATAGCCTCAAAATAAGGGGAAGTAGATTTAGGACTGAGCTTCGGAGGAACTTCTTCACCCAAAGGGTTGTGAATCTATGGAATTCCTTGCCCAGTGAAGCAGTTGAGGCTCCTTCATTACATGTTTTTAAGATAAAGATAGATCGTTTTTTGAAGAATAAAGTGATGAAGGGTTATAGTGTTCAGGCCAGAAAGTGGAGCTGAGTCCAAAAAAGATCAGCCATGATCTCATTGAATGGTGGAGCAGGGTCGAGGGGCTACTCCTGCTCCTAGTTCTTATGTTCTTATGTAACAATACAGCACAGGAACAGGCCCTTCGGCCCTCCAAGCCTACACCGATCACGTGTCCTATCTAGACCAACCGCCTGTATCCTTCTGTACTCCGACTGTTCATGTGCCTATCCAGATAAGTCTGAAAGGTTGCTAATGTATCTGCCTCAACCACCTCACTTGGCAGTGCATTCCAGGCCACCATCACCCTCTGTGTAAAAATCTTCCTCCGCACATCTCCACTGAACCTTTCCCCCCTCACCTTGAACTTGTGCCCCCTTGTAATTGTCATTTCTGCCCTGGGAAAAGGCCTCCAACTGTTCACCCTATCTATACCCCTAATAATTTTAGAAACTTCTATCAGGTCGCCCCTCAGCCTCCGTCTCTCTGGGGAGAACAATCCCAGTTTATTCAATCTCTCCTCACAGGTAATATCCTCCATACCAGGCAACATCCTGGTAAACCTTTTCTGTACTCTCTACCAAGCCTCTCTGTCCTTCTGGTAGTGTGGTGACCAGAATTGGACACACTATTCCAAATGTTGCCTAACCAACGTTCTATATAATTGTAACATAATTTTCAAGCTTTTATACTCAATACCCTGTCCTATGAAGGCACGCATGCCGTATGCTTTCTTTACTACCATTTCCAATTGTGCTGCCACTTTTAAGTGCATGGGGAAAATTTAGGACAGATGTGCGAGGCAAGTTTTTTGCACAGAGGGTGGTAAATATATGGAACACGCTGCCTGGGGTGGGGGGGGGGGGGGGTTTGGGAGCAGGTACGATAGGGACATTTCAGGGACATCTAGACAAATATATGAATAGGGTGGGAATAGAAGGATACGGACTCTGTAAGTGCATACAATTTTAGTTTAGGCAGGTAACATGGTTGGTGCAGTCTTGGAGGGCTGAAGGGCCTGTTCCTGTGTTGTATTATTCTTTGTATACAGACAGCCACCGGAGGGAGCTAGTCCAATGAGTATGTAAGGGATGACGCTGAGCCTTGCGGAACAGATAGAAGTCAGAAGCACAGATGAGGCATGAGAGAGAGAGAGAGAGCAGTTGTGTATTTGTGAGTTCTGCAGTTAGAGATAGCATTGTCTAATACAGTAACCTTCTACTTTAGGAATGTGAATGAACCATAGCAAGTAGTGTAATTAAATGTACAGTTTTGTTTGTTAACAAGGCTTGTTGTTCTTTGTTCAACACTACTTATTCAGGTAAAGCAAAGCAGAGTACAACGCATGGTACCAGGTGTGAAAATAGTAAGGTAGCACGTTCACACATGTTACCAGAAGTGGTCCCAGAGTAGATTAGTAAGGTTTAGGGAGAAAGAAAGAATCTGTTTGAAGAAAGAAAAAAAAACGTGCAAAGAAAAATCTCAACCAGATTCCCGACGCAACAACTAGCAACATCACAAAAAGAAATACCAGCCGAAGCTTCATGGAAGGTCTGCAAACTCCAAAGTTATTCAGGACATCGGGCAATGGCGATGTGAACTGGAAAATTCTCAAGTAAGGGTTTGGACAGCATCTCTCAGCCTTAAAATTCGAAGTGGTAAGTGAAAAGTGAAAGATTGCGCTATTAGTAAATTGGGTTAGACCACTGGCTATCGAATTGTATTACTCATTCCACTTTGAGAATGAAGTTGAAAAAAATAAGTTTGATGTGGCCATTGAAAAATTTGATAGCTATTGTGAGCTTAAAATAAATGAAAAACTGAGTAAACAACTACAAAAGCAACAAAAAGTAAGGCTGGAAGATTATATTAAAATGCGAGTGAAGCAACAAAATATAGAAGTTCTGAAATGTTGAATCGGCAAAGTAAGAACATTTTGCCTCCGTTCAAGCTGTTGCGCAGTTAAAAATTCATCGCGATGGAAAAGAAGATCAATCTGCACAAGCAGACCCGACAAGTGAGCTCGCTTGTGTATTGTAGGTGGTGGGCAGACTTTGAAGAATCCGCAGGTGAGTTACCTGCCACAGAATTGCCAACCTCTAACCTGCCACAATATCTACCTGGATGGCCCCGTTCAGTTTCTGGTTAATGGTAACCTTCAGTCTGTTCACAGAGCTTCAGCTGGTAGCAATGTTGGGCATCAAGTGGGGGTGGTTGGATTTTCTATTGGAGATGGTCACTGGATGACAATCACCAAAGTTACAGCCACACAAGAACACAAGGGTCGGAACTCTCCAGCGATTGGAATTCTCTCTTCCCGCCAGCAGCGTACCCCCACTCGCAGGTTCCCGACAATGTGGGGTGTTTTAACGGGAAATCTCATTGACGGCGGCAAAGACAGAGAATCACACGACTAGCGATGGATCAGAGTCCAGCCCAAGCTATAGGATCAGGAGGAGGCCATTTGGCCCATTGAGTCTTCTTCACCATTCGATCAGATCTTGGCTGGTTTGCTTGTGGCCTCAACTCTAGTCTCTGTCTGAGTGTGTGGTGGGTCACGTTTAGTTGAGGCATTCAAGAAGGAATTGGATTATTATCTGGAAAGGAAGAATATGCAGGGATATGGGGAGAAAGCCAGAGAATGGCTCTAGGTGAATTGTTCATTCGGTGTGCAGGCATGATGGACGAACAGACTCTGTGATGTGCGATGCTACCTTGTTGAATCAGGATGGTACGATTATCCTGGAGTCTCACATTAACTTCTGCATTTAACATTTGGATCAATCTTCGGAGTTGAGTGTCAGAAGGGGTCTTTGTGGAGAAGGTCAAATGCATCTGAGCTTGTGATTTAATTGTTCTGTTTTTAAACTACCCAAGCTATTTTTTTTGCAGAACACGATTTCCCCTTTTTCTGCCTCGGTGATGAGCTTTTGGTCGCCTATCTGGTCAAATACAATGTGACATTCTGTTAAAGTGCATATACACAGCCCCTCTGCAACATATCACCCTCACAGCATGAGCCAATTAGCCTTCACTTAGTTTGAGATGACTTAGCATTCTTCAGTGGCAAAGCAAATAAATAAAGGGATTTTAACCTTAGCTATTTTCTGAAAGCTGAGTGAGCAGATCACCTTCAAATCATCCACTGATATCAGGATGATTCTCACCTGAAACACGCTCACAATTTGGAACTTGGATCACAAGGGGTTACAATTGATCTCTCATTGTTTCTGTAAAACGTCTTGTTTCTTCTCTTCTACTCTCTCCTAGCTTCTGACAACCTGCCAGTCCCTCATTCAAATGGTCACCCTTCATGTATGGTCCACAAGGCTAATCAGGGGGTCACTTAGGTAGGCTTCACAGTCCACATGAACAGACAAAATAGGAGCACAAGAAGGCCATTCGGCCTTTCGAGCCTGCTCTGCCATTCAGTAAGATCATGGCTGATCAGTTTATATTGAGTTTCACATTCCCATATACACCCGATAACCTTTGATTCCTTACCGAACAAGAATCTGTCTGCCCTGCTTTAAAAATATCCAGTGGTCCCGCCTCCACTGCATTCTGAGGCAGAGTTCCAAAGTCACACCACCTTGCGTGAGAAAATAAATCTCCTCATCTCTGTCCCAAAAGGGTGACCCCTAATTTTAAAACTGTGACCTCTAATTCAGGACTCACCCACAAGAGGAAAAATCCTTTTCACACCCACCTTGTCAAGGCCATTCAGGATCCTTCAATCAAGTCACCCTTCACTATTCCAAACTCCAGTGAAGCAATCCCAGTCTCCAACCTTTCTTCACAAGACAACCCACCCAGGTATCAATCCAGTAAACCCCTGTGATCCAGTCCTCGACAACATTGTCTTTTTCCTGTGTGAATACAGACGAAAAAAACTCATTTAGCACCTCTCCTATCTCCTCGGACTCCACACACAACTTCCCACTACTGTCCTTGACTGGCCCTACTCTTACCCTAGTCATTCTTTTATTCTTGACATATCTATAGAAAGCTTTAGGGTTATCCTTGATCCTACCTGCCAAAGACTTCTCATGTCCTCTCCTGGCTCTTCTTAACTCTCTCTTTAGAGCCTTCCTAGCTAACTTGTAACTCTCAAGTGCCCTAACTGAACCTTCACGTCTCATCTTTACATAAGCCTCCTTCTTCCTCTTGACAAGTGATACAACTGCTTTAGTAAACCATGGTTCCCTCGCTCGACCACTTCCTCCCTGCCTAACAGGTACATACTTATCAAGGACATGCAGTAGCTGTTCCTTGAACATGCTCCACATTTCCATTGTGTCCATCCCCTGCAGTTTTCCTCTCCAGCCGATGCATCCTATGTCTTGCCTCATCACATCATAATTGCCTTTCCCCCAGATATGACTCTTGCCTTGCGGTATATACCTATCCCTTTCCATTGCTAAAGTAAACGTAATCGAATTGTGGTCACTATCACCAAAGTGCTCACCTACCTCCAAATCTGACACCTGTCCTGGTTCATTACCCAGTACCAAATCCAATACGGCTTCGCCTCTTGTTGGCCTATCTACATACTGCGTCAGGAAACCCTCCTGCACACATTGGACAAAAATGGACCCATCTAAAGTACTCGAACTATAGTGTTTCCAGTCAATATTTGAAAAGTTAAAGTCCCCCATAACAACTACCCTGTTACTTTCGTTCCCATTCAGAATCACCTTTGCAATCCTTTCCTCTACATCTCTGGAACTTTTCGGAGGCCTATAAAAAACCCCTAAGAGGGTGACCTCTCCTTTGCTGTTTCTTAACTCAGCCCATACTACCTCAGTATTCGAGTCCTCATCAAATGTCCTCTCAGCCACCGTAATACTGTCCTTGACTAACAATGCCACCCCTCCCCCTCTCTTACCACCTTCCCTGAGCTTACTGAAATATCTAAACTCCGGCACCTGCAACAACCATTCCTCGCCCTGCTCTATCCATGTCTCCGAAATGGCCACAACATCGAAGTCCCAGGTACCAACCCATGCCGCAAGCTCACCCACCTTATTCCGGATGCTCCTGGCATTGAAGTAGACGCACTTTAAACCACCTTCCTTCCTGCAGGTACACTCCTGCAACTTTGAAACCTTACTCATGACCTCACTACTCTCAACTTCTTGTGTACTGGAGCTACAATTCTGGTTCCCAATCCCCTGCTGAACTAGTTTAAACCCTCCCGAAGAGCATTAGCAAACCTCCCCTGCAGGATATTAGTACCCCTCTGGTCCAGGTGTAGACCATCCCATTTGTAGAGGTCCCACCTACCCCAGAATGAGCCCCAATTGTCCAGAAATCTGAAACCCCCCCTCCTGCACCATCCCTGCAGCCATGTGTTCAACTGCTCTCTCTCCCTATTCCTCGACTCGCTAGCACGTGGCATGGGTAACAACCCAGAGATAATAACTCGGTTTGTCCTGGATCTAATTTTCCACCCTAGCTCCCTGAATTCCTGCCTTACATCCCTATCCCTTTTTCTACCTATGTTGTTGGTACCTATGTAGACCATGACTTGGGGCTGTTCCCCCTCCCCCTTAAGGATCCTGAAAACACGATCCGAGACACCGCGGACCCTGGCACCTGGGAGGCAACACACCAACCGCGAGTCTCTCTCGTTCCCACAGAATCTCCTATCTATCCCCCTAACTATGGAGTCTCCAATGACTAATGTTCTAATCCTTTCCCCCCTTCCCTTCTGAGCAACAGGGACAGACTCTGTGCCAGAGACCTGTACCCCATGGCTGACCCCTGGTAAGTTCCCCCCCCCCCAACAGTATCCAAAGCGGTATACTTGTTACTAAGGGGAACGACCACAGGGGATCCCTGTACTGACTGCTTCCTCCCAGCCCCTCTCACCGTCACCCATCTATCTTTATTCTTTGGCGTAACTACCTCCCTGAAGCTTCTATCTATGACCACCTCTGCCTCCCGAATGAGCTGAAGTTTATCCAGCTCCAGCTCCAGTTCCCTAACACGGTTTTTGAGGAGCTGGAGTTGTGTGCACTTCCCACAGATGAAATCAGCAGAGACACTGACGACGTCCCTCACCTCAAACATTCTGCAGAGGTGAGGTTCGGACCACAGTTAGGCCACACTTGGAGTATAGTGTTCAATTCTGGTCGCCACACTACCAGAAGGATGTGGAGGCTTTAGAGAGGGTGCAGAAGAGATTTACCAGGATGTTGCCTGGTATCGAGGGCATTAGCTGTGAGGAACGGTTGAATAAACTTGGTTTGTTCTCACTGGATCAAAGGAGGTTTATGAGGGGCCTAGACAGAGTGAATAGTCAGAGACTTTTTCCCAGGGTAGAGGGGTCAATTACTAGGGGGCATAGGTTTAAAGTGCGAGGGTCAAGGTTTAGAGGAGATGGACGAGGCAAGTTTTTTACACAGAGGGTAGTGGGTGCCTGGAACTCGCTGCCGGAGGAGGTGGTGGAAGCAGGGACGATAGTGATGTTTAAGAGGCATCTTGACAAATACATGAATAGGATGGGAATGGAAGGATACGGACCCAGGAAGGGTAGAAGATTTTAGTTAAGACGGGCAGCATGGTCGGCACAGACCTGGAAGGCTGAAAGGCCTGTTCCTGTGCTGTACTTTTCTTTGTTCTTTGTTATTTGATGATGTCTTCATCTTCACAATGAGCTGGGACTAAAATGTCAAACTCAGCAGCAGAAAGAGTTAAGGTCCATGAAAAGTTGCAAAGGAAAGTTATTAAAATTATAGCAGAGATGAAAGACTTTAGTTGGGGTGGAAAGTCTGATAAAAATGAAATACCCAGGGTGGGAAAGTTATCAGAGAGATTTGATAGAGTTGTTCAAAATCCTGAGGCTTTGAAGTGCACAGATTTAAGGTAATAAAAACATAAAATGCTGTAAAAACACAGCAGGTCTGGAGAGAGAAACAGAGTTAACATTTTCAGCCTGTATGAGTCTTCTTCAGAACTGCTGGAGTCCTGTTGGATTTAAAATGCTAGCTTTGTTTCTCCCTCCTCAGATCGGCCCAGAACTGCTGGGTTTTTGCTGCATCCACTGGTTACATTTCCAGCATCTGCAATATTTTGTTTTTATTGCAGATGTCATGTGACTGGCAAAGAGTGGATAAGATAAGGCAGCACGGTGGCGCAGTGGATTAGCACTGCTGCCTCACGGCGCCGAGGTCCCAGGTTCGATCCCGGCTCTGGGTCACTGTCCGTGTGGAGTTTGCACATTCTCCCCCGTGTTTGCGTGGGTTTTGCCCCCACAACCCAAAGATGTGCCGGGTAGGTGCATTGGCCACGCTAAATTGCCCCTTAATTGCCAAAAATGAATTGGGTACTCTAAATTTTTTTCAAAAAAAGAGTGGGTAAGATTTGGAATACAGCGTGTGTCAGTGCAATGAATACTGAATCAATATGGGCTAAAAGAGGGAACTGCACAATTGCATTAAGGAGATAAATGTTCATGGATTTGGGGAAAGAAATGAAAATGAAAATGAAAAAGATGTGCAGAATGAGAATAAGTACATTTGAAAGCGTGGGAACAGTGAACGAAATGGCCTTCTCTCTGCTCTGGTATTCAGCCTCGTAAAGAAAGTCTCAATGAAGATTTTCCTTGGCTACATCCCATCTCCAAAGATCAATCAGCTGGACTGAAAGTATTAAAATACTAAAATTGGTCAGAAGAATATATCTTTCATTGAATTGTAGGATCTTTGTATTACGGATGATGTTCACAGAATCATAGAATTCACACTGCAGAAGGAGGCCATTCGGCCCATCAAGTCACCACCATCCCTTGGAAAGAGCACCCCACTTAAGCCCACCCCATCATCCTATTCCCGTAGCCCAGTAACCCCACCTAACCTTTTTAGACACGAAGGGCTATTTATCATGGCCAATCCACCTAACCTGCACATCTTTGGATTGTGGGAGGAAACCGGAGCACCCGGAGGAAACACACACAGACACGGGGAGAACGTGCAGATTCTGCACAGACAGTGACCCAAGCCGGGAATCGAACCTGGGACCCTGGAGCTCTGAAGCAACCATGCTAACCACTGTGCTACCATGCCGCCCCTTAAATGTGTGAGGGAGAGAGCTCAATCCTTTCAGAGTATTGAAATGATTTATTTCTAATTGGGTTAATTTGACAGAATGACTATGTCAGCTGTGTGTACAGTTTATTAAATGAGGAGGAACGTAACAGACATTTACAGAGGCTAAAAGATACCCTTGCATCAACGGGATATGGCACTCGACTCATGGATCGACAGTGCTAATGCGCCACAGCAAACAAACTGCACCGACCTCCTCAGAAGACAAACATGGGACACAACCGACAGAGTACCCTTCGTTGTCCAGTACTTCCCCGGAGCGGAGAAACTACGACATCTTCTTCGCAGCCTTCAACACGTCATCAATGAAGATGAACATCTTGCCAAGGTCATCCCCACACCCCCGCTACTTGCCTTCAAACAACCACGCAACCTCAAACAAACCATTGCTTGCATTCAGAACAGCGACCACGACACCACGCAACCCTGCCATGGCAATCTCTGCAAGACGTGCCAGATCATCAACATGGATACCACCATTATACGTGAGAACACCAACCACCAGGTACGCGGTACATACTCGTGCGACTCGGCCAACGTTGTCTACCTCATACGCTGCAGGAAAGGATGTCCGAAGCGTGGTACATTGGCGAGACCATGCAGACGCTGCAACAATGGAGGAATGGACATCGCGCGACAATCACCAGGCAGGAATGTTCCCTTCCAGTTGGGGAACACTTCAGCAGTCAAGGGCATTCAGCCTCTGATCTCCGGGTAAGTGTTCTCCAAGGCGGCCTTCAGGACGGGTGACAACGCAAAATCGCAGAGCAGAAACTTATAGCCAAGTTCCGCACACATGAGTGCGGCCTCAACCGGGACCTGGGATTCATGTTGCATTACATTCATCCCCCACCATCTGGCCTGGGCTTGCGAAATCCTACCAACTGTCCTGACTTGAGACAGTTCACACCTCTTTAACCTGGGGTTACCCCTATCTCTGGACCTGTAAAGACTTCATTACCTGCAAATGCTCGCATTGGAAGCATTTTCTTACATCTTTGACTTTGCCTATATATATGTTTCTGGAACATACCTCTTCATTCATCTGAGGAAGGAGCTGTGCTCCGAAAGCTAGCGATTTGGAACAAACCTGTTGGACTTTAACCTGGTGTTGTAAGACTTCTTACAGTTTATTAAAGGCATTCAAAGAAACAGAAAATACACTGAATGCAAACACATTAATGGGTGAAATTGATCTTTGTCAGGAGAGTGAAATAATCTCATCATAAACAGCAATTCACTTCCCATTGCCTTCAACGGAATAGGAAATCGGATAGGGTATGAAAGGAATCTCCCAATTTTCTCTGAGCCTAATAACTCATACCAAAAATATACATTTGTAAGACACACACAAACAGCCTGTAACCTCCGATCAGCAGAGAGTCATCCCTGTGAGGTATCCCAGAAGATGCGCTTAGCCCTCCAACTCCACAACTGCCCGCCAAGTTCAAACTTCTGATCAGAAATTACTCTGCACCTGGAGCCCTCCGGTGACCTCAGGGTGACCTCAGGATGACCTCAGGGTTCACCACCTGGGAGATATGGGTGCGATTCAGCATCCTCATCGCACCCAACCTGGTGTCGTGTTGGAGCCGTTGAATCCCGCAAGAGGCCTCTCGCTTGAAACGCCTCGCACGATCTAATAAAATCTCGGCAGGTGTCACGATCTGGATCTTGGCCTCACTGGGCATAATCCAGATAGCATTGTGATGGTTGGCACGGTGACACAGCGGTTAGCACTGCTGTCTCACAGCGCCAGGGACCCGGGTTTAATTCCTGCTTTGGGTGACTGTAGAGTTTGCACTTTCTCCCTGTGTCTGAGTGGGTTTCTTCCGTGTGCTCCGGTTTCTTCCCACAGCCCAAAGATGTGCAGGTTAGGTGGATTGGTCATGTTTAATTGCCTCTTCGTGTCCGGGGATGTGCGGATTTGGTTACAGGGTTATGGGGATAGGGTAGGGTGGATGGGGGCAGTAGACATGGATTGGATGCTCTTTCGAAGGATCAGTGCAGGCTCGATTGGCCAAATGGCATCCTTCTGCATTGTAGACATTCTGTGATTCTGTGAAGAGCCTAATGCCTGGGAGACCTCATCATGGTACCGTTTATTACGGATTTCACAAACATGGACCAGTCAGAATGACGACTTGGGGGTCCTCCAGGCTGCCGGAAACCCTCTTGTGGTCAGTGATAGGGCAGTTTGGCAACCTGCACTCCCTCTGGCATCCAGGCACCTTAGCGCTGCCAGCCTGGCACCCTGGCAGTGTGACATGGACACCATGGCAGTGCCTCATGGGCACCCTGGCAGTGCCTCATGGGCACCCTGGCAGTGTGACATGGACACCATGGCAGTGTGACATGGGCACCCTGGCAGTGCCTCATGGGCACCCTGGCAGTGCCTCATGGGCACCCTGGCAGTGTGACATGGGCACCCTGGCAGTGCCTCATGGGCACCCTGGCAGTGTGACATGGACACCCTGGCAGTGCCTCATGGGCACCCTGGCAGTGTGACATGGGCACCCTGGCAGTGTGACATGGACACCATGGCAGTGTCACCCTGGAAATGCCAAGGTAGCATGATGGCAGCTCCAAGGTGCCCAGGTGCCAAGTTGGAAATGCCAGGATTTGGACCTTGGGAGGCCTCACCAGGTGGCTAGGAGGTGAGGGGGTGTTCCTGGGGGATTCCCTGAGGTTGCAGGGTGGAGGGGGTGAGTCAAAAGCAGTGTTGGGTGGGGTGGAGGGGATCGTGTCGGCTACAGGGACTGGCAAATAACAGGTGGGCTCAGCATACGGAGCCAGGCCCACTAAGCAAATGCAAATGGGTCATTACAACCCATTATGCCCCATTTGCATTAATTTCCATTCTCCCGCTGGTGTGCAGTGTGGAAATCATCCATGCCGCCAGTGAGGGGTTGGAGTTTGCGTTCAGCTCGGTGGCTGGTGCCAATCCCGATTTTTCTCCCTTGCCCAATTCTCTGTCCCATTGGGGGACGCATTCTGGGCGTCTCAGGGATGGAGAATGCTGCCCTATGTCTTTGCCAATAAAGTCAAGTATCTCACACGGGGCGTGAGATCCTCAGTAGCAAAGAAGCAAATGAAAGGAGCTGCAGTACTCAGCAATGGCAAGCTGAATAGACATGGCAGGCAGGAGCACAGCAGGGAGCAGGGCAAAGCTGGTGGATTAAACAGCATCGATTTCAGTGCAAGAGGGCTGACAGGTAGGGCTGATGAACTCAGGGCAGGGATAGGTATGTAGGGCTGGGATATTAGAGCCATAATTGAAACATAGCTAAGGGAGAGACAAGACTGGCAGTTTATTGTTCCAGGGAACAGGTGCTCTAGATGGGACAGCGGTGGAGGAAAGAGAGGAGGCGGAGTTGCATTTTTGATTAAGGAGAGCATCACGGCAGTAATCAGAGATGAAATAACCAAGGGATCATCCAGCGAAGCTTTATGGGTGGAAGGAAGAAATAAGAAGGGAGTGGTGACCTGATTGGGGTTGTATTACAGGCCCCAAAATAGACATTTGGATTTAGAAGAACAAATATGCAGGGAGACTGGGGAGACTTGCAGGAGTAATAGGGTTGTCATAGTTCGGTATTTTAATTTTCCAAATGTAGACTGGGACTGCCTTAGTGAATAGGGCTGAGATGAAGTGGAATTTGTTAAGTGTGTTCGGGAAAGTTTCCTCAGGCAGTATGTGGAGGGTCCTACTCGGGAAAGGGCAGAACTTGACCTACTCTTGGGAAATAGGACTGGACAAGTGACTGAAGTGACGGTGGGGGATCACTTTGGGACCAGCGACCATAGTTCTATTAAGTTTGAAATAGTTTTGGCAAGTGCAAAACTGGTCCACTGGTGCAAGTTCTAAATTGGAGCAAGGCAAATTTTGCTGGAATTAGACAGGAGCTTGATTGCAGGGCAAAGGGACCTCCGACAATTAGGAAGCCATTAAAAGTGGAATCGCTAGAGTTCAGGGTCTATATGATCCTGTTAGGGTGAAGGGCAAGGCTGGCTGGAGGAGGGAACACTGGATGCCAAAACATATTGAGGTTCTGGCCAGGAATAGGAAGGAGGCATGGCTCAGGTACGAGAATCTGGAATCAAGGGATTCCCTGAAGGTGTACAGGAGATACAGGTGTATAGTCAAGAAGGAAATTAGGAGGGCAAAAAGGAGGCATGAGGTAGCTTTGGCCCAGAGGATCAAGGTGAATCCAAAGGGATTATTTAAGTATATTAAAATAAAAAGAATAACTATAGAAAGAATAGGACCCCTAGGGATACAAAGTGGACACACATATGTGGAACCGCAGGAGATGGGCAAGGTTCTCAATGAATATTTCTCCTCTGTGTTTATCGTGGAGAAAGACATGAAGACTTGGGGACCTGGGAAGATTAGTGGCGATATATTGGGGACAGTTTGCATTACAGTAGAGGAGGTGATGGATGTATTAAAATGTATGAAGGTGGATAAATCTCGTGGCCCTGACCAGATATATCCAAGAACACTGTGTGAGGTGAGAGAAGGAATTGCGGGAGCCCTGGCTGAGATATTTGCATCATCATTAGCCACGGGTGAGGTACCAGAAGACTGGAGGGTGGCAAATGTTGTGCCCTTATTTAAGAAGGGCTGCAAAGAAAAACCTGGGAATTATAGAACGGGAAACCTGACATCTGAGGTGGGTAAGTTACTGGAGAGAATTCTGAGGGAAGGATATACAGGCATTTGAAATGAAATGAAATGAAAATCGCTTATTGTCACAAGCAGGCTTCAATGAAGTTACTGTGAAAAGCCCCTAGTCGCCACATTCCGCCGCCTGTTTGGGGAGGCTGGTACGGGAATTGAACCGTGCTGCTGACCTGCCTTGGCCTGCTTTCAAAGCCAGCGATTTAGCCCTGTGCTAAACAGCCCCTAATATTTAGTATTTAGTAGTATTTAGTCCCCGTCTTAATATCGTGTTAGGTGGCTGATTGTCAGATATTGCTCCTGTCAAACGTTTGACTGTTTGAAGACACAATGTAAATGCACATTTTTGTTGTTGTCGTCGGGGCAGAGAAGGAGAAAGTAAATTGGGTGAAATGGTTAGGTTGTATTAAAGTTAACTTTAAAAGCATTTGAATCCGAGGAATACTGAGGGAGATAATATTCCCCTGCTTTGGTGGTCATGAAAAAGAATGGGTTTGAGTACGATACACTTTTAAATGGTCTATTATTTCAGCGACTGGTGATATGGAGAGAAAGTAAATGACGCACATCAGGTTACCTGTAAACTTCATGCAAGACAGCCCAGGAGACACCAGGCCATAAATAACTCGACATTAGGCTGCCTCACAACAACTGTTATTAGAAATCTTCAAGTGGGTCCAAAGGTCATGATTCGAACAAGCAGTTATATCAGCAATGCTCCTGTACAAAAAACAGTTCAATAATCAGTGAGGGCTGAAACAAGTCCAGCTCCATTATCCTTCACAAGGAAACAAAGATCCAGATTAATCTGTCTCTGGATCTTTGGAGACTGAACATATTTCCCAATTAATGCGGCCAGAACGCCCCCCAAGGCCTGAAGTGCTGACTTCATGGGAATTGCTGGGAAATTTGAACTTTCAATGGGCTGTGTCCCTGCTCCCTGGAATCCAACGTAAAAGTCGGTGGCTCTGAGTTAGAGTCAGGGACTTCAGGTGGTTCCGATTTACTTATCTGGATCGGTGCTCTGGAAATGTGAGACAGAAAAGTCCTGGTTAATTCCTGGGTAACTGTTCAACTGATCAACTGATCACCCCATTGTTCACACTGACCACCCCAGCTCCCAACTCCCTCCTTGAGTCCAGTCACACAAAGAGAAGCCTGGAAATGGTCACCTGCTGCTCTCTCATTGAATGAATGGAAATGCAGCATCAAAAGAACTGAAAGCTTTAAAATACTGGGAACATTTCTTTAAAATGTGAAGCACAAGTGAGCTGGAAATAATATCCGCGTCTCCGTAAACAGCATCGTTCAGCTGAGCAGAATAACACAAACTGACTGCCATGGATTTTTATATATAATGTCAGAAAAACAAGGCGCAGTGTCGACCTTCTATGTTTTCTGACACATGTTAAAAATTACAAGGAAACAAAGATGAATAAATATTGGGGCTTTAAAAAGGAATTATTTTTCCCTCGGTTTAGGAAAATGAAAGGTTTCTTTTGCAATTTACAACTTGCATCGAAAATGCTCACGCAACCTTCTCAAGGACAGCTCGTACTGAGTAATAAATGCTGCTTTCCGAAGGATGCCCACATCCCCAGAATGAATAATGTCAAAATAAAATGCAGAGAGGCAAAGTTTTGAACCCGTGTGATTGCAATTTTGCTCGCAGCATTTATGGAGTCACGATGTTTGTGTCAACAATGATTGTGTAAACCATATTATGACAAAGCAAAGTATGGAACGTCCTCCATACTTCGTCATCTGACCCTTTCAGAATATTCATCTTTTTGCTCTCCTTCATGTGTTTATTGAGATTCTCCATAATGCATCTATATTATTCATCTTAACTAACCCTGATAGCGAGCTTCACATTCTCACATGCGCTAGATAAAGTTTCTCCTGTTTACCTGATTCATTTTATGAATGATTATTTTGTAATTAGGTATTTTGTAAGGTTAGGTGAATTGGCCAGGCTAAATTGCCCTCAGGGTCCAAATTGCCCTTAGTGTTAGGTGGGGTTACTGGGTTGTGGAGATGGGGTTGAGGTATGGGCTTGGGTAGGGTGCTCTTTCCAAGACCCGGTGCAGACTCGATCGGCCGAATGGCCTCCTTCTGCACTGTAAATTCTATGTAATCTATGTAATTACTCCCTGTACACACACGACTGCATGGCAAAACATGGTTCCAACTCCATCTACAAGTTTGCTGATGATACGCCCATAGTGGGCCGGATCTCGAATAACGACGATTCAGAATACAGGAGGGAGATAGAGAACCTAGTGGAGTGGTGCAGCGACAACAATCTCTCCCTCAATGCCAGCAAAACTAAAGAGCTGGTCATTGACTTCAGGAAGCAAAGTACTGTACACACCCCTGTCAGCTTCAATGGGGTCGAGGTGGAGATGGTTAGCTGTTTCAAATTCCTAGCGATGCCATCTCGAAAAATCTGTCCTGGTCCACCCACGTCGACGCTACCACCAAGAAAGCACACCAGCGCCTTCTCTTCCTCAGGAAACTAAGGAAATACGGCATGTTCACATAACCCTTACCAACTTTTACAAATGCACCATAGAAAGCATCCTATCTGACTGCATCACAGCCTGGTATGGCAACTGCTCGGCCCAGGACCGCAAGAAACTTCAGAAGATCGTGAACACAGCCCAGTCCATCACACGAACCTGCCTCCCATCCATTGACTCCATCTACACCTCCATGGGTGTTGACATGGGAGCTGAGGGAGCGGTTGCTGAGGGAATGGGAGCTGAGGGAGCGGTTGCTGAGGGAGCGGTTGCTGAGGGAATGGGAGCTGAGGGAGCGGTTGCTGAGGGAATGGGAGCTGAGGGAGCGGTTGCTGAGGGAATGGGGGCTGAGGGAGCAGTTGCTGAGGGAATGGGAGCTGAGGGAGCGGTTGCTGAGGGAATGGGAGCTGAGGGAGCGGTTGCTGAGGGAATGGGAGCTGAGGGAGCGGTTGCTGAGGGAGCGGCTGCTGAGGGAGCGGTTGCTGAGGGAGCGGTTGCTGAGGGAATGGGAGCTGAGGGAGCGGTTGCTGAGGGAATGGGAGCTGAGGGAGCGGTTGCTGAGGGAATGGGAGCTGAGGGAGCGGTTGCTGAGGGAGCGGTTGCTGAGGGAATGGGAGCTGAGGGAGCGGTTGCTGAGGGAGCGGTTGCTGAGGGAATGAGGGCTGAGGGAGCAGTTGCTGAGGGAATGGGAGCTGAGGGAGCGGTTGCTGAGGGAATGGGAGCTGAGGGAGCGGTTGCTGAGGGAATGGGAGCTGTCTTTGGAACAAACAGTTAAGATTTGTCAGGCTGACGAGCGAGCAGCCCAGCATTCTGAAATGTTTCTCAGTAATGGCGGCGTCTTCTTGGAGGAAAACACTCCGGTTGCCGCGCTTTTTCCAAAAAGATAGAAAACTTCCAAAAAGAGGCGGGAAAGTTCCTGCTGCTCTTAGCACATCAACACACAGGTTAAAGATCAGGACAAAGTATTGCTGTGTAAAAGAT
Organism: Scyliorhinus canicula; assembly: GCF_902713615.1. Lineage (NCBI taxonomy): Eukaryota > Metazoa > Chordata > Chondrichthyes > Carcharhiniformes > Scyliorhinidae > Scyliorhinus > Scyliorhinus canicula. Next base: position 242,195,042 of record NC_052149.1, read on the forward strand.
GTGGTCAAAGGCACAAATTAAGACAGTGTCCAGCATTTGGCAAGTTTTCCGCCAGGTGCAAAGGATTGGATCAGCACTCCAACCATTCTGAGAACATTATCGGCAAATTCAGCGATGTGATCACTGATTTGAGTACACTACCATTCGCCAACGAGACACAATTTGAAGAAGATGCATTATCAAAAGCACCGGTACAAACACTTAGCAGTAAAATTACTGAAGTTGTAGGTCTGCATGTCAATCTCATTTCTAGCCTACCACCTGTATCAGATACAAAACCACAAGAAGATCGAAGAACTTACCGATGGGATAAATTCCATGGTATGTGTGAAACAAAAAAAATTGTGATGCTCTAATAGGCACGCATCCCAAAGATCTTAACAAAAAAAGTGTACATATTGTAAAACAAGCATGACAGAAGAAATGTACAGCCTATATGGATTGGATTTGTTTATTGTCACGTGTACCGAGGTACAGTGAAAAGTATTTTTCTGCGAGCAGCTCAACAGATCATTTAGTACAAGGAAAGAAAAGAAAATACATAAACGGGTAACACAAGGTACATGTGTACATACATAGACACTAGCATTGGGTGAAGCATACAGGGGTGTAGTGTTAATGAGGCCAGTCCATAAGAGGGTCATTTAGGAGTGTGGTAGCAGTGGGGAAGAAGCTGTTTTTGAGTCTGTTTGTGCGTGTTCTCAGACTTTTGTATCTCCTGCCTGATGGAAGAAGTTGGAAGAGTGAGTAAGCCGGGTGGGAGGGGTCTTTGATTATGCTGCCCGCTTTCCCCAGGCATCGGGAGGTGTAGATGGAGACAATGGATGGGAGGCAGGTTCGTGTGATCGACTGGGCTGTGTTCACGACTCTCTGAAGTTCCTTGCGGTCCTGGGCCGAGCAGTTGCCATACCAGATGCAACCAGATAGGATGCTTTCGATGGTGCACCTGTAAAAATTGTTATGATTTAATGTGGACGTGCCGAATTTGTTTAGTTTCCTGAGGATGTATAGGCGTTGTTGTGCTTTTTTGGTCATAGCATCGACGTGGGTGGACCAATCTGATCCATATCTTGCGAAATCACATTACAAAGCATTATCATTATCACATAGTAGATCACCAGCAGAGTTACTTATGAATAGAAGGTTGTGTACCGCACTCCCATACTTGGAAAAGAAGGAGGAGAATGCAATGGTACTGCAGGAAATGCAAATCATTAAAGCAAAACACAAGGAGTTAGTTCTATTATAGAGTGCCTGGAATTTTACCATCTTTCAGTAGCGATGACATTGTGAGAGTAGAGAATTCAGGCAATTGGTCGGTTTAACTTGAAGAAGTAGTGCCTCATTCCTACAATGTACAGATAGAGGATGGGCTGGTTTTAAGAAGAAATTGCCGCGCACTCTTGAAAATCAGAGAAGACTTCAACAGCAACGTGCTGGGTGACGAATCTACATCAGAATCACTGTCAGCTGCAGTGTCAGATAGTTCAGCAGGTCCTGAGCAAGAGAATGTCATGGAGAACATTGAGTCTACAAATTCTGAGCAGCAAGGTCATACATTGAGAAGATCAACCAGAGTTGTCGAAAATCTGATCGACTCAATTTGTAAATTTGGACTATTTGTACAAACTATGTTTGCTGTTCTTGTGGACATTTATATATATATATATATATATGTGTGTATGTATATATATTTGTGAAACCAGTTTAAAAAAAAAGAAAAATATTAATACTGTTAGAGTCACAGGCTAATGATATCACAGGTAAATATACAAATGTTAATGTATCATTTATTCCTTCGAAGGAAATGGGATGTAGTGATATCATGGTTGTGTTGTAATTCACTGACTAACCACTAGGACTCTCATTAGCATATATGTAAATATTAGAGTTAGGTGACCTCAGACTGATGAGGGAGCTGGGAGAGAGGTTTCTTATGCACGGTCATACTGTTATTCATCTGCTGTTTAGTATATAGTTAATGTGGGAATGTGGGAATAGAGCCAGTTTAGCTCAGTGGGCTAGACAGCTGGTTTGTAATGCAGAACAAGGCCAGCAGCGTGGGTTCAATTCTTGTACCGGCCTCCCTGAACAGGTGCCGGAATGTGGCGACTCGGGACTTTTCACAGTAATGTCACAGTAACGTGACAATAAAAGAGAAATATTATCATTATGTTCATAAACCATTTATAGCTTTAGCTGCAAGTGTTCTTGTCATATAAATCAGGCCATCTGACAAGAACATTACAATAATAATTTCTATCCTTCTCCAGTGCTTCCATATCAATTTCCAATACCTTTATATCCTTCTCTAGTGTCACTACATCCATTTCCAGTGATTCTATATACTATTGAATGCCTCTATATTCTTCCCAGTGTCTCTATATCCTTTTCCAGTGCTTCAATGTCATTCGCAGTCCACTACACCCTTTTCCACTGTCTCCATACCCTATTCCAGTGCCTTGAAACCTTCTCCAGTGTCTCCACATCCTATTCCAGTGGTTCTATATCCATCCCAGTCTACTACATCCTTATCCAGTGCCTCCATATCCTTTTCCAGTGCCTCCATATCCTTATCCAGTGCCTCTATATCCTTTTCCAGTGCCTCTACATCCTATTCCAGTGGTTCTATATCCATCCCAGTCCGCTACATCTTTTTCCAGTGCCTCTATATCCTTCTTCAGTGTCTATAATCCTCTTCTAGTGTCTCATTCTTTCCAGTGGCTCTAAATCTATCTCCAGTGATTCTACATCGTTTGGGTGGCACAGTAGCACAATGGTTAGCACTGCTGCCTCACATCGCCAGGGACCCGGTTCAATTCTAGCATTGGGTCACTGTCCGTGTGGAGTTTGCACTTTCTCCGCATGTCTGCGTGGGTTTCTGTGAAGATGTAACGAGTAGAGTTGACCAGGGATAACCAGTGGATGTGCTTTAATTAGACTTTCAGAAGGCATCAGACAAGGTCTAACATTGCAGATTACTATGTAAAGTTAAAGCGCATAGGATTATGGATAGTGTGTTGCAATGGACAGAAAGCTGGTTACCCAATAGGAAGTAAAAAGTTGGAATGAATGGATTTTTTTCTGATTGGCAGGCAGTGACTAGTGGGGTACCGCAGGGATCTGTGCTACGACCCTAATTGTTAACATTATATATTAATGATTTGGACGAGGGACCTAAATGCATTATCTCTAAATTTGCAGATGATACAAAGTTGGGTGGGAGGGTGAGCTGTGAGGAGGATGCAGAGATGCTTCAGCGGGATTTGGACAGGCTGAGTGAGTGGGCACATGCACGGCAGATACAGTATAATGTGGATAAATGTGAGCTTACCTACACTGGTAGCAAAAATAGGAAGACATATTATTTGAATGGGTGTAAATTGAGAGAGGTGGATACTCAGCGAGACCTTGGTGTCCTTGTGCATCAGTCGCTGAAAGTAAGCGTGCAGGTACAGCAGACAGGAAAGAAGGCAAATGGTACATTGGCCTTCATAGCGAGAGGATTTGAGTATAGGAATAGAGATGTTTTATAGGGCATTGGTGCGACCACACCTGGAGTATTGAGTACAGTTTTGGTGTTCTTATCTGAGGAAGGATGTTCTTGCTATGGAGGGAGTGAAGAGAAGGTTTACCAGGCTGATTCCTGGGATGGTGGGACTGTCATATGAGGAGAGACTAAGTTGGTTATCATTATATTCATTGGAGTTCAGAAGAGCGAGAGGGGATTTCATAGAAACTTACAAAATTCCGACATGATTAGACAGGGTAGATTCAGAACGAATGTTCCCGGTGGTGGGGAGTCCAGAACTAGAGGGTCAAACCTTGGGAATAAACATAGAAACAGAGGAAACATCGAAAAAATAGGAGCAGGAGGAGGCCATTCAGCCCTTCAAGCCCACTCTATAGAAGGGACTTTAGTTGGCAGATTAGTTGCCTTAATACCCTGTATTCATTTTAATCAGCTGCTTGCCTATATTTCATGGAAATAGGCACTTGGCAAAGCATGATGGATATTTAGCCTTATTTCAGTCAAGAGTTCTGTATGAAATAGTCAGAAGGTCATACAATGTAAAGAAGCATACAGCTACACATTGTTTTGCTGACACCATACAATTATTATTTTTCTTAGGCAAGGAACCCAAGGCCTGTTATTAACATCTAACTCCGGCCTGCTCAATTTTCTGTCTCTTGCTAAACTAAAGAATGCTTTCTGACCTAGATATTGCTGACTGTATCATATAAATTCCCTGCCTTTACCTCTGTAAAGCGGGGACAATTGAAATGACTGTGGTCTCTCAAAACCCCCCCCCCCCCCCCCCCCCCCCACAAACTTCCTGTTTAATTAAAGGACCTTTGGCAAAAACTTGAAGTGCTGACTTATAATTATTTTGACAAGGGCAGCAGGGCGGCACAGTGGTTAGCACTGCAGTCTCACGGCGCCAAGTTCCCAGGTTTGATCCGGGCTCTGGGTCACTGTCCATGTGGAGTTTTCACATTCCCCCCCCCCCCCTCGTGTTTGCGTGGGTTTCGCCTCCCACAACCCAAGGCTGAACAGGCTAGGTGGATTGAACATGCTACATTGCCCCCTTAATTGGAAAAAAGGAATTGGGTCCTCTAAATTTATTTTTAAAAATAATAATTTCTTGGACAATTTTGATTATGGTTGATCATCCAACTCAATGATCCCGCTTCCCCCCATATCCTTTGAACCCTTCACCCTCAGTGCTGTATCTAACTGCTTCTTGAAGCCATACAGTGTTTTGGACTCAACTACTTCCTTTTTAACCAAATTCCACAGGCTCACCTCTCTGTGGCTGAAGAAAATTCTCCTCATCTCTGTCCTAAATGGTCTACCCCGTATCCTCAGACTGTGCCCCCTGGTTCTGGGCACACTCACCATCCGGAACATCCTCCCTGCATCTACCCTGTCCAGTCCTGTTGGAATTTTAGAGGTTTCTATGATATCCCCCTCATTCTTCTGTACTCCAGCGAGAACAATCCCAACCTAGTCAATCTCTCCTCATACATCAGTCCTGCTCTCCCAGTCTAGTAAAGCTTCGCTGCACTCCCTCTATAGCGAGAACATCCTTCCTCAGATAAGGAGACCAAAACTGCACGAAATACTCCATGTGTGGCCTCACCAAGGCTCCTGTATAATTGCAGCAAGACATCCCTGCTCCTGTACACAAATTCTCTGGCAAGGTAACACAGTGGTTAGCACTGTTGCTTCACAGCAGCAGGATCCCAGATTCGATTCCCAGCTTGGGTCGCTGTCTGTGCGGAGTCTGCACGTTCTCCCTGTGTCTGTGTGGGTTTCCTCCGGGTGCTCCGGTTTCCTCTCACAAGTCCCGAAAGACGTGCTATTAGGTAATTTGGACATTCTGAATTCTCCCTCTGTGACCCGAACAGGCGACAGAATGTGGTGACTAGGGGCTTTACACAGTAACTTGATTGCAGTGTTAATTTAAGCCTACTTATGACAATCAAGAGTATTATTGAAGGCCAGCATACCATTTTCCTTCTTTACTGCCTGCTGCATCTGCATGCCTATGTTCAGCAACTGGTGTACGAGGACACACAATTCTCATTGCATGTTCCCCTCATCCTAATTTATTTATTTTTTTTTTTTTTAAATTATTTTTATTTTAGATTACCCAATTATTTTTTCCAATTAAGGGGCAATTTAGTGTGGCCAATCCACCTACTCTGCACATTTTTTGGGGTTGTGGGGGCGAAACCCACACAGACACGGGGAGAATGTGCAAACTCCACACGGACAGTGACCCAGAGCCGGGATCGAACCTGGGACCTCAGCGCTGTGAGGTAGCTGTGCTAACCACTAGGCCACCGTGCTGCCCTCCCCCTCCTAATCTATGACCATTCAGACAATAATCTGCCTCTTGTTTATCCTACTAGAGTGGATAACCTTCCATTTATCCAAATTATACTGCATCTGCCATTTATTTGCTCACTGACTCAAATTGTTCCCTCATCTAAATCAGAACGAATGTTCCCGGTGGTGGGGAGTCCAGAACTGGAGGGTCAAACCTTGGGAATAAACATAGAAACAGAGGAAACATCGAAAAAATAGGAACAGGAGGAGGCCATTCGGCCCTTCAAGCCCACTCTGTAGAAGGGACTTTAGTTGGCAGATTAGTTGCCTTAATACCCTGTATTTATTGTGAACGTCTGGGGTCCTAGCAGCAATCCTTGCAGTACCCCACGAGTCACTGCCTACCAATTTGAAAAAGACCCATTAATTCCTACTCTTTGTTTCCTGTCTGCCAACTAGTTTTCTGTATACCTCAAGACACTACCCCTAATCCCATGCTTTTTAATTTTACACACTAATCTTTTATGCAGGACTTTGTCAAAAGCCTTCTAAAAGTCCAAATACACTGACTCACCCTAATCAACTCTACTAGTTACATCCTTGAACAATTCCAGTAGATTTGTCAAGCATGATTTCCTCTTCATAAATCCATGCTGTCTCTGTCCGATCCTGCCACTGTTTTCCAAGAAATCTGCTGTAAAATCTTTGATAATGGATTCTGGAACTTTCCCCAATTCTGACATCAGGTTTACTAGTTTATAATTTCCTCAACACCGTTTCTCCATGATATTGATCAGCTTCAGTTCTTCCCCCTCACTAAACTATGCATTCCCCAACATTTCTGGTATCTTATTTGTGAAGACAGAACCAAAGTATGTATTTAGTTGTTCAGCCATTTCTTTGTGCCCTATTTTTCCCCTGTTTCTAACTGTAAGGGATCTATATTTGCCTTCACCAATCTTTTTCTCTTCACCTACCTATAGAAACTTTTGCAGTCCGATTTTATGCACCCTGCAAGCTTACATTTGTTTCTATTTTCCTCTTTTAATCAATCCCTTGGTCCTTCTTTGCTGAATTCTAAACCGCTCCCGATCCTCAGATCTGTTGTTTTTCTTGGCCAATTTATATGCTCATTTCCCTTGCAAGCCATGGATTGACCACCTTTTCTGTTTTACTTTTGTACCAGAGAGGAATAAACAATTGTTGCAGTTCCTCCATGTGCTCTTTGAATGCTTCCCATTGCCATCCATTTAAGTTACGTTCCCCAATCGATCAAAGCCAACTGACGTCTCATTTATCGTAGTTTCCCTTGTTGAGATTCAGGGCCATTGTCTCAGAATCAACTACTTCACTCTCCACCTTGATAACAAATTCTATCATGTTGTGGTCGCTCATCCCCAAAGGGTCTCGTACAGCCAGATTGGCAATGATTCCCTTCTCATTACACAGCACCCAGTCTAAGATGGCCTGTTCTCTAGTTGGTTCCTCAACATATTGATCCAGAATATATCCCGTATACACTCCAGGAATTCCCCCTCTACGGTATTCTGGCCAATTTGATTTTCCCAATCTATATGCAGATTAAAATCACACATAATTACAGTTGTTCCTTTATCATATGCATCTCTAATTTCCTCTTTAATCCCATTCTCAATAATATCACTGCAGTTTGGGGGTCCATAATGATGCCCACTAAGATTTTTTGCCCTTTGCTGTTTTTCAGCTCTGTCCATACAGATTCCACATTGCTGGAGCTAATTTCCTCCTTCACTATTGTGTTAATTTACTCTTTAACCAGCGATGCAACCCCACCGCCTTTTCCGTTTTTTCTGTCATTCCTAAATACTGAATACTGCTGGATATTGAGTTCCCATCCCTGGTCACCTTGCAGCCATATCTCTGTAATCCCGACTATATCATACACGTTCACGTCTATTTGTGCTTTTTGTTCATCCACTTTATTGTGACTGCACCAAACGTTAAGGCACAAAGCCTTTAAGCTTGTCTTTTTAAAATTATGAGTCCCACTCCCAATATTTTTCAGTATGACCCTGTTTGTTGTTGCTTTCCTATGAGAGGCCATTCCCCCCCAACAGTATCCAAAATGATACATCTGTTTTTATCATAGATTATCATAGAATTCACAATGCAGAAGGAGGCCACTTGGCCCATCGAGTCTGCACCAGCTCTTGGAAAGAGCACCCTACCCAAGGTAAACACTTTCACCCTATCCCCATAACCTAGTAACCCCACCCAACACTAAGGGCAATTTTGGACACTAAGGGCAATTTATCATGGCCAATCCACCTAACCTGCACATTTTTGGACTGTGGGAGGAAACTGGAGCACCCGGAGGAAACCCACATACACGGAGAGGACGCGCAGACTCCACACAGACAGCGACCCAAGCCGGAATCGAACTGGGGACCCTGGAGCTGTGAAGCAATTGTGCTATCCACAATGCTACCATGCTGCCCTTTTGCAGGGGAATGGCCACAGGAGATTAGAGCACTTTCAGATTATGAACCCACAAAACGGATTTTCAAACCATAAAAGTCATAGAAGTTGTAAAGGCTTACCGATCTTACACACAATCAGCTCTCTCTCTTGTAGCCACTTCTCCCAGTTCCACCTAGCTTCCTGTTTCCACACAACTCCGAAATTTCATGAAGGAATTAGATATAGTTCTTGGAGCTAAAGGGATCAAAAGATATGGGGGGAAGATGGGATCAGAGTATTGAACTTGATGATCACCCATGATCATAATGGATGGCTCAACGGGCCGAATGGCCTCCTCCTGCTTCTCTCTTCTATGTTTCTAAATTTCCTCCCACCATCCAAAGATGTGCAGGTTATGTGGATTGGCCGTGATAAGTTGCCCTTTATTGTTCAACAAAAAAGATGTGTAAATGAGGATAAGGGGTTATTAGGATAGAGCGGGGAAGTGAGTTTGAGTGGAATACTCTTTCAAAGGGATGGTGCATACTTGATAGGCCGAATGGCCTCCTTTTGCACTCCTTTAGCTCCAAGAACTATATCTATGATTCTATTCTATGATTCTCCAGTGCCTCTATATGAAGAATCACAGAATTGTTGCGGTGCAGAACAAGGCTATTTGTCCCATCTTTTCCACATCACCTCTCCAATGGCATCATGCCTCAGTGCCATTCCACTGCCTTTCCCTCATAGCCCTGCACATTTTGTCTATCCAAGTAATCATCTAATGTCCTCTTGAATGCCTTGATTGAACCTGCTTCTACCACACTGCCAGGCTGTGCATTCCAGAGCAAACTACTCATCTGAAAAAGGTTTTACCTCACATTATATTTCCTTCTTTACAAATAGTTTTTGATTTATGCCTTCGCGTTCCTGATCCTTTTACGAGCAGGAGCAGTTTCTCCCGATCTACTCTGTCCAGCCCCCTCATTATTTTGAACATCTCAATTAAATCTCCTCTCAACCTTCTTCTCTCCAAGGGGAACAGTCTCAACCTCTCCAATCTATCCTCGTAACTGAAATTTCTATCCCTGGAACCATTCTTGAAAATGAAATGAAAATGGCTTATTGTCACGAGTAGGCTTCAATGAAATTACTGTGAAAAGCCCCTAGTCGCCACATTCCGGCGACTGTCCGGGGAGGCTGGTACGGGAATCGAACCGTGCTGCTGGCCTGCTTGGTCTGCTTTAAAAGCCAGCGATTTAGCCCGGTGAGCTAAACCAGCCCCTGTAACCAGCCCCTGTAACCAGGCTCTTGTAAGCCTCTTTGCACTCTGTCCAATATGTTCACATCCTTCCTCGAGTGGTGGCACCCAGAATAATCCAGCTGAAGCCGATCAAGTGTCTTGTACAAGCTCAGCATATCCTCCTTGCTCTTGTACCCTGAGCCCCTATTAATGAAACCCAGAGTATTCTGTGCTTTATTAAGTGCCATCACCACCTGCCCTGCCACCTTCAATGATCTGCACGTATAAACCCAGGTCCCTCTGCACCTGTACGACCCTCAGAATTTCTCCCTTATTTTGTATTTTCTCTCCACGTTCTTCCTACCAAAATGCATCACCTCACACTTCTCTGCATTGGATTTCCTCTGCCACCTCTCTGTCCTTCACACCAAGATCTCGATCAGTAATAAAAATCAGAAAAACCAACGGCCCCAATACCGACCCCCTGGTGAACACTACTGCAGACCTTCCTCTGCTTCCTATTATTCAGCCCATTTTGTATCAACGTTGCTGCCATCCCTTCCATTCAATGAGCTAGAATGTTTCTCACAATGTTGTTGTGTGGCACTGTGTCCAACATTCTGGAAATCTATTTACACCAACGGCATTACTCTCATCGAGACTTTCTGTCACCTCTTCAATAAACTCCAGAAATTCATTTTCGCTTCAGAAATCCATGCGAGCTCTTCCTAACCAACCTACATTTTTCCAAGTGATGATTTATTCTATTCAAAAAAATTGTTTCTAGAAGCTTCCCCGCCACCAAAGTGGAACTGACTGGTCTGGAATTATTGGTCTTATCCTGACAACGTTTTTGAACAACAGCGTGATGTTTGCAATTCTCCCATTCTGACACCTCCGCTGAGTCGAGGGAAGATAGGAAGATTATGGCCCACACCTCTGCAATTTCCACTCTCACTTCCTTCAATATCCTCGGCTGTTGGGTATATTGGTGATTGTCACTTACACTATGTCAGTCATTTGTTTGAACCTTTCCAATCAGTTAATACAGGACAAGTACCCAATATGTCAGGATGGTCATTCATCACTGCCCATTGTTACCAAGCCAGCTGAATGACCTTACTGGACAAGTCGGATCCCAGAGTGGAACCTGCTTTTTCTTTAACTGTAAACGGTGTATTCTAAATAGATTCACAAGAATCCACTATTATTTTTTTTACAAAGAGTTAAAACATTGATCAAACAAGAAACATTAACTATATTCCACGAGACAACAAAAAAATGGGAAAGATTTCAACACAGACAGCAAGGAAAACATTATTCAAACTCACACAATCCTTTTTATCCCAGCAATGCCCTGACAGACCCCACACTCCAGTTGGAGGTGCTGCTATCTCCACAGTTACCACCAACACATCACCTGTTCCACCAGAGGGGCTGGTTTAGCACAGGGCTAAATCGCTGGCTTTTATAGCAGACCAAGGCAGGCCAGCAGCACGGTTCAATTCCCGTAACAGCCTCCCCAAACAGGCGCCGGAATGTGGAGACTAGGGGCTTTTCACAGTAACTTCATTTGAAGCCTACTCGTGACAATAAGCGATTTTCATTTCATTTCATTTCATTTCAGAGGCCCAAACATTCTGGACCACTGCTGCACCAATATCAAACATGCCTCCCGCTCTATCGCCCACCCACACTTTGGCAAATCTGACCACAAGGCTGTGCTCCTGCTCCCGGCTTATCAGCAAAAACTGAAGCGGGAGAATCCGTCAAAGAAAGTTGTGCATTGTTGGTCTGAGGAATCGGATGATCTCCTCCGGGACTGCTTAGAGTCAGTGGACTGGTCAGTATTTTAAAACTCTGCGACCAGCCTGAACGAGTACGTCACTACAGTAACTGGCTTCATTAGTAAGTGTGTAGAAGACTGTGTGCCAAAGAAGCAAATCCCCGTGTTTCCCAACCGGAAACCCTGGATGAACAGGGATATCCACTGCTTGCTGAAGTCTAGGTCTGAGGCGTTCTGAGGTGACCCTGACCTCTACAAGAAAGCCAGATATGATCTAAAGAAATCCATCAAAGATGCCAAAAGGCAGTACTGGACCAAGCTCGAGTCCCAGGCTAGCCACACGGATCCCCGCCGTCTATGGCAAGGTCTGAAAGACATAACGCGCTACAAGATGCAAGCATGTAAAATCATCGGCTCCAACGCACCCCTTCCTGATGAGTCAACGCATTCTATGCCGGCTTTGAGCAAGAGGTCAGCAAGAGCGAGCCCTCCACCCCAGAAGCCGCGGATGAACTTGTATCTGAGATCACCATTGCAGACGTCAGAACAGCCTTCTCGAAGGTCAACCCACGGAAAGCCACTGGCCCGGATGGGGTACCCGGACGGGCACTCGGGTCTTGCGCGGAACAGCTGGATGAGGTATTCGCAGACACCTTCAACCTCTCTTTCCAACAATCTGAGGTCGCTTTAAGAAGACGACTATCATCCCTGTACCAAAGAAAAGTCAAGCAGCGTGCCTTAATAACAGTGGCTCTGCATCCATCATCATGAAGTGCCTCGAAAGGTTGGTCATGGCACGAATCAACTCCAGCCTCCCGGATTGTCTTGATCCACGACAGTTCACCTACCGCTGCAACAGGTCCACAGCAGACGCCATCTCCATGGCCCTGCACTCTACCCTGGAACACCTAGATAACAAAGACACCCATGTCAGACTCCTATTTATAGACTACAGCTCAGCCTTCAACACCATCATTCCTACGAAACCCATCTCCAAACTCCATGGCCTTGGCCTCGGCTCCTCCCTCTGCGACTGGATCCTGAACTTTCTAACCCACAGATCTCAATCAGTAAGGACAGACAACAACACCTCCTCCACCATCATCCTCAACACCGGTGCCCCACAAGGCTGTGTCCTCAGTCCCCTACTTTACTCCTTACATACATGTGACTGTGTGGCTAAATTCCCCTCCAACTCGAATTTCAAATTTGCTGATGGCACCACCATAGTGGGTCGGATTTCAAACAATGCCGAGACAGAGTACAGGGATGAGATAGAGAATCTGGTGAACTGGTGCGACAACAATAATCTCTCCCTCAATGACAACAAAACGAAGGAGATTGTCATCGACTTCAGGAAGCGTAGTGGAGAACATGCCCTTGTCCAGATGAATGGGACTGAAGTAGAAAGGGTCGAGTGCTTCAAGTTTTTAGGTGTACAGATCACCAACAGCCTGTCCTGGGTCTCCCCATGCTAACACTATAGGTAAGAAAGCCCACCAACAACTCTGCTTTCTCAGAAGACAAAGGAAATTTGGCATGTCAGCTACGACCCTCACCAACTTCTACAGATGCACCATAGAAAGCATTCTTTCTGGTTGTATCACAGCTTGGTATGGATCCTCCTCTGCTCAAGACAGCAGGAAACTACAAAAGGCTGTGAATGTAGCTCAGTCCATCACACAAACCAGCCTACCATCCATTGGCTCTATCTATAAATTCCGCTACCTCAGAAAGGCAGCCAGCATAATTAAGGACCCCACGCACCCCGGACATACTCTCTTCCACCTTCTTCCATCAGGAAAAAGATGCCAAAGTTTGAGGTCACGTACCAACCGACTCAAGAACAGCTTCTTCCCTGCTGCCATCAGACCTTTGAATTAACCTACCTCATATTAAGTTGATCTTTTCTCTACACCTTGCTATAACACAACATTATATTCTGCAGTCTCTCCTTCCTTTCCTATGTACGGTATGCTTTGTTTGTACGGCATGCAGGAACAATACTTTTCACTGTATACTAATACATGTGACAATAATAAATCAAATCAAATCAACGCAAGGATGGAGATGGTTCAGTTGCCAAGACTTAGTTGACTTTCAGGTAGACTTTTGAACATTCATAGAGGTCCTTCCACAATTGGTATCTCCCTTGAGTTCCAGACAACTCACTCGAAATTCACTGTTACGTGAACTTTAGAACAAAACACATGCATTCACAGAAGGTTTAACACCTGTCCCTTTACGCCCTCATGTCCAAGGCCCCAAACACTCCTTCCAGATGAAGCAACATTTGATTTGCACCTCCTTCAATCTGGTCTAGTGTATTCGCTGCTCCCAATGTGGTCTCCTCTTCAGTGGGGAGAATAAATGTAGTTTGAGTGACCGCTTTGCATAGCACCATTCTTCAGTCTGCAAGCATGGCCCCAACATTCCTTCCCCTTGACATTTCAACTCAGCATCTCGCTCTCATGCCCACATGTCCTCCGTGGTCTGTTGCAATGTTCCAGTGAAGCCCAATGCAAGCTGGGGGAATAACACCTCATCTACCGATGTGGGACGTTAGGGAGGAATCAACATTGAGTTCAATGACTTTAGAATGTGACCTTTTCCCTCCATCCTGACCCTTTTTTAAATATGCAAAATGCTTTTTCTCCCAATGCAAACCTCTCCCCCTCCCCCACTGGGCCATCTGTCACTTGTTCTTGAGCTGTGATATCACTTAGTACTGCTCTTCATTCTCCCATGAACATATTGGGCACAATGGTTAGCACTGCTGCCTCACAGCTCCAGAGTGCCGGCCTCGGGTGACTGCCTGTGTGGAGTTTGCATTTTCTCCCCTTGTCTGCGTGGGTTTCCTTCGGGTGCTCAGGTTTTCTCCCACGTTCCAAAGATGTGCAGGTTAGGTGAATTGACTATGATAAATTGCTCTTAATGTCCAAAAGGTTAGGTGAAGTTACTGGGTTATGGGGATAGGGTGGAGGTGTAGTCTTATGTCGGGTGCTCTTTCCAAGGGCCGGTGCAGACCTGCTGGGCTGAATGGCCTCCTTCTGCACTAGACATTAAAATATTCTGATATCTTGCCTTTATACAACAACTAGCTCCTTCTCCTACCAGTAATGTCCCCTCTGTCTCGTGACCACCACCTCTTTATTGCCATCTCTCCCAGATCCCACCAATCACTGACCTTCTGCTCTGCTCCAGCCGTTACACCCTCTCTTATGCAGCAAATAATCCATCACATTTCGCCCTCTCTTTAGCTCTGAAGAAGAGCCACATGGACTTGAAACATTAACTATATTCTCTCTCTCCATGGATGCTGCCAGGTGCTGTTTCTTTCCAGTCATCCAGTTACCCTCTCGAGTGTTGCTCCTGTGAAGCAATGTGCTGTGGATGTGGCAGTGTGAGGGTAATGGGTAGAGAATCTATGGAGTACTGTGTGAAAACGCTGCTGGATGAATATTCTGGTTGGAAATTGGTTTTGAAGTTTAGAAGAGTAAGCGCAGATAGAGGTGACTGAAAGCTGTGGGAGCTACAATGCCCACTGAACTGGAGAAATGCTGACAACATCAAAGTCAATTTACAACTAACCACCTGGGCAGAAACTGGGATCGAGGATTGAAACCAATGGAAATAAAAGTCAGGCTATGTGTTTAACCGTTGCTGCATCCCTCAGTGCCAGTCTTAACACCTGGATTGCAAGATTAAAATCTGCTCCATCTTGTGAAGGAGGTCGAGAATGAATGGTTAACAGTAAAGGATACATCATGTAGGATGCAAGATTAGATAGATAGTCTGCAAAATCACTTGATTTATCCTCGCAGAGACAGAGGGACTCTTTGCAGAACCTTTCCTCTGGAGATCAAATCGATTGAAATGAGCTGACACAGCAAAGATTGCACATGATAGGGTAGATTTGGATGTTGTGTGATAATGTAAAAGGGTAATAACAATCGAAACTCACATTTCATCAGATTTCTATGTCCTTTGTCATCAGCATTGACTTTGTGACGGTTATGCACTTTCGTGTCAAGTTTAAATCTCCCACAATCACGCAGTGAGTGAGAAAGTGGCTTTTTCTTCTCCCATAATTCTTCAATTTTCCTATAATCCAAATCAGTTTTTTAGGGATGAAATTTAGCGCGGTTTTGTGACACCTCAGACTTCCTCGTCTCATTAACTGTTGCAAAAGTCAGTGAGGAATTGTGAAGCAAGGTGAAACTAAATGGAAACTTTGTGAAGGAATTTAGTGAATGTCAGGCATTCAGCTCCGCCCCCTCTCTTGGGTGTGTTCAACTCTTTCATGGAAAATAGAGATAATTTGAGAGGTGGCAAATGGAGTTTAATGTGGAGAAGTGTGAGGTGATTCACTTTGGAAAGAATAACAGGAATGCGGAATATTTGGCTAATGGTAAAATTCTTGGTAGTGTGGATGAGCAGAGGGATCTCGGTGTCCATGTACATAGATCCCTGAAAGTTGCCACCCAGGTTGATAGGGTTGTGAAGAAGGCCTATGGTGTGTTGGCCTTTATTGGTAGAGGGATTGAGTTCCGGAGCCATGAGGTCATGTTGCAGTTGTACAAAACTCTAGTACGGCCGCATTTGGAGTATTGCGTACAGTTCTGGTCGCCTCATTATAGGAAGGACGTGGAAGCTTTGGAACGGATGCAGAGGAGATTTACCAGGATGTTGCCTGGTATGGAGGGAAAATCTTATGAGGAAAGGCTGATGGACTTGAGGTTGTTTTCGTTAGAGGGAAGAAGGTTAAGAGGTGACTTAATAGAGGCGTACAAAATGATCAGAGGGTTAGATAGGGTGAACAGCGAGAGCCTTCTCCCGCGGATGGAGGTGGCTAGCACGAGGGGACATAGCCTTAAATTGAGGGGTAATAGATTTAGGACAGAGGTCAGAGGTGGGTTTTTTACGCAAAGAGTGGTGAGGCCGTGGAATGCCCTACCTGCAACAGTAGTGAACTTGCCAACATTGAGGGCATTTAAAAATTTATTGGATAAGCATATGGATGATAAGGGCATAGTGTAGGTTAGATGGCCTTTAGTTTTTTTTTCCATGTCGGTGCAACATCGAGGGCCGAAGGGCCTGTACTGCTCTGTATCGTTCTATGTTCTATGTTCTATAACTAGCAAATTCATTTTTGTTTATAAATATAGATTCATAGAATTTACAGTGCAGAAGGAGGCCATTGGCCCATCGAGTCTACACCGGCTCCCGGAAAGAGCACCCTACCCAAGGTCAACACCTCCACCCTATCCCCATAACCCAGTAACACCACCCAACGCTGAGGGCAATTTTGGACACTAAGGGCAATTTAGCATGGCCAATCCACCCAACCTGCACATCTTTGGACTGTGGGAGGAAACCGGAGCACCCGGAGGAAACCCACGCACACACGGGGAGAACGTGCTGACTCCACACGGACAGTGACCCAGAGCTGAGATCGCACCTGGGACATTGGGTAGTGCTAACCACTGAGCCACCATGCTGCCCCGTAACTAGCAAATTATTAATAAAAATTAGGCTTACTTGAAAGAGTAGCGCAGGGTGGACAATTGGCGATTTGGCATTGGAGCCTTTTCTCCGTTACAGACAGCCTGAAGTGTGGTTTACCATGGAGAACATGAGATATTTGAGTCCCTTCTGTTTGGTGAGGCCAACTGTGCATATCATTGGGGAAGATCAAAAATAACACATCAAAATTCAAAAAGCACATCAAAAGAAAATGGGAAGAGGTCATTTTCCAACAAGTCGATCTTGTCGTATACTAGTCACTTGAGCAAAGAGTTCAAAGCACATTTACACACAACGGTACCCCAGTTATTCAATACTTACCGAATGGTGAGTGTTGGCATGGCCAGAAATGTTTAAACTAGTAGAATAATAATCTTTCTTATTGTCACAAGTAGGCTTACATTAACACTGCAATGAAGTTACTGTGAAAAGCCCCCAGTCGCCACATTCCGGCGCCTGTTCGGGTACACAGAGGGAAAATTCAGAATGTCCAATGCACCCAACAAGCACGTCTTTCGGGACTTGTGGGAGGAAACCGGAGCACCTGGAGGAAACCCACACAGACACGGGGAGAAGGTGCAGACTCCGCACAGACAGTGACCCAAGCTGGGAATCGAACCTGGGTGTCTGGAGCTGTGAAGCAACCGTGTTAACCACAATGTTACCATTCCGCCCGTAAGTGTATGGCAGGAGTGTATAGGAAGGTGAAGTGTTGGTTCTCCTGTACCGACCACCCTTCACGTTGCACCAACTGGCCAATTAATGTCGGCCAGATGGGCTGGTCAACCATCAGCAGCAGGTTGTGAGGTGGCAGCCGTGTTGTTACCTGATGGGAATGCAATGTCTGACATCACATGCAATGATTTATGTAACAAATGTCTGATTCAGTCATTGTGGGTGTGCATCCAGGGCTGGCAGCGTGGTCTGAGTCAATGCAAAAACTGTCAGGGGGAGACCTCACTGTATCTGTTCATCATGAGCAGCTTGCAGCTAACAGTACCGAGTGCCAGTGGGCGAGTGGGTCTGTGCTGACAACAGAGATGAGGGACATAAGTGTAGGTGGAAGATGGACCGTTATTTGGTTGGGCGCAGTAGGAAGAGTCAGCTGATGTAACTGAGTGTGTTTGAACACCTCCCGAAACTCCCGAGCACCTTTATCTTGGCGCCCTCCATGTCGTACCTCAAATTGATCAAGATGCTGCAGCTGACCTAGTCCCGAATGCTGAACAAGCGATCTAATAATTTATCAACAGCAGAAGAGTTGAAAGAGATGATGGAGAGGTGGGACATGGGTATCATCAAAATGCACATGAGAAAACGAACACTGTTTAAATGATGACAGGTGCTGGGGCATTAACGTACACGGTTTAAGGACTTTCTGCCTGTTTTCGATGTCTATCTGGGAAAAGTAACAAATGGGCAACAGGAATTTATTGGGTTCTGGCCATCCCATCACTATGTTGATGTGTTTTGCACCCAATTTATGCCTGAGAAAGGGGTGAACGCAAATCAACTTAAACTCCGCCATGCTGTGACCCCAAAAAAAAAAAAATTCCAGACTGCATTGCTCAGCGATGTGTTTGGCTGCAGGTAAGAAGACTGATGAGCAGAAATCTGAACTCGCTGCACACACCAAAGAAATGGGACACAAAATCAATTTTGATGCAACGAAACCTATTGACAGAGAACAGGACACACATGAAAAGTGGTAAATGATGACACTCCCGTCCACTGAACTAAATAATGTTTACTTCACCTCCTGAATCAATCTGGCAGGACACAGAACCACCCGGACTTTTAGAAACTTTGACCGTTTATGTTTTCATTTTAGAAATGTATTACAAGGCTTGACACGGACGTTATGGACATTACTCAATTACCCAACTTCACATACACACTGAAAACATTCTAGCATAGTGCAGTTGAGAAACACTGGGTGAAATGAACATTGAAAGAAATAAGGAGATTGCTGAAAAAAGAGACATGTTATTGAAGCTTTTTGTTTCGTACTGATCAGGACAGACGCAAGAATACCAAAATTCAAAGGGAAGAACAATTTCTACTGCACAGTAAGAGTAGTGCTAATTTTTGACAAGTGGACTCTCATTGGCTGAAGTATTATAGAGAATGCACTGGGGAACAGTCTCCTCCTCGCTTTTGTTTAATCAAAACAACTGCAATGTCTGGACATGTTCCTTTTATCTGAAGAGGATTGGGTGCTGTGCATGAATACATGGAGCTTCTAGCAAATGTAAGGGAGCTACAATGCAAGCCTGACTGATAGTTAAATTGGCTGTTAGTATACTTCTTAGCACACAGGGTATTGTTCAGTAAGTTCTGTCCAACCGCATTGAATGTTGGACAGTGTGTTTTGACCTTTGAAAATTTGGGCTGGTTGAATGTGATCAGTATGCTGCCGATTTGTGAACAGCTTATGGGACTTGCTGTTTGATATGATCCATCAGTCTTTGAAACGAATGGTCCAGCGAACAGCGCACCAGCACTGAAACTCAAATATCACATTGCTCATTTGTGTGGCAGGCAGAACATCTTTCTGGCTTGGCAACAGCATCCAACACAACCCGTGTACTCTGCTCCAGGTGCATAGGTTGTGTACTCATATATTGCAATGTCTGCTGGATTGTATCAAACAGCGTGTCCCCTTGGTTATTCACAATAGACAGAGCACTGATGGTAAATCACTAACAATAGTGTGCGATATTAGATGCAATTCAATGATTGGATAGCACTTATTAAACAATACTGAGTGTGCTAAGAAAGAAATGAAATGAAAATCGCTTATTGCCACGAGAAGGCTTCAGTGAAGTTACTGTGAAAAGCCCCTAATCGCCACATTCTGGCGCCTGTTCGGGGAGGCTGGTACGGGAATTGAACCCGCGCTGCTGGCCTGCCTTAGTCTGCTTTAAAAGCCAGCGATTTAGCCCAGTGTGCTAAACCAGCCCCTGGAACCACACTAACAACCAATTTAAGATTATTAGCCAGGCTTACTTATACTTGCTCGAAGCCAGATATCCCCATGTGCAGGACTCTGAACTTTGCAAGCAGAAAGAATGTCCAGGCATTGTGGGCGCGATTCTCCGCAAATGCGGCGAGTCGTAAAGGCTGCCGTGAAACTGGCCATGTTTCACGGCAGCCTCTGCCCCCCCTCACGGGACCCGACTCTGCCCCCCGGGCGGGGCTAGCAGCGGGGCCCCGTGAAGCACGGCATCACAGGCTTAGCGACCGTCGCTAAGTCTGCGCGCCAAGCGTCACGCCGGCTGACGCGCACAATGACGTCAGCCGCGCATGCATGGGTTGGACGGCTCCAACCCGCGCATGCGCAGATGACATCATCACGCAGACGCGTCAAACCCGCGCATGCGCGGGCCGTCATGCCCCTCAGCCGCCCCGCGGACTGATCCTGCGGGGCGGCGGAAGAACAAGTAGTGCGTGGGTATCGGACCCGCTGCCCGTGATTGGTGCCCACCGATCGCACGCCCATGCCACCCCGGCCGTGCCAATCGGTGCTATGGTTGTCCGGGACGGGCACTTTGCGACCATTTTCACGAACGGTGAGAACAGGTGTGATCGCGTTCGTGAAAACGGCCGTAAAGGCCTGGGAACTCGGCCCATCGGTCTGGGGAGAATCGCTGTTGGCCGTGAAAAACGGCGAGCAGTGATCCGTGTCGTGGGGCAGCCGTGGGGAGGGGGGGGGAGAATAGCGGGAAGGCGTGAAAATTGTCGGGAACGCCCTCCCACTATTCTCCGACCTGTATGTTTTTTAATTAAACAAAAGCAAGGGGGACAATTGTACCCTGGCGCAGTCCCCATGGGAACACCTGGAGGAAAGTCAACTTGTTTCATGGCAATGCCTCAACAAATCAGAGTCCAGCTGCCAACCAATCAGCACTCCTTTTCTCATGCAGTGTAAATTGTTGTCCCTTTTGAAATTTACATTCTTACATTTTTCCTAATGAATGTAAGATGAAAAGCTTTCATCGCATGTCTCTTTTTCCAACAGTGTTTAAGTCCTGTACCACCAAACCATTGAGTTAGAAGTTCCACAAACCTGATATGCTGGGAAAAGAGTTTGGAATGGGAGAGTGGATGGTGGAATGGGAGAGTGGATGGTGGAATGGGAGAGTGGATGGTGGAATGGGAGAGTGGATGGTGGAATGGGAGAGTGGATGGTGGAATGGGAGAGTGGATGGTGGAATGGGAGAGTGGATGGTGGAATGGGAGAGTGGATGGTGGAATGGGAGAGTGGATGGTGGAATGGGAGAGTGGATGGTGGAATGGGAGAGTGGATGGTGGAATGGGAGAGTGGAAGGTGGAATGGGAGAGTGGACGTTGGAATGGGAGAGTGGATGGTGGAATGGGAGAGTGGATGGTGGAATGGGAGAGTGGATGGTGGAATGGGAGAGTGG
Source organism: Scyliorhinus canicula (assembly GCF_902713615.1). NCBI lineage: Eukaryota > Metazoa > Chordata > Chondrichthyes > Carcharhiniformes > Scyliorhinidae > Scyliorhinus > Scyliorhinus canicula. The sequence goes on from NC_052149.1 coordinate 242,216,299, forward strand.
ATGGTGGAATGGGAGAGTGGATGGTGGAATGGGAGAGTGGATGGTGGAATGGGAGAGTGGATGGTGAGTCTAACTTTCAACATAGGAGAACAGGGAGGAGGTAGAGTGGGTGGTATGGCTGGGTGAGCACATGTTGTTGAAAATCCAATCAATGCTCTGGTGCTGGATGGCACAGTCTCTGTAAAGCACAGAATCCCCCAAGAGTAAGAAAAGGACACTCAACCTTTTGAAGCACAAACTTACAACAATCTTTACCCAATTCATACTACATTTAACATATTCTGTTCGGCCGTCTACCCTCTATGGTAGCTTGTTTCTTCAAAAAAATATATAAAATAAACACTTTCCCAGTGCGAAGAAATTCCTTTTTTGCCACAACCTCCCTCCACTCACTGCAACCAATTTATTTAAATTTGCCCACGGAAGAATTTCTAAGTTATTCTGAAACATTCCAAAGTTTCAGCTTTGAGTTCTTTGCTGAGCAGTGATTTTCCTCCCTCAGGGGAATGGTGTGTAATGATAGGAATAAGCAGAGGGCCGAGTGAATGTTGCTGCTGAGGGTAATTTTGCATCAGCCATGATGGCTGGTTTAGCACAGTAGGATAAATAGCTGGCTTGTAAAGCAGACCAAGGCCTGCAGTGTGGGTTCAATTCCCGTACCAGCTTCCCCGAACAGGTGCTGGAATGGGGTGACTAGGGGCTTTCACAGTAATTTCATTTGAAGCCAACTTGTGACAATAAGCAATTTTCATTTTCATTTCATTTCGTGGCGGATGAAAAACTTCCTATCCATCAAATTGAAGCCTAATTAGTTCAAGCAGTGCCTAAATATACAGATCAATGTTTCGGACATTATCTGGTGTCGCCCTGATCTCAGATTTAATCACTGGTCTGTTCTGTGGTGTTGAATTATCTAAGCTGCTGGGGGAGTGGTTGGAGCAGCGTTGGAATGTTTCATGTGGTTATGAGCTAAGGAAGGGGAAATTCATCCAGGGTTCCCGATGCCGATGATTATCCAGTCACCCCTATCGAGAAGATGCACGTGTGCACATACTAAGTGAAACAAAGATCCACACCCCCCTCATCTGTCTTTCTTCCACCCCCCGCCATTTTGCTGACACTCAGAGTTAAGGCTCGTAAATGTAGAATGACCATTTGGGTGAGGGATGAAACATTTCAGGCTCTGAGACAACCTTCAGAAGAGGAGGAAAGACATTCGCAAAAGTATAAAATACATTTAAAGTAATTGATGAGAGGATTGTTTTGTTACCTGTGTGTGTGGGAGGTAACATGTGCTACTTATCCTTGGCTAATGAAGAGGTCTTCTGAATCTCGATGAAGAAGACTCGAACTCATCCAGTAGTAACAAAAGGTTTATTGAGTAACTGTAACAATAATTGCATGAGTTACATAGAACATTACAGGCCCTTCGGCCCTCGATGTTGTGCCGAGCCACGATCACCCAACTCAAACCCACGTATCCACCCTATACCCCCAACAACCCCCCCCCCTTAACCTTACGTTTTAGGACACTACGGGCAATTTAGCATGGCCAATCCACTTAACCCGCACATCTTTGGACTGTGGGAGGAAACCGGGGCACCCGGAGGAAACCCACGCACACACGGGGAGAATGTGCAGACTCCGCACAGACAGTGACCCAGCCGGGAATCGAACCTGGGACCCTGGAGCTGTGAAGCATTTATGTTAACCACCATGCTACTTTAACTTGATACTAGTGATAAGGTTAACAAGATCTAACTACAGTAACTATACGTGACTCCATTAGCCATCTGAACTAGTCTGCTATTGCCCTGGTCACAATGCACCCCCGAGGGAGTCAGAGACCCAATGTGGTTGCCTTTTATACCCCTGTTGGTCCGGCCCTCTAGTGATCATGTGATGCTACTGATTACACATTAACCCCTTGTGTATATGCACATACAGAGATCACTACATGGATGAGCAGACAGTTTAAATGCAGTAAGTTTTGGTCGAGAATGCACAATCCGGGAGGCTGGTGGAAGCAGGATTAATAACTTTCCAAATGTGTCTGGATGAATTGAATGGGCCGAGATTGCAGGGCTATTGGGAATGAGCAGGAACATGGATCCGATTGGATTGCTGGGTACTCCATTCCTGAGGTTAAGTGTTGGCTCAAACGGAGCATCCGCGGGAGGTTCACAACAGGTCAATCAGCGCGAACCCCTCACTGATTCCGGTACCGGTGAGGGGCTAGAACCGGTGCTGCGCGAAACGCCCATGTATCTCACTGAAAACGGCCGGAGAATCACAGTGTCCCAAGCCGTGTGTGCGCAAGGCTGACGGCCTGCTCCGGTCGGGCTGCAAAACATGGTGCCGGCCATGCTTGAACCCTAACCCGCCCATCCCAACCCCACATCACAACCCCTGGCCACCCCCCACCAATCCTCCCAGCCCTAATCGTCGGCTCGATCAGCTGTGCTGGAGTGGCCTCGTGATGACTGCCCTCTGAGTTCGTAGTCGTCGAGGTGAGTTTCAGAGTTTGAAGGGGATGGATCCCAAGGTGTCCGTCCCCATGAGTCACACATGTCGGGTGGGGGCGGAGTCGGCATACAGGCTGCAGCATTTCGGGGCATGCGGGCCTGTGAATTCAGGGATCGAGTGCTTTGAGCCATGGGAGGGTTAGAGGCTGGGGCTTTCTTCGCCAGACACACTCTGGCATAGTGTCCTTTTCGCCCGCAGCTGCTGCAGGTCGCATTGCGGGCCGGGCAGTGCTGCCGTGAGTGCTGATTCTGGCCGCAAAAGTGGCCAGCATTGTGTTTGGGTGGCCGCGCGGCGCAGGCCTGGGGGAGTCGCTGGTCGGGGGCCCGTGACAGGGTCGCGGGGTCCGCGGGGAACGAGGTGAGGCTGCGGAAGGAGACCTCCATAGTGGTAGAAAGTTCAACAATCGCATCAAGATTTAGGGCCCCCTGTTCCAGCAGTCACTGGCGCATGTAATTTGACCTAAGGCCCGCAACAAAGGCATCGCGTACAGCAAGTTCTCTATGTTCTGCCGCGGTAACCGTCTGGTAATTACAGTCACTATATAAAGTTTTAAGCTCTCTCAGGAATTCTGCGAGCGATTCCGTAGGCCGCTGGTGGTGAGTAGTGAACACGTGTCATGCGTAGACCTCATTTCCAGGCCTTACATACATTTTGTCGAGTAGCGGTAGGGCTTCAGTATACGAACCGGCACAGTTTAGTTGAGTAGAGATTCTGTGACTCACCCTCGCGTGCAGTAGGCTCAGTTTCTGCTCCTCCATTGTTTCGGCTGTGCTCGCTTCCGCCAGGTAGGCTTTAAAACACCGCAGCCAATGAGAAAAAAATTATTTTGCCTCTGCATCCTGTGAGTCGAGTTCCAGTCGCTCAGGCTTGAGGGCTGATTCCATGATTCATCCTGACTGTTTCTTAAGTAGATTAAATTGATGGAACCATCAATTCACTGAACACGTGCTTTAAGATATGAACAGTGGTTTTAACCTACTTACAACAGAGCCAGGCTGTTCCACGTTGAACTCTCGATGAACTGAACGACTGGCTCTGAGCATTGGTATTTATACAGCAGTCCAGGGGGAGGAGTCGTGGGCGGAGCCAAGGGTGGAGCCCTGTACAAACTCCTATGCATTCCCAGCGCTACACCCCCTAGTGGCCGGGAAATGCAACTGCGCTTATCAATGCATGGCCTCATGTATATACAATACAGTGTGAATTACGGAGTTACATTCACCACACGTACTTAGCCCCCTACTCTACTCCCTGTACACACACGACTGCGTGGCAAAATTTGGTTCCAATTCCATCTACAAGTTTGCTAACGATACGACCATAGTGGGCCGGATCTCGAATAACGACGAGTCAGAATACAGGAGGGAGATAGAGCACTTAATGGAGTGGTGCAGCGACAACAATCGTTGATAACAATTACTCAGTACACTTCCTATAATTAATCTCAGTCCTTAATGAACTAACTTATGTAAAACTACTCTAGTGGTATACTAGCTATTAGGTTTTAAGAGGTCTCACTGCTGAACCCCCCCCCCCCGCCACCCCCACCACCACCGCCGCCTTCAGCAAAATACTGCAGAGGCTGAACATAGGAACTGAGAAAACAAAATGCTGGAAATCCCAGCAGGCCAGACAGCATCTGGAGAAGGAGAAACAGAGTTATTGTGATCCGCGACCTTTCATCAGAATTCATCTGACATAAATTGAAATGCTGAAGCTTTCTGCTAGAAAAAATGATCATGCCAGTGGTATGTAAAGGGTTAAGAATCTGAGACAATGATACACTTCATAGGAAATAAAGTTTTTTTCTGAACAAAGTCAAATGCTGCAAACAGTGTGGTGCTAATGAACATCATGTTAAAACCCAACTTTCAGAACGAATTTGACAGGTCTGGAGAATAATGGATTCCCTGGGCGGGATTCTCTGCTGGCGGGATTCCCTGGGCGGGATTCTCTGCTGGCGGGATTCCCTGGGCGGGATTCTCTGCTGGCGGGATTCCCTGGGCGGGATTCTCTGCTGGCGGGATTCCCTGGGCGGGATTCTCTGCTGGCGGGATGCTCCGTTTTGCTGGCAGCCCGGGAGTTTCCCAACGGCGTGGGGCTGCCCCACAATGGGAAACTCCATTGACCAGCCGGCATAACGGAGCATCCCAGAGATGGGGTGAGGCATAAATGTGGCGGGGTGGAGCATCTCACCCCCTGAGCTTACAATGTGTTCAGCTGTTATTATTGACATTGACTTGAACGGAATGGCTTTTTAAACCTAATCCCAATTATAATAATAATCACTTATTGTCACAAGTAGGCTTCAGTGAATTTATTGTGAAATGCCCCTAGTCGCCACATTCTGGTGCCTGTTCGGGGAGGCCAGTATGGGAATTGAACCCCCGCTGCTGGCATTGTTCTGAATCGCAAGCCAGCTGTTTAGCCCACTGTGCTAATCCAGCCCCAGTAATGATTCCAGTTTCTTCCAGTGTCAGAATTTCAGTGACTAAATATGAAGTTTATAACTTCACATTGAGTCAGGTTGAACTGCATCTGCATGTGTTTGCCCACTCACTCAACTTGCTTGAATCACCTTAAAGCCCCCTCCTCACATCTCACAATTACTCCTTGTTTTAAGTCATCAGGAAACTTGGAAATGTTACATTTAGTTGCTTCATCCAGGTGATTTATACTGAGGATGAACCTTTGGTACCCCTGTGGCTTCCGATTAGTCGCTGCCTACACACTGAAAAAGACCCACGCTCTCTTTCCTGTCTGTCAACTAAATCTCGATCCATGCCAGTACGTTATCCCCAACCCAAATGCTTCAATTTTGGTCACTGACCTCTTCAGAGGGAACTTATCAGAAACCTTCTGAAAGTCCAAATACACCACATCAACTGGTTCTCCCTTGTCTATTCTACTACTTACATCCTTGAAAAATCCAATAGATTTGTTGAGCATGATTTCACAGAATTTACAGTGCAGAAGGAGGCCATTTGGCCCATCGAATCTGCACCGGCTCTTGGAAAGAGCACTACCCACAACTCCAACCCATCCCCATAACCCAGTAACCCCCCCCCCAACACTAAGGGCAGTTTTGAACACTGAAGGCAATTTAGCGTGGCCAATCCACTTAACCTGCACATCTTTGGACTGTGGGAGTAAACCGGAGCACCCGGAGGAAACCCACGCACACACGGGGAGGATGTGCAGACTCCACACAGACAGTGACCCAAGCCGGGAATCGAATCTAGGACCCTGGAGCTGTGAAGCAATTGTGCTAACCACTATGCCTTTCTTAAACTCCTGCTGGCTTTGTCCAATCCCGTTAATGCTTATCATGTGTTTTATCATATGCTTTAATGTCAGGCTAACTGGTCTGTGATTCTCTCTACTATCTCTCCCTCCCTTTTTAAATGGTGGAGTTACATTGGTCACCTTCCAATGTCGGAACTGCTGCAGAGTGGATAGAATTTTGGAAGATAACCACCAATACGTCCACTATTTTGAGGTCCTCTAATTTTAATACTCTGGGGTGTAGGTTATCAGGCCCTGGTGATTTGTCAGCCTTTAACACTATTAATTTCCCCAGGACCTTTCTTACTAATACTGATTTTTTTCAATTCCACCCCTCACTTGACATTTGGTTCCCCAACATTTCTGGGAGCATATTTTGTGAAGACAGAACCAAAGTATGTGATCAATTCTTCTGCCATTTCTTTGTTCCCCATTATAATTTCCCTTTGTCTCTACTAATTTTTTTCTCTTCACATATTTAGAGAAGTTATTATAGTCATTTCCTACGTTCTCTGCAATTTTACTGTCATACTCTATTTTTCCCATTTTCAACAAATGTTTTGACTTCTTTTGCTGAATTCTAAAATGCTCCCACTCCAGGTCTGCTGCTTTTTCCATCAGTTTTATCTGTCTCCTCTTTGGGTTTTAATATTATCTCCAATTTATTTTGTACGCCATGATTAATCCACCTTGCTTCTTTTATTTTTGTGTGAGACCGGAATGAATAATTGTCATAATTCAGCACACATTACTTAAATATGAACCATTGTCTATCTACGGATAACCCTTTTGATAATGTCCCCCAATCTACTCTTGCCAATTCATGCCTCATACTCTCATAGTTTCTTTTATTTAGATTTGAGACCCTAGTTTCGAATTTGACTACTTCACTCTCCATCTTAATGAAGAATTAAAATCATATTATGGTCACTCTTCCCCAATGGGACACTGCACAACAACATTAATTAAGCTTCTCTCATTGCACAATACCCAGTCTAGAATAGCTTCTTCTCTGGTTGGTTCCTCAACATATTGGTCAAAGAAAATCACGTACAGACTCCAGAAACGTCACCTCTACGACACCAGTGCCAGTTTGGTTTATTTTCTGTGGATTACCACCTTGCTGTGGGGAAGAGGCTTGAACATTCTGTTGATCATGAGAGCAATGCCATCAGAATTCTTAAACCACTGGCAAGTTCACCCATGATGGTGAGGCCAGAGAGCAGGAACCAGACAAAGCGCGATCCAAACAAAATCCTCAACGGTGGATCAGGTGGAATATCCTCGTGTGATATCACCAACTGTGCTGACGGATGAAGGCTGCAGCTATGGGGAGATTCCCAGTCGCCAAGGTTCCCTCACCATTGGAAAAGGACTGACCCTCTGTCAAGGACCGTGTGTCAAAGGCATATCCACATTAAAAATGCCCCACACCAGGTTTCCAGAGGGACAAAACTAGCGCTCCCCCCCCCCCCCCCCGCCACCTGTCCCCCGCCACAGACCAGCCTGCAGTGAGAGGTGAGAGGTTATGGGGACCGGACCGTTTGATCGGGAAGTCCCGAACTTCGGACCGCCACACAGGCGGTGGAGTTTGATTCAGTCGTCTCGCTCTTTGAATAGGAACAAGAGAGCGTTTCAGCAGCTTTCTTCACAACTGAACAGCTGTCTACAGGATCCACTCTGCTCACCCCACATGGGGAAAGGTTGAAAAGGTGTTCTGAACATAGTCCGTTCCATCCCCAGCCTAGCTGGTAAACAACATCCAGTAGGCTCATCGACCTGCGGTCACAAAATCCAAGGTAATTCCCAGGCTTGGGCTGACAAGTGGAAAGTTACATTTGCACCACACAAGTGCCAGGCAATGACCATCTCCTACAAGAGACGATCTAACCACCGTTCCGTGACATTCAATGGCATTACCATCGCTGAATCCCCCACAATCAACATCCTGGGGGTTACCATTGATCAGGATCTGAACTGGACCCAGCCACATTAATACTGTGGCTACCAGGGCAGGTCAAAGGGTAGAAATGTAATGGAATGCTCTCCACTTGCCTGGATGAGTGCAGCTTCAATAACACTCAAGAAGCTCAACACCATCCAGGATAAAGCAACTCGCTTGAGATTGGCACCCCTTCCACAAACATTCAAACCCTCCACCACCGACGCACAGTGGCAGATGTGTGTATCATTTACAAGGTGCACTGCAGTGACCCACCATGGTCCCTTAGACAGCACCTTCCAAACCCATGACCACTACCATCTAGAAGGACAAAAGCAGCAGATACCTGGGAACCCCACCACCTTGAGGTTCCTCTCCAAGTCACTCACCACCCTGACTTGGAAATATATCACTGTTCCTTCACTGTTATTGGCCAGGGCTTAGAAACTCCAAAGTGTATTATGAGGTTCACCTGACCTATAATCTTTATGTTAAATTTGGCTGGGATGAGCACAATAGCCTTCACTTCAGGTGCGATTCACCAGACTTCCTAGATGCTGTTATATTACGATTCTGTAATGTAGATATTACTCTTTTTGTCGAACCAAGTTGTTGAAATATAGACGTAGTCTTTCAGTGATGACAAAATAATTTAATGAATAATATGAAATAAACTAGTGAGTTTTTTTACTTCAATACTGAACTAGTAAACAAACAAATAACTGTATATTAAGCTAATAAATAAGATAATGCTATATACTAAGGTCTGCTTACTTCTCTCTCGCTGTTTCCCTTCTGTACTCTCCACACACTTAACACACTCTCCTTGAGGAAAAAGCAGGGAAACCTTTTTATAGGTCCTGGTAGTGTGGCCATCTAGTGATCATTTCCTGTACTTGCTTAACATTATTTGATCATGTATTACTACATGCAGAGATCACTACAGGCACGTTAATCAAAACAAGGTTTATTCAAAGAATGTAGTGAACATATATGTAAACACAACAAGAATATTTATCAATGATAAACATAAAAACAACACAACAGATACAGTAATGTATGTATGAAACACTTAATGAACTCCCCTTAGCTGTTCCAATTCAATAACACAATTTAATAAACGAAAAACCCCATTCAAGGGCGTAGCCCAACACACTGCATAGACACTTGACTGGGATTGGCCCTCTCTCTCTCTCGATCTATGCGTGTTTCATGCAGCGCCGGTGCTAGACCCTCACCGATACCGGTATCGTTGAGGGGTTCACATAGGTTTGCCGGTCATGAAACACCACAGGTCCCATGCCGACATCGGCATCGAGCCGCAGGGAGGGAGAAAACAGCCCATTGTGTTTACATTTACAAACCTGGTGACTGTAATTATTAGGCAGCCAAGGGTCAAAGACTTTGGGTATTTTTCTAAAAATTACTGTCAATGCAATTGAGTTGCGACCCCTGATCAAGTGGGCTGGACTTGTCCGCGCAGTGGCCCAAGGTGCCAAGGTCTCGTAACAACGTCAAGATAGTTTCTTCAGGGATGCTATACAAGTCACTCGGGGCTGTAATCCTCCTCCACCTTCCTGTTCTTCTCTGATGGCACTGCCAACTCCTGACCAGGTGCCCTGGCTCTGCCTGCACCTTGCTGCTGTTCCCATCCCTCTCACACCTGTCTGCCGGAAAATGCTGTTCTCATTATTTCCAGCTTGTGACATATTCTCCACTCAGTGAGGACAATCTGTCTTAACTCGCATTTTGCTGTTCAAGAGAAGTAATAATCCTGATGGGTAACACAGATCTGGCCTTCCTCTTTCACATCCCCCCCCCCCCCCCCCCCCCCTCAGCCCCAGCCCCCAGCCCCCAGTCTGCCACCAACCTTTGTCTCCGAAAGTTTCAGAGTTTACAATGTTACTTTGCAGAGAGTTCTCTTCAAAATTGGGATCTGTCTGAATTCAGCACAAACTTTAAAAGCCCAGCAGGTTTGTATCCATACCCGGCCCTCTTCTCCCCACTGAGGACAATGGATTCTGCTGGGAATGGCTGTGGGACCTTCAGCATCTGGGTCCCCTTCACTCTTTTAAAGACTTCCATCAAACCACAGACAAGCTACCTTCTGAGTCTTCTTGAAAGTCTCAGCCTTTCAAAGTTGAGAAGCTTCCCGTTGAATCCTGTTCTCAGTTTGGTGCCCTGAACCATATTGATAATGGTGTCCAGGAAGACTGCATAAAGTGTGGGCACAAACACACATCAGCTTCACACCATGTCTGATGGGAAAGGCATCAGACTCCATTCCATTGCAGAGGGCGATGACAGTCATTTTGTGATAGACAAGATGCACAACTCTTTACAGGCAGTTGATGCAGCCCAGGATTTTCCAGAGAGTTTCCTGGTTGAGTGAGTTTATGGTCTTTGTCAGATTGATGTTTTCCATATTTCCCTTGTATCTACTGAATGGTAAAGATCAGATCCATGAAGCCTCTCAGTGCTCAGAATCCACATTGGGATCCTTGCAGAATGGCTTTTGGAAATTGAAGTTGGTAATCGAATGATATCCGGGCAAAGATCTTGCCTGCAATGGAGAGAAGATCTACACCTCGATATTTGTCACATTCAGTCCTTTTTTCCTTCCTGAAGACAATCTTGAAATCCTTTTGGTCTTCTGGGAGCCTCACTTTATTCCAGGTTTGCCATCAAATTAAGCATTAGCGCGACACAACTGAGACCCTTTCAAGCTGACAGTCCTCACCTGGTGTACCATCCAGCCAGCGACTTTGTTGCTTTTGGCTTGTTGAATAGCTGCGGGATTTCATCCAAGGATGGAGGTTCAGTGAGGGCTTTTTCCACTGGCCCTGGCATACAGAGTCACGAGTGGTTTCCAAGACCATTGAGTCATTGTGAATTGAGGTACTCACTCCACCTGGTCCTGATAGTGTCCCTGTCTGTGAGCAGAGTGAACCTATTCGCAGCTTGGACCAGGGCGAGGTTTGATGGTGACAAACCTTAGATGGCTTTTATGGCCTGACAGAAACATCTTCAGTCATGTTCGCGGCGTTTAGCCGCACCTTCTAAGATTAGTCTTGCTCTTACTCTTGCCACCGATTGTCCTTGATACCTGGGATTACTCTCTGGGCTTCAAGGTTGTTGGTGGGAGATTTTTAAGGAGCTGTTTATCGGGTCATGTTGACACAGGCAAACATCCAATGGGCAGAATGGTAGCACAGTGGTTAGCACTGTGGCTTCACAGCTCCAGGGTCCCAGGTTTGATTCCCGGCTTGGGTCACTGTCTGTCCTGAGTCTGCATGTTCTCCCCGTGTCTGCGTGGGTTCCTCCGGGTGCTCCGGTTTCCTCCAACAAGTCTCAAAAGACATGCTGTTAGGTGAATTGGACATTCTGAATTTTCCCTCTATACACCCGAACAGGTGCCAGAGTGTGGTGTCTAGGGGGTTTTCACAGTAACTTCATTGCCGCGAGACCTGGATTAATTAATGTAAGTCTACTTGTGACAATAAAGATTATGATTATTATTATCTATTCATATGGCCATCACTGGAACTTGTGAAATATTTAATCACCTCTATCTCCACCTATCCCCTATAACTATCAATTTCATTTGAACTATTTATTGAAGTCATTTTTGTAGAAGTTAGTTGATGCAACATCAATCACATTTGTGTCACATCAAAGGACATAATGGCCGCGATTCACTGGAGAAATTTCAAAGTGGGGTTTTGGGCACCCAGGCACCTACATAGAACATAGAACAGTACAGCACAGAACAGGCCCTTCGGCCCTCGATGTTGTGCTGAGCAATGATCACCCTACTTAAACCCACGTAACCCGTATACCCGTAACCCAACAATCCCCCCATTAACCTTACACTACGGGCAATTTATCATGGCCAATCCACCTAACCCGCACATCTTTGGACTGTGGGAGGAAACCGGAGCACCCGGAGGAAACCCACGCACACACGGGGAGGACGTGCAGACTCCACACAGACAGTGACCCAGCCGGGAATCGAACCTGGGACCCTGGAGCTGTGAAGCATTGATGCTAACCACCATGCTACCGTGAGCCCCTTGGCATTGGTAGCTCGGAACCCTGGCAAAGCCCTAGAACCCTGGTTGTGCCAACCTGGCATCAGTTCCAAGTTGGCACTGCTAGGGTGCGCAGTGCCAGGCGAGTGCCAGGGTACTACCCTGTCCTGTCCCTGGCCACCGGGGTGGCTCTAATGGTCTCCAAAACCACCCAAGGTGCCTTCAAGAGTAGTCCACGCTTGTGGAAACCAGTGGCCATCGGCTCCTGGGTGAGGTCTCTCAGGTATGGCCAGTGACTCCCAGGTGCCGGGTGAATGTGGTGTTGGATATTTAATGGCTCATTGAAATATCATCTCTGGAGCAAGGGGATGATCCAGATCGTGCAGGGCAGGGAGAGTCAGGTAACTCGTGATCTGCCCGACACGAAGCACAATTTGGGGCTCACCCGGGATTCACCCATCGCGCCCGTCTTCACACTGGGCACAATGTGATGGCTGAATCACGGCCGACAACAATGTATCAGAGCAATGTGCCAGTGCCCGAGTTTACAATGGAATGATTCCAAAGATCGGGTTACTCATTTCTCAAAGACCTCATCGTACCGCTGATGACACATTCGGAGCAGAATCAAAGGAAAACAGATCTGCTGTCAAATTGTTCAGTCAAACTGGATGTATTTCCCAGAGAGACAAGGCAACAGGGAGGGCAAAATACTGGTGATTTATACCTTTATAAAGTTTTTAAAAAACATACAAAACAAGGGAAAAGCTAAATATACCATCTGTGTCTGTGGTTGAACTGGTCTTTAAATCGAATCAGTTCGGAACAGGTGCTGAACATTATTGAAGCTGGATAACCAGGTTCTCCGAGAATCCAACCATTCAATCTGAATCAACCCTCGAGTAACTGAAAATGCCCAGTACTCCTCCAAGACTGGAGACATTCTGAGGCTCTTGTAACAACCTTAAAATGTTTATGTAAAAGATTTCAAATTATCACCAAGTCATGTGGAGTTGCATGGCTTTTTTTAAACACGTGAAATATGCAACCTATATAGAAAATGTGTTTGACATCTTGGTCCACCTTCATCCCAAATGAGTCTTATCTCCTCATTTCTATTCCTGTCTACTTTTGCAGCTGATAAAAAATCTCAATTGTAAGGTAACAAATGGTAATGTTAATGTTGGGGCATAAATAGAAAGAGCAACATTGCCTCAATTCCTGCCTGTAAAGGAGCAAACTTTCAGTCATTACACGTATCTGTCACTTGTAAGAGGACTTAAATGTCATCTCAGAGCATACCAGCAAGAAAACAGGGCGCTCTTCAATCTACTCCAACACATTGAATCCTCCCAAAACATGAATAAATTATAAAACAAAGCTGCCAGTTGTACATTACTTCAAAAGAGTGATGGACAGCCCTATGCAGTCAGCTCTTCAAAGCGAGATGCCTTGAGGTAGCTATGACAAGGGTTTCAATGAGAAGACTGCTCATTTGTTTCTACCTGTGCGTCTCCTGGGGGAAAGCCAGGGTTATCTTTTCTCCGTACATCCCGACTCTCCTCACATAATAAATAAAATGCAGGCAGATGATTAATGTTCTTATCCTGTGAACTTGAAATATTGACAGCTTGATGGAACAGTAAGAAAATATTACTTAAGCGAATTATTGATTGAAATGAATCGGTGTCAGGTATTAAGGGTATCAAAACTGCAACATTTTAATTATCCATTTCATTACAGAAAGAAATTGAATCACTATTAAGTTGTCGGAAACTGTTTAACGTTTGGTTGGAGTGGAAAGCTGACGACACAGACTCTGGGAGTAAGCAGAGCACAATTGGAGGTTTGTTACCGTGACAATAATGCCAAACATTATTGTGATGTCATCATTCACCCGTTCAAATCCATCTTTGCCGCAATAAGATGCCAAACGATTGTTACCATGAACCAGTGGCTGGGGCGATGCAGGGTCTAATAAATATTTATTCAATTCACTTGGGCTATCATATTGGATGTTCATCCAACACATTAAATTCTGAGCAGCAAAAGTTTTGTTTTAATCTCTACTCTTTTATTCACCATCAGTGCCATTGAACACATGCCTATATTTCTTCTAACGCTCAGGAATGACTGTTATGGGAGATTGGGAGAGCACAGCATGATGTTCAACATTTACTGGATGGAATGGACATTAATGCCCCTGCTGCTGGCCTGTTCTTCTTTCTTTCGTTGTATGTTCATCAATTGCTTACTCTGTTCTCCTGTATGCTTTCCATTTGACTCTATGTTTTGTTTGATTGTGGGTCTTCCCCTGGCTTCCATTTGCAACTTTCACTTTATATTTCATGTTGCGGTTCCAAAATTTGAATTGACACTGATTTGAGAGAGTCATGATATCGATGGGAATAAGTTAGCAGTGGGTGGGACATTGCAGATCCTATCAAAACCAGGATTGTTCTATGGGGTCGAGTCAGGCTTCAAGCACAATCAGTGAACCTGATGCAAACTGTGTCCAAAATTGAGACCATTTTGAAAACTGCTTTCCCTCCAATTTCCCTCTCAAATTCGCTTGCACTTTGACAAATGAAAAATCTGCCACAGACCAGCAGAATTGGGCATATTTTTGAAAGACAACTTGCTTTTAAGACAGTCCTTTAAACATGCTACCTGATGCATGTACGACTGGCAAATTTGTCAAGTTTAAATGATACAAATAACTAAAGGGCTGATCACAGTTAAATCACTGTTGTGTTAATCCTGTACCTTTGCTGACAGAGGTTTCAGAAACACATAATATTCACCCTACCTGACCCCATCCCTGACTCTGTGACTGTCCATCTCACTTTCACCCTTAGAAACCCTCCTTCAAATTCAATTCTCTGACCAGCCTTTCCATCACATTTTCTAACCTCTTCCTTCCTGGTTCAATTATTTGTGAAAAGGATCAGAGCCTTTTTTTTTAAACAGAGGCTTTCGTTATTGTTCTTGTTATTTCTTATAATGCACAATAGTTGCCTCATTCTGTCAGTAGGATAAATTTTTAAATCCCCTCGGTCTGTAGGAGGAAAGGAGATAATACTTTAGAATACAATATTACCCAACCCTGCAAATAGAATGAGTTTTTAAATCCTCGGTTACGTAGCAAGAGAAAAGAATAAGCTAACCAAGTGAAAAATGAGCAGCTTTTCACTGAGGAATCCTAATCGTTTATTCGTATTGTGCAATTAATTAATAAGCTGATAATGAGAGTTGATGTCCCGTGTTCTCACAGAAACAGTGCAGCAAGTGTAAAGCTGTGAAAATAGTGAAAGATTTAGTGATGAATAGGAAGGCAAAGTTGACGAGTTTCCTCAATTCTCTTCCTTCCATGTTCACTCCTAAATTTCTTTCCCTTGCTAATAATTTCAGATTGGCTGACACCCCGGTATTGGATACACGTATTTCCTGCGGGGTGGAGTGTTTCTGAAGACAGAGTAGTTACAAACATTCTTGTTCGCAAAAAGGTAAAAGAATAAGAGAGAAAAAATCAAACCAAACATATAAACGAGAAAGCAACAAAGGCTGGAATGAATTGTGCCCATATCTCAAAGAGGATATTGAAGGGCTAGACAAGGTAACTTACAAAGATTTACTAATTAATAATAATTAATAACCTTTATTGTCATAATTAGGCTTACATTATCACTGTAATGAAGTTACTGTGAAAATCCCCTCGTCGCCACACTCCGGCACCTGTTCGGGTACACTGAGCGAGAATTCAGAATGTCCAATTCACCTAACAAGCATGGCTTTTGGGACTTGTGGGAGGAAATTGGAGCACCTGGAGGAAACCCACGCAGACACGGGGAGAACGTGCTGATTCCGCACAGACAATGACCCAAGCTAGGAATCAAATCCGAGACTCTGGTGCAGTGAAGCAATAGTGCTACCCACTGTGTTACCATGCTGCCCGATAATACCAGAATAATACCAGGATAATACCAGAACTGAGACGGTTTAAAGATGAGAAGAGGTTAAACAGGATGTAAACAGGAAGAGAAGACGATGAAGTGACTAAATAGAGGTCTTTAAATTAAGGGACAGTTTTGAATGGGTAGATGTGCAGATGAAGGGTAGGATTCTTCCTCCCTCGGCATCCGTTTTCAGGTGCGGCACGTCCCCGCCTGCAACGGGATTCTCCGTCCCTGCAGCTGGCCAATGGGGTTTCCCTTTGAGGGCATCCCCATGCCGTTGGGAAATCCGCAGGCGTGAGTACGCTGTCGGTAAAGCGGAGGATCCCGCTGACAGAGAATCCCGCCCAAGGTGTCTGCTTGGAAGGAACACAAACCAATAATATCACCACAGATAAATCCAATTAGGTATTCATGGGGAATTTATTTACTCAACTGCTTCACTCCTTGCTCCCATGACCAGTAGTTGAGACCAATAACACTGATGCATTTAAGGGGACTCTTATTTAGTACATGAGGGAGAAAGCAATAGAAGGATATAGTGATCGGGAGAGATTCTCAGCAAATGCGGAGAATCGTAAAGGCTGCCGTGGGACAGGCCGTGACCCACGGCAGCCTTCACGCCCACTTCCGGGGCCGCACGTCAAGCGTCACGCCGGCTGACACGGCCGACGACGTCAGCCGCGCATGCGCAGTTGGCGTCTTTTCCTTCAGCCGCCCAGCAACACGTGGCGGCTTGATCTTGTGGGACGGCAGAGGGAAAAGAGTGCGTCCGTTACGGACGCACGGCCCGCGATTGGTGGGCACCGGTCACGGGCCTATGCCCCCCCTTGGCACGGCCGTGGTACTGCCGTGCAAATCGGGCCCCCAGATGCCCCAAATGGGCATCTGGCACCCGTTTCATGACGGCAGCGAGCAGGTGTGTTTGCTGCCGTGTTGAAACGGGCGTGAAGGCCCGGCCGCTCGGCCCATCGGCCTCAGAGAATCGCCGCTCGTCGTAAAAAATGGCGAGCGGCGATTCGTGGCATGGGTCGGGCGTGGGGGGGATGGGAAGAATAGCAGGAGGGCGTGAAAAATGTCGGGAGGCCCTCCCGCTATTCTCCCACCCGGCGTGGGGGTTGGAGAATCCCGCCCGATATGTAGTTGGATGGGTGGAGGCTCTTGCAGAGCATTAATATTGCCAAGGGCAAATAGCAGGTTTCTGTGCCATGCATTCCATCCACCTCTATGTACTTAACATAATATGATAATTATTTATCATATGCCAATGTGATAAATTGGCAGCCAGTGAAACTTCAATTCACTAACAAGTCTGGAATATAAAGCAGGTATCAGAAATGTCGACCATTAAACTGTCATTGATTATCATTAAAAGCCATCTGGTTCAGTAATGCCCCTCCTTTAGGGAGTGTAATCTGCCACCCTCACCTGGTCTGGGCTACATGTAACTGCAGGCCCACAGCCAAGCAAGCCACTTAGTTCATGGGCAATGTGGGATGGGCAACAAATGTGTGCCTGAATAATAACTATTTGTGCATGGGACGTTGGCGTCGCAGGCTGTACCACCATTTAATGCCCATCCCTAATTGCCCTTGAGGGACATTTAAGAGTCAAACACGTTGCTGTGGGTCTGGAGTCACATGTAGGCCAGACTGGGTAAGGACGGCAGATTTCCTTCCCTAAAGGACATTATTGAACCAGATGGGTTGTTATGACAATCGACAATGGTTTCATGGTCACAATTAGACTTTCAATTCCAGATTTTTATTGAATTCATATTTCACCATCTGCAGTTGTTGGATTTGAACCTGTGTACCCAGAACATTACACTGTGTCTCTGGTTTACTAATCCAGTGATAATACCTCTATGCCAATGCCTCCCCATAATAAATAATTACATTTTTACAAAACATCAATTAGGCAACTGGGTGGTGTATACAACATTGTTCAATTCTCATTGAAGCCATAGAGAATGTCCAGCCTAGATTCACCAGGATCAAGTTCCAAAGAAGAACTGTACGGACTCGAAAGGTAAAGGAACACCTGTGATTATGGGTGCATTTAATCTGCATAGAGATTGGGTGAGTCAAATTAGTCACAGTACAATAGAGGAGGAATTTCTGAGGTGCATACGGGATGGTTTTCTGAACAACATACTGAGTAACCAACAAGGAAACAGGTCATCTTGAGAAAGGGTTAGTGGGCAATCTGGTTGTGGGATAATCCTTGAGGATGAGTGACCGTAATATAATAGAATTCTTTATCAAGGAAAATAGTGAGGTAGTTAATTCTGAGACCAGATTCCTAAATCTCAGTAAAGGTAATGATGATGATATGAGGTATGAGCTGGGTATGATCGACTGGGAAACATTACTGAAAGGAAGGACAGTGAACAGGTAATGGCAGACATTTAAGGAATGAATAGGTGAACTCTAAAACTTGTTTATTCCTATCTGGCGCAAGAAAGAAAGGGAACTGTGGCCAAACCATGGCTCACAAGGGAAATTCGAGATAGTTTAGATTCAAAGAAAAGGCATACAAATTAACAAGACAAAGCAATCGACCTGAGGATTGGGAACAGGTTAATTGATGGAACCATTAATTCACCAGACACGTGTTTCCAATGTGAATCTTGGCTTTAATCGACTTACTTCAGAGCCAGCCTGTTACCTGTCGATGAACTCGTAGTGAACTCAGGCTGACTCTGGACACGGGTATTTATACAGCTGTACTAGGGGGAGGAGTCATGGGCGGAGCTAAGGTGGAGCCCAGTACAAGTTCCTGAGTGCTCCCAGCGCTACTCCCCCTAGTGGTAGGATAGCGCTACTGCGCTTACAAAGACAGTGTGAATTACATATATACATCTATATTACATTCATCACATTAATAACAACAGATTAATAATCCAGTGACCCAGGGTAATGCTCTGGGGTCCCGGCTTCGAAACCCAACAGGTGAGATGGTGGAAATTGAATTCAGTAAAAATCTGGAATTAAAAGTCTAATGATGACATTAAACCATTGGCGATTATCATAAAAACCCATCTGGTTCACTAATGTCCTTTAGGGAAGGAAATCTGCCGTCCTTACCCGGTCTGGCCTACATGTGACTCCAAACACACTGCAATGTTGTTCACTCTTAAATGCCCTCAGGGATAGGTAATAAATGCTGGATTGAAGGCAAACAAATCTCCAGGGACCGATAATCTTCATCCCAGAGGACTTCAGGAAGTGGCCCTAGAAATAGTAGATTAATTCGTGGTCATTTTCGAAAATTCTCTGGACTCTGAAAAGGTTCCTACAGATTGGAGGCAAGCTAAACTAACTCCGTTATTCAAAAATGGAGGTGGAGATAAAACAGGGAACTATAGACCAGTGAGCTTAACATCGGTAGTCAGGAAGATGCGAGAGTCCATGATCAAGGATTTCAAACCACAGCGTTTGGAAAGCAGTGGTGTAAACAGACAAAGTCAGCGTGGATTTATGAAAGCAAAACCATTTTTGTCAAACCTGCTGGAATTTACTGAAGATATAATGAGTAAAGTTGGCCAGGGAGAACCAGTGGATGTGGTTTATTTAGACTTTAGTAAGTGCTCAGGATGTGGCAGTTCTGGGAGCAATGAAAAGATTAAGTTCAAATTGGTTGCACGCACATCTTGAGCGAGTATGAACCAAGAGATATTTTAACACGGATGAAACAGGACATTTTTGATGTCTTTTTCCTGACTGCACTTTGGTGATGTCTCGGTGATGGGTAGAGTCAATAAAGTATCACTGCTCTGGTCTGTGCCAACAGGGGTACATAGAACATAGAGAAATACAGCACAGAACAGGCCCTTCGGCCCACGATGTTGTGCCGAACTTTTGTCCTAGGTTAATCATAGAATTTTGGACACTAAGGGCAATTTATCGTGGCTAATCCACCCAACCTGCACATCTTTGGACTGTGGGAGGAAACCGGAGCACCTGGAGGAATCCCACGCACACACGGGGAGGATGTGCAGACTCTACACAGACAGTGACCCAAGACGAAATTGAACCTGGGACTCTGGAGTTGTGAAGCAATTGTGCTATCCACAATGCTACCGTGCTGCCCTTAAGAACAAATTAATGTACCCTCCATTATTCTACCATAATCCATGTACTTACTAAAATCCATGTACACTACATCCACTGCTTTACCTTCATCCACATGCTTGGTCACCTCCTCAAAGAAGTCAATAAGACTTGTAAGGCAAGACCTACCCCTCACAAATCCGTGCTGACTATCCCTAATCAATCAGTGTCTTTCCAGATGCTCAGAAATCCTATCCCTCAGTACCCTTTCCATTACTTTGCCTACCACCGAAGTAAGACTAACTGGCCTGTAATTCCTAGGGTTATCCCTATTCCATTTTTTGAACAGGGGCATGACATTCGCCACTCTCCAATCCCTGGTACCACTCCTGTTGACAGTGAGGACAAAAAGATCATTGCCAACGGCTCTGCAATTTCATTTCTTGCTTCCCATAGAATCCTTGGATATATCCCGTCAGGCCCGGGGGACTTGTCTATCCTCAAGTTTTTCAAAACGGCCGACGCATCTTCCTTCCTAACAAGTATCTCCTCGAGCTTACCAGTCTGTTTCACACTGTCCTCTCCAACAATATAGCCCCTCTTGTTTGTAAATACTGAAGAAAAGTACTCGTTCAAGACCTCTCCTATCTCTTTAGACTCAATACACAATCTCCTGCTACTGTCCTTGATCGGACCTACCCTTGCTCTAGTCATTCTCATATTTCTCACATGTGTAAAAGGCCTTGGGGTTTTCCGTGATCCTACCATCCAAAGATTTTTCATGCCCTCTCTTAGCTCTCCTAATCCCTTTCTTCAGTTCCCTCCTGGCTCTCTTGTATCCCTCCAGCGCCCTGTCTGAACCTTGTTTCCTCAGCCTTACATAAGTCTCCTTCTTCCTCTTAACAAGACATTCAACCTCTCTTGTCAACTATGGTTCCCTCACTCGACCATCTCTTCCCTGCCTGACAGGGACATACATATCAAAGACACGCAGAACCTGTTCCTTGAATTAGTTCCACATTTCACTTGTGTCCTTCCCTGACAGCCTATGTTCCCAACCTATGCACTTCAATTCTTGTCTGACAGCATTGTATTTACCCTTCCCCCAATTGTAAACCTTGCCCTGTTGCACGCACCTATCCCTCTCCATTACTAAAGTGAAAGTCACAGAATTGTGGTCACTACCTCCAAAATGCTCCCCCACTAACAAATCTATCACCTGCCCTGGTTCATTACCAAGTACCAAATCCAATATGGCCTCCCCTCTGGTCGGACAATCTACATACTGTGTTAGAAAATCTTCTGGGACACACTGCACAAACACCACCCCATCCAAACAATTTGATCTAAAGAGTTTCCACTCAATGTTTGGGAAGTTGAAGTCACCCATGACTGTTACCCTGTGACTTCTGCACCTTTCCAAAATCTGTTTCCCAATCTGTTCCTCCACATCTCTGCTGCTATTGGGGGGCCTATAGAAAACTCCCAACAAGGTGACTGCTCCTTTCTTATTTCTGACTTCAACCCATACTACCTCAGTAGGCAGATCCTCCTCGAACTGCCTTTCTACAGCTGTTATACTATCTCTAATTAACAATGCCACCCCCCCCCCCCCCCCACCACCTCTTTTACCATCCTCCCTAATCTTGTTGAAACATCTATAACCAGGGACCTCCAACAATCATTTCTGCCCCTCTTCTATCCAAGTTTCCGTGATGGCCACCACATCGTAGTCCCAAGTACCGATCCATGCCTTAAGTTCACCCACCTTATTCCTGATTCTTCTTGCGTTGAATTATACACACTTCAACCCATCTCCTTGCCTGCAAGTACTCTCCTTTGTCAGTGTTACCTTCCCCACTGCCTTACTACACGCTTTGGCGTCCTGAATATCGGCTTCCTTAGTTGCTGGACCAGAAATCCGGTTCCCATTCCCCTGCCAAATTAGTTTAAACCCTTCCGAAGAGTACTAGAAAACCTCCCTCCCAGGGTATTGGTGCCCCTCTGGTTCAGATGCAACCCGTCCTGCTTGTACAGGTCCCACCTTCCCCAGAATGTGCTCCAATTATCCAAATACCTGAAGCCCTCCCTCTTACACCATTCCTGCAGCCACGTGTTCAACTGCACTCTCTCCCTATTCCTAGCCTCGCTATCACGTGGCACCGGCAACAAACCAGAAATAACAGCTCTGTCTGTCCTGGCATTTAACGGAGATGTGCGTAGAAAGTTTTTTACGCAGAGGGTGGTGGGTGCCTGGAATGCTTTACCAACGGAGGTGGTAGAGGCGGGCACGATAGCATAATTTAAGAGGCATCTAGACAGGTATATGAACGGGCGGCAACAGAGGGAAATAGACCTTGGAAAATAGGAGACAAGTTTAGATAAAGGATCTGGATCGGCGCAGGCTGGGAGGGCCGAAGGGCCTGTTCCTGTGCTGTAATTTTCTTTGTTCTTTGTTCTTTAACTTCCAGCCTAACTCCCTCAACTTGTTTATTACCTCCACACCCCTTTTCCTACCTACGTCGTTGGTACCAATGTGCACCACGGCCTCTGGCTGCTCACCTTCCCCCTTCAGGAACCTGAAGATTTCTGGTGGGTAGCACCAGAAAGTTGCTGCTTCTTGTGGTAGGCAAGTTCCAGAAACCACATCTCTTCATTAATATCAAGACACTACCCACGTAGTATGAGGCTAAAGAAAATGGCCTGGATGACCTCTCACTATTTCCCCACTCACTCAACTTGTCTGAATAATTTTGCAGCCTGTCAACATCCTCCTGACCACTCCCATTCCCACCAAACTTTGTATCATCATCATCACATTGGGAAATATTACTTTTGGTTTCCTCATCCAAATCATTGGTGTGTGTTGTGGATAGCTGAAGCCCAAGTATGGATCCCTGCGGGACCCCGCTGGTTACTGCCTGCCACTTTGAAGCAGACCCAGTTATATCCTGCTCCCCCTTTGTCTGTCTGCTAACCAATTCATTTGACATTTGAATCAATTGTTTTTGACATCTTCTTCGGAGATCACTCGCTGACGAGTATGATTATCCACTGAAGAAGCTCCGTGTTATTACTCATGGGTTCTGTGGGTTCTTGCGTGGCTGATTCGGCCAATCCCAGAGCCGCTTGTTCCACCGGGCACTTGGTGGGTGTTTCTGGGACGTGGCATCGGTCCTTTGACAAAGACTGCATTCGTTGGCATATTGTGTTACATAGAGACCCATTGATGTGAGAACGGGACCTCCACATTTATCATGAAGCTCCATTTAAGGTTAATTTGTGGGTGGATGACCTGGGATTTGACTGTTTCAGATTGTGCTGCAGACAGTATTCTCGATGGATGGTTTGTTGCTCCCACTGCTTGGCACTGTAATAAGGTGTGATTCATTTAGTCTCTAGACACAGCTTAAACTGCAACCTTTTGTTCCAGAATTCATGATTGTCAGTCCCAGTTCACTGCAGTGCTTGTTAACCACACAATAAAATTCAAACTCTAGAATATGTTTGTGCACAGCACAAAAGGAGCTGAAATCCTACAGGCTTGACTGTTCTGCTACACGCCAAGTGGAGAATGGAATGTCCATTCTCCAGTCAAAAAACATTTTCTCTTTTAGTCTTAGTTTTTCAGGGAGTGTGAGAGAAGGTAGATGGAGAGAGTGTGAGCAGGATTCGTGCCAAGGCAGGTGATCAGGACATCTGGCATGGTGTGTGGTGAGTGGGGCCATGGATAGGATAGACACATGAACTCGAGAGGGTATGAGGTTGATGGTCATGTGAAGGTGTGTGTGAGAATCATGGAATCACAGCATTCCTACAGTACAGAGGGAGCACATTCGGCCCATCGAGTCTGCACCGACTCTCCAACAGAACACCCGACTGAGGCCCAGGCCCCCACCCTTTTTCCCAGGCCCCACCAACCTTTTGGACACTAATGGGCAATTTAGCACGGTCAATCCACCTAACCTGCACATCTTTGGACTGTGGGAGGAAACCGGAGCACCCGGAGGAAACCCACGCAGACGCGAGGAGAACGTGCAAACTCCACACGGACCTCACAATTCCTAGGTTGGAATTGAACCCAGATCCCTGATACTGTGAGGCAGCAGTGCTAACTACTGTGCCACCATGCTTTCCACAGCAAGAGTCAATGGTGATGTCCCTTGGGATGGCAGTGTGTGGGATTAATGTGAGATGGGCTGACATGACCGTGAGGTAAGAGTAATGTTATGGTGAATTTAATATGATTGCACGATCAATTGATATTTGACATTTAAATCTAATTTTTTTTGACATGCACTATGTTTTTAGACATATTGTGTTACATAGAGACCCATTCATATGGAAATGAGCCTCCTCAGCTATCACTAAGCTCCATTTTGCGCAAATTTGTGGGTGGATCTCCTGGGGTTTGACTGTTGTCTACATTTTGCTGTAGACAATACTGTTATGTGTCAGAGTAACACCGTTGGCTGGTGGAATGTCACATCTTGTGCAATGGCATCATCAGAGCGTTTTGTGGGTCTTTGCGGAGTTCACCATTGTACCTGTTTGAGCATCATCTTGTAAACAAGCCCCTTGCCCTGTGTTACATAAACCCAATGTGCACCACCTCTGATTCTTTCTCTTTGCGACTGCAACAAAGAACATAACACAGAGAAACTGACAACGGGATCTGGGTTGTAAAATATACGATAAAAACAACTTTTGACGACATTTTGTGAGGCAGATCCTGCCACTGTTTTCCAAGTGCTCTGCTATAAAATCCTCGATAATGGATTCTGGAATTTTCCCCACAATCGAAGTCAGGCTGACTGGCCGAGAATCCGCTTTTCTCTCCAGCTGTGTTCTGAAATGACATTAGCCTTCCTCCAATCTGCAGGGACAGTTCCAGAGTCTATTGAATCTTGGAAAATAACCACCAATGCATCCACTATTTCTGGAGCCACTTCCTCAAATAATCTGGCATGTGGATTAATAACTTACTCCAGTTCCTATGTTCACCCCTACATTGGGATTGGGATTGGCGTACCTGGAAGTGAGGTTTCCTGGATTTTCCTGAACTCTGGCTAACTAAGCTAACTATCTTTCTGCCTTTGCTAAATTTGGATCTGTCGCTTTCTATTCCATCGAATAAGTAATTAATAATCTGATGAACATTTGAGGTCCCAATACCGATTATTCAGAGACACTGCATGCTGCCAATTAGAATCTCAGCCCATTTCATTCCTGTTCATTCCTGTTCATGAGAACCTTCCTCGACATCTCAGAAAATCCCGACAGTGCAGAATGAGGTCATTTCGCCCATTAGCCCACCATTCAAAAAGTGCCCCCCACCTCGGTGCATGCCCTGACTCTATCTGAGACCACTTTTTCAAATTCCAGCTTGTATTTCCTTTCTCGTT
Organism: Scyliorhinus canicula; assembly: GCF_902713615.1. Lineage (NCBI taxonomy): Eukaryota > Metazoa > Chordata > Chondrichthyes > Carcharhiniformes > Scyliorhinidae > Scyliorhinus > Scyliorhinus canicula. The sequence goes on from NC_052149.1 coordinate 242,241,496, forward strand.
CCCTCCCTTTATGAATTCCCAATCTGGAATTTCTGTTGCAGTTTGTACAAGGCAGAATGAAACAATGCCCTGGTGCACTCCAAAGTCTCTCTCTCTCTCTCTCTTGACCCTTGATTGGAGATCTCGAGCCAGCTCCCCAATAGTAAATCACAATTCCAACTGGGGTATTCCATTGACTGTAACGCATTTCAAGAACATCCTGGCATCATGACAGTCACTGAATGAATACAAATGATTTTTTTCTTCTGCATCATGCAGCTGAGTAGGTTTGAGATTTAATCCTTGCTAAGTGTAAATGTTAACTGATATTCGGACTGGGTGATCTTCCCCATTCCTCTGAGCTCAGTCCTCTTCTGATTCAGACTGCTACTCAATGATTCATATCGCAATTCGTTTGTGCAGGTGTCATAAGAAGAAATGATGAAGTACCTTTGTATGGCAACAACAACTTGTATTTGTATAGCACCTCTCACATTCTAAGGTGCTTCACAGGAGGGATTAGCCATCGAAATCTGCCATCGAACCAGATAATGAGATGTTGGGGCATGTCAGCAAAATAGTGGAAGGTTGTAAGGAGTGTCTTGAAGGAAGGAAACAGGATGAAGAGGAGAGATTTCGGAACTGAATTCCAGACCTTAGGGCAGAGGCAAATGCAGGTCCTGTCAACAATAGCGGAGCAACGAAAATCAGAAAATCTCAAGAGGCGAAGATTGTGTCAGCGTTAGAACATAGAACATAGAACAGTACAGCACAGAACAGGCCCTACGGCCCTCGATGTTGTGCCGAGCAATGATCACCCTACTCAAACCCACGTATCCACCCTATACCCGCAACCCAACAACTCCCTCCCTTAACCTTACTATTAGGACACTACGGGCAATTTAGCATGGCCAATCCACCTAACCCTCACATCTTTGGACTGTGGGAGGAAACCGGAGCACCCGGAGGAAACCCACGCAGACACGGGGAGGACGTGCAGGCTCCGCACAGACAGTGACCCAGCCGGGAATCGAACCTGGGACCCTGGAGCTGTGAAGCATTTATGCTAACCACCATGCTACCGTGCTGCCCCGTTCTTCCTGCTTTTTTCCTGTTTATTCCCTGATTTCCACTTTTTTATTTTTGCCGTTACAGTTTTGCTCCATGGATGGTGAATTGGCGTTAACCCGTCACCCATTCCGGTACTGGTGAGGGGCTAGCACTGGCGCCACGTGAAACGCCCGCCGATCTTGTGGCAAACGGCCGGAGAATCGCCGGGTCCCGGGCCGTGCATGCGCAGGTCTGACGGCCTGCTCTGGTCACACTGGAAATGATGGCGCCGGCCATGCCTGAACCCTAACCCATCCACCCAGACCCCACAGCCCACTCCCTGTCCACTCCCCGCAGCCCGAGAAGAAGTGGCACAAATCCCGGATGAGAGTGATGGCGCTGGATATTGTCCGCAGCCGGCACACCAGGTTCCCGACTGCTGGGACCACACGTGGCCCGCGCTGTGGGGAGCTTGGCCCATTGGAGGCGGTGCATCGTTGGTGGGCCAGCTGATGATGCGGCAACGTTGCAGCAGCTGCACACGTCCCGATGGCAACAATTTGGAGGGCGGAACATGGTGGACCAGCGTCAAACCAGCACCTACCCCAGATCCGCCGTCGGAAGCCATTCTCCGCCCATTCGCTAATTCCGATTTCAGCGTCAGACGAAGGAGAATCCAAGCCAAGAATTTTTTAAATGGTGATGAACCGCTTGGGTGAATGTAGCCAGTGAGTACAGGCTGGTGGATGAAATGGACTTGGAGCGGAGAGTCCAAAGTTAAATAAATAGTTTAATATCAGAATTAAAATACTTGACAATGACTCATTTAAATTAGTTGAGTAGCCATCTCTAAATATCTTTGAGGAGGTTGTGGTGAGCCATTGCCTCAAATGGTTGTACCAAAATTTTCCACAGTTAAATGGTTATTTTCAGAATTTTAGTGTGATGTTTGGTGGGAAACATTCCTCTCAGTGTCGGGTTTGTTTGATGAAATCATAGTTGATGATTCTATTAATATATATTGAAAATAAATTGTACGTAAAATATCTTAAATTAACTCCATTATGACCAGCCAAAGGCTTGAGTAAGAAGCCTTGAAATAGAATAATTTGATAAGTCAAACATTTTTATTTGCTGCAATATCCATAAAGAAGAGACGATGGACTGCATTCTACTGACCTGACACCCAATCGGCCACCTTGAATTACCTCTTTCAATATAATTGCCTCAGTTATACTTCAAGGATGTCTCGGATATTCTGGAGAACAAGAACAAAGAACAAAGAAAATTACAGTACAGGAACAGGCCCTTCGGCCCACCCAGCCTGCGCCGATCCAGATCCATTATCTAAACCTGATGCCTATTTTCCAAAGATCTACTTCTCTCTGTTCCCCGCCCGTTCATATATCTGTCCAGATGCATCCTAAATGATGCTATCGTGCCCGCCTCTACCACCTCCACTGGCAAAGCGTTCCAGACTCCCACCACCCTCTGCGTAAAAAACTTTCCAAGTTCCCTTAAACTTTCCCCCTCTCACCTTGAAATCGTGACCCCTTGTAATTGACACCCCCACTCTTGGAAAAATCTTGTTTCTATCCACCCTGTCCATACCTCTCATAATTCTGTCGATCTCAATCAGGTCCCCCCCTCAACCTCCGTCTTTCCAACGAAAATAATCCTAATCTACTCAACCTTTCTTCATAGCTAGCACCCTCCATACCAGGCAACATCCTGGTGAACCTCCTCTGCACCCTCTCCAAAGCATCCACATCCTTCTGGTAATGTGGTGACCAGAACTGCATGCAGTATTCCAAATGTGGCCAAACCAAAGTCATATACAACTGTAACATGACCTGCCGACTCTTGTACTCAATAGCCCGTCCGATGAAGGCAAGCATGCTGTATGCCTTCTTGACCACTCTATCGACCTGCGTTGCCACCTTCAGGGTACAATGGACCTGAACTCCCAGATCTCTCTGTACATCAATTTTCCCCAGGACTCTTCCATTGACCGTATAGTCCGCTCTTGAATGAGATCTTCCAAAATGCATCACCTCGCATTTTCCTAGTTTGAACTCCATCTGCCATTTCTCTGCCCAACTCTCCAATCTATCTATATTTTCCTGTATTCTCTGATAGTCCTCCTCGCTATCTGCAACTCCACCAATCTTAGTATCATCTGCAAACTTGCTAATCAGACCACCTATACCTTCGTCCAGATCATTTATGTATATCACAAACAACAGTGGTCTGAGCATGGATCCCTGTGGAACACCACTAGTCACCTTTCTCCATTTTGAGACACTCCCTTCCACCACTACTCTCTGTCTCCTGTTGCCCAGCCAGTTCTTTATCCATCTAGCTAGTACACCCTGACCCCCATACGACTTCACTTTTGCCATCAACCTGCCATGGGAAACCTTATCAAATGCCTTACTGAAGTTTTAAGGGGGGAAGCGGAGCAGATGCAATAGATCGATTGGCCTAAGTCTGCTCTTATGTCTTATGGTGGTACACGTCGATACCAATGTCACAGGTAAAAAAGAGGGATGAGATCCTAAAAGAAGAATATAAGGAGTTAGGAAGAAAGTTGAGAAGTTGTACTTTGAAGGGAGTGACCTCAGGATTACAACCAGTGCCACGTGCTTGTCAGCAGAGAAATAGGATATATCGGATACATACATGGCTGAAGAGATGTTGTGAGGGGTTTCAGATTCCTGGGGCATTGGGATCGGTTGAGGTGAAACCTTAATATGAGAGAATTTTTCATCAAGCTGGAGAGTGATGTATTTGATTCTGAGACAAGGGGCGGGATCCTCCCGTACCCAGCTGGGCGGGGGGTCCCTGCGGGATGGAGTGGCAGGAACCACTCCGGCGTCGGTCCGCACCTTCAGGGGCTAGGCTGGCGCCGGAGTGGTTTGCACCCCGCCGGCCGGCGTGGAAGGCCTTTGGCGCCACGGGTTCGCTCATGCGCGGGAGCGTCAGTGGCTACTGACATCATCCCGCGCATGCGCAAGGCGGGGTTCACCTTCGCCTCGGCCATCGCGGAGGCTTACACGGCTGGTGCAAAGGAAAAGAGTGCCCCCACGGCACAGGCCCACCTGTGGATCGGTGGGCCCCGATCGCGGTCCAGGCCACCGTGGTGGCACCCGCCGGGGCCAGATCGCCCCCCAGGTCCCGCCAGTAAAGGACCAACTCTAATTTACGCTGGCGGGACCTGCATAGAACGAATGGGACTTTGGCCCATTACGGTTCAGAGAATTGCCGGGAGGGCCGCTGCAAGCGGCCGCTGACCAGCGCGGCGCAATCCCCGCCAATTCTCCAGTGCCTGAGTTGGATTAACGCCACCCACCCCCCCCACCCCCTCCCCACCCCCTCACCCCCTGGTGATTCTCCGACCTGGCGGGGGGTCGGAGTGTCCCACCCAAGGTTCCTGAATCTTAATAAAGAAAACTACGATGATATGAGGAATAAGTTTGCTTTGATCAATTGGGGAATGTTACTTGAAGGGATGAGAGTGGAGAGGCAATGACAAACATTCAAGGAGTACGTAGCGGGAACTGTAAGAAATTGTGGATGCAATTTATTCTCTCGATTCTGAAACAGTTCCTGCAGAATGGAGCGTAGCTAATGTAACCCCACTCTTTAAAAAGGGAGGCAGACATAAAACAGGGAATTATAGACCAGGAAACCTGACATCAGCAGTGGGGAAAATTCTACAATCCATTATCAAAGGTTTTATAGCCGAGGACTTGGAAAACAGTGGCAGGATCGGTCAGAGCCAGCATGGATTTATGAAGTGGGAAATCAGGCTTGACAAATCTACTGGAATTCTTTGAGGATGGAACTGGTGGATTTGATGAGAGGAGCCAATGGATGTGGTTTATTTGTACTTTCAGGAGGCTTTTGACAAAGTCCCACATAAGAGATTAGCGTGTAAAATCCAAGCACATGGGATTAGGGGTAGTGTATTGAGATGGACAGAAAACTGGTTGGCAGAGAGGTAACAAAGAGAAGGAATTAATGGGTCTTTTTCAAATTGGCAGGCAGTGACTAGCGGGGTGTCACAGGGATCGGTGCTGGGACCCCAGCTATTCACAATGTATATTAATGATTTAAACGTGGGAACTAAATGAAATATCTCCAAATTTGCAGCAGACACCAAGTTGAGTGGGAGGGTGAGCTGTGAGGAGGACGCAGAGATCCTTCAGTGTGATTTGGACAAGTTGAGTGAGTGGGCGAATGAATGGCAGATGCAGTATAATTTGGAGAAATGCGAGGTTATCCATTTCGGTAGAAAAAACGAGAAGGCAGATTATTATCTGAATGGCTATAAATTAGGAGATGGGAATGTGCAACGAGACCTGGGTGTCCTCGTACACCAGTCGCTGAAGGTAACCATGCAGGTGCAACAGGCGGTAAAGAAGACAAATGGTATGTTGGCCTTCATTACTTCAGAATTTGAATACAGGAACAGGAATCTCTTGTTGGAATTATACAGGGCCTTGGACAGGTCACACCTGGAATATTGTGAGCAGTTTTGGCCTCCTTATCTGAGGAAGGAGGTTCTTGCTCTCGAGGGAGTGCAGCGAACATTTACCAGACTGATTCCTGGGATGGCAGGACTGACGTATGAGGAGAGATTGAGTCGGGTCGGATTGTATTCGCTGGAGTTTAGAATAATGAGTGGGAACCTCATAGAAACCTATAAAATTCAAACAGGGTTGGACAAGCTCGATGCAGGAAGGATAGTCCCGATGGTGGGGGTGTCTAGAACCAGGGGGCACAGTCTGAGGATACGGGGTAGACCATTTAACACAGAGAGTAGGAGAAATTCCTTCACCCAGAGAGTGGTGAGCCTGTGGAATTCGTTACCACAGGGAGTAGTTGAGTCCAAAACATTTGTTATCAAGAAGCAGTTAGATATAGCACTTAGAGGGGTGGCATGTGGCGTAGTGGTTAGCACTGAGACTGCAGCACTGTGGACCCGGATTCGAATCCCGGCCCTGGGTCACTGTCTGTGTGGAGTTTGTACATTCTCCCCGTGTTTGCGTGGGTTTCACCCCCACAACCCAAAGATGTGCAGGTTAGGTGGATTTGTCACGCTAAATTGTCCCTTAATTGGAAAAAAAAATAATTGGGTACTCTAAATTTATATTTAAAAAAAGATATAGCACTTAGCAAGAAGGGGATCAAAGGATTTGGGGGAAAAGCGGGATTGGGTTATTGAGTTCAATGGTCAGCCATGATTATCATGAATGACGGAGCAGGCTCCAAGAGCCAAATGGGTCCCTCCTGCTCCTATATTCTATGTTTCTATATTTCTAATTCATATTGCACCAAAATAGCCAAATATAGGATTAGAAGACACTGGCTCTCCTTTTTTTCAGATCAACCGTATTTTTTCCAGTGGTCACAATTTTCCAGCCATTCCCCCTCAGTGGATTTTCCAGGCCTGGCAATGGTCACCCCCCTCCTTGGGATCCACAGTGGGTGAGGGTTCAAACTACTGGAAAACCTGTTGGCAGTGGTAGGAGCGGATGGAGCCGCCGCTGGCCAATGGGTGTGTTTCCTCCATCACCACAAAACACGCCTGGGGGAGGGGGGGGGGGGGGGGGGGGGGGGGGGGGGGGTGGGGACAGAAAAACCCGAGCAATATTCCATACATTCTAATTTGAAATTGATGTTTTAAAAACTGTTGTTACGATCCCAGTTGATGTTACTACTGGACAAGAAGATCCAAGAATGGACACCTGACTCAATAAAAAAAATTTGTAACATGTGAATAAATGGAGTCACAGAACTGCTAATTAGCTTTTTAACAACACAAACAAAACATTTATTAAACATGAAATGTTTGATTATAATTCAAGATTCATTCAATCCAATTTACCAACACAGGATAACACGGCTTCAATATCATAGACTTTACAGTGCAGAAGGAGGCCACTCGGCCCATCGAGTCTGCACCGGCTCTTGGAAAGAGCACCCTACCCGAGGTCAACACCTCCACCCTATCCCCATAACCCAGTAACCCCACCCAACACTAAGGGCAATTTTGGACACTTAGGGCAATTTATCATGGCCAATCCACCTAACCTGCACATCTTTGGACTGTGGGAGGAAACCGGAGCACCCGGAGGAAACCCACGCACACACGGGGTGGATGTGCAGACTCCGCACAGACAGTGACCCAAGCCGGGAATCGAACCTGGGACCCTGGAGCTGTGAAGCAATTGTGCTATCCACAATGCTACCGTGCTCAGTAAACACACAGTTCCTGTAACCCAACAGGCCACCTGTGGTCAGATACACCTCAGTCTGAAGCCAAGGGGCAGATGTCACTCAAATGATCCCCTGTTAATGTTTCCACCAATCAACCAGATGATTTTCACACAAGGATTTTAAGCTCCACTCTCAAAATATATGCTTTAGAATATTCTTATGAACAATGTTTTCCTTCAGCTCTTTTCAACAAGTATCCACCTCCATGAATTCCAACTCTTCTTTGAGTATTTGTTTGTCTTGTATAGTCACAAGCTTTCAACCTTTCACACAATCTCTCAGGCGCTCATTCCCAATGGAATACTTTTACTTTAAAAGATGGAAATAAGGACACCAAACCTTACGATTGCTTCAGCTGTCTGGCTTTTCCCTTGCCAAGCATATCAGCTCTGATCTTCTCAGTCCTGTCTTATCTTCAATGAACAGTACCCTGCAAAATTACAGTTCTGTTTTCCTTTTTATTTCAATCTTACTGGAAACATCTCTTCATTCTCTTGTTTCCAGAAATAACTGTTCTTCAGCTTCTGGACATGTTTTCTTGCCCATTACTCTATCATAAGATTGTGAGAGCTAACTTCTCTCTCATTGCAAAATTCCAACAGCAGTGAATTCTGCCAAGGTGAAACTCACAAAGTCACCTTACCCGAAAGGTCCCCCTGGTTGCTAAGCAACAATTCAATCTTTTTCCAAGTTTGTGTTTTCTTTTCACGCTGTAAACTCTCTCAGCACAATAGACACAATACTGAAACCAAAATCCCCATAGATATAAATGCATTTGCTGAACATGACTCACACTAGAGTTGGCCCTTTCTAAACAATAATACTGAATTAACCCACTTAAATCTGTTCCTTATTTCTAATATTAACAATACAGATATCTATTACTTTAAACTACCTCTCCATTATGACACCTCACCCTTTTAAAGAAAGAAATCTTCATAACCATGAATATTTCTTCACACTGCTGTTACACCCAGTCAGCACCCATTAACACAGCTCTAACACCCAGTCAGCACCCATAAACACAGCTCTAACACCCAGTCAGCACCCATTAACACAGCTCTAACACCCAGTCAGCACCCATAAACACAGCTCTAACACCCAGTCAGCACCCATTAACACAGCTCTAACACCCAGTCAGCACCCATTAACACAGCTGTTACACCCAGTCAGCACCCATTAACACAGCTCTAACACCCAGTCAGCACCCATTAACACAGCTGTTACACCCAGTCAGCACCCATTAACACAGCTCTAACACCCAGTCAGCACCCATTAACACAGCTCTAACACCCAGTCAGCACCCATTAACACAGCTCTAACACCCAGTCAGCACCCATTAACACAGCTGTTACACCCAGTCAGCACCCATTAACACAGCTCTAACACCCAGTCAGCACCCATTAACACAGCTCTAACACCCAGTCAGCACCCATTAACACAGCTCTAACACCCAGTCAGCACCCATTAACACAGCTGTTACACCCAGTCAGCACCCATTAACACAGCTCTAACACCCAGTCAGCACCCATTAACACAGCTGTTACACCCAGTCAGCACCCATTAACTCAGCTCTAACACCCAGTCAGCACCCATTAACACAGCTGTTACACCCAGTCAGCACCCATTAACACAGCTCTAACACCCAGTCAGCACCCATTAACACAGCTCTAACACCCAGTCAGCACCCATTAACACAGCTCTAACACCCAGTCAGCACCCATTAACACAGCTCTAACACCCAGTCAGCACCCATTAACACAGCTCTAACACCCAGTCAGCACCCATTAACACAGCTGTTACACCCAGTCAGCACCCATTAACACAGCTCTAACACCCAGTCAGCACCCATTAACACAGCTCTAACACCCAGTCAGCACCCATTAACTCAGCTCTAACACCCAGTCAGCACCCATTAACACAGCTGTTACACCCAGTCAGCACCCATTAACACAGCTGTTACACCCAGTCAGCACCCATTAACACAGCTCTAACACCCAGTCAGCACCCATTAACACAGCTCTAACACCCAGTCAGCACCCATTAACACAGCTGTTACACCCAGTCAGCACCCATTAACACAGCTCTAACACCCAGTCAGCACCCATTAACACAGCTGTTACACCCAGTCAGCACCCATTAACACAGCTGTTACACCCAGTCAGCACCCATTAACACAGCTCTAATACCCAGTCAGCACCCATTAACACAGCTGTTACACCCAGTCAGCACCCATTAACACAGCTCTAACACCCAGTCAGCACCCATTAACACAGCTCTAATACCCAGTCAGCACCCATTAACACAGCTGTTACACCCAGTCAGCACCCATTAACTCAGCTCTAACACCCAGTCAGCACCCATTAACACAGCTCTAACATCCCGTCAGCACCCATTAACACAGCTGTTACACCCAGTCAGCACCCATTAACACAGCTGTTACACCCAGTCAGCACCCATTAACACAGCTGTTACACCCAGTCAGCACCCATTAACACAGCTGTTACACCCAGTCAGCACCCATTAACACAGCTGTTACACCCAGTCAGCACCCATTAACACAGCTGTTACACCCTGAAATTTCAAAAAGGAATTAGATATCTTGGGGCTCTTGGGACTAAAGGGCTCAAGAGATATGGGGGAAGGCGGGATCATGGTATTGAATTTGATGATCAGCCATGATCATAATGACTGGTGGAGCAGGCTCGAAGGGCTGAATGGCCTCCTCCTGCTTCTAATATCTATGTACCAGCCTCCCCAGACACGCGCCGGAATGTGGCGACTAGGGGCTTTTCACAGTAACTTCATTGAAGCCTACTCGTGACAATAAGCGATTTTCATTTTTCATTTCATTTTCACTCTCTGTATTCACTTCACAAAAAACTTAACATCACAAATATCTTACAATATATCATATTCCATCACACAATTAATCTTTTATTTCAAAATTGCACGTATATTATTGTATAATTACAATGATTTACCTAAAACAAAGCAAGACATGCAACAGCATTATCACAACTCAAGCATTGTGTTTCTTTTTCCAGTTACCACTTTTCAACTCAAGAACATAATTTTTTCTTCACGCCTCCAGTGCAATTGTCCTGTTCGTCACTTCTCGGTATAGTTCCATTGGCAGCTCACTTTCCAAATTCAGATCTGGTGAAGCCTCATTTTCATTGAACAAAGTCACAATGTCGGGCACAATGTTCCCACCGTGTTGTGCCTGGCGTTGATCTTGTTTGGCCGGGAACACCACGGGACAACCCAAAATGTGCTTTGTGCCGGACACAAAACCATGCCATGTCAAGGGCACTGTCGAATGCAAGGCTGGCAGGCAGTGCTTGGGTGCCAAGGTGCCATGATACCACTGCCAAGGGTCATGGTCTGAGTGGGGCTATGCCTATGAAATGGAGGGGAGAAGGGGCATCAGGAAGGTTGGGGGTGAAGACCGGGCCTTGAAAGAGGAGGGTGTTGAAAGGGGTGGCCCTAAATATGGGGGCCCTCAGTGACCCCATAGTTGGGTGTGTTCACCTTGTGTGTGGTGGAGGGGTGATGCCCACGTCTGCATCAGGCTGCATCGTCCATGGGTAGAAGGTGTGGGCGACCCTCAAGCTCAGAGATTGGGACAACCTTTCAAATTGGCGCCCGATCTCTGAGGATCTGGCTGGTGCCCCTATGCTGAAAAAAATTCCAAGTCTCGGCTTGACTGGTGAGAAACCACCTCCCAGCTCCAAAACATGACTAAGTGTTGGTGAAAACCGGTTTCACCAAAAAAGCCGACGGGAAACATCCGGCCAAACCCGCCCAAGGTGACACTTTGGGAGAATCGCGGCCGTCATTTTTGTGCATTAACATCTCGTAGCTTCTGCTGTCAAAATCTCTTTCAGAGATTTCAAGGGAGTTGGGAAGATTCTTCTCATGTTTACACAAAACAGTTTCATATTCGTGCTTTGTTTGTTCTTTGAACTTTTTATGATCTCTTTTTTTCTCCCAGTCCCATTTCAAATTAGTTCTTTTCGATTCTGTTTGAACTCTGTCAATCACTTCCTCCCTTTGGAACTTCAGAGTTTGTTCTAACTCTCCGACCTTTTCCCCAAATTTCTGAACTATCTCAGTCCAGTCCTCTGCATTTTCAGTGCAATCTGTTCCACTTGCATGTATTCCAGATGTATGTTACATCTGGTGTAGTATTACTGGCAAGGTGCAGTTAAATCAATGCTTCTTTTCATTGACTCAGACAAATCATTTGACAATTTCAGTCCTCTTTACTGACGATTCGTACTTTCCTATTTTGTGGGCACTTCAGCCATTTTCTATTGTCCATTTCTTACTTTAATCAGTTTTTCACCCCAACTGGATCTCTATTTGTCAATGAGTTTTTACTCACAGGAATCATTTTAGACCGGTGATCCTCCACACCACACACTCTCTCCTTCATTTTCTCCAGTTTCCTTCCAAGTTCCCCAATCTCATTGTTCTTTCCACGATGAAGTTCCAACAGGTCGTTAATTTGGCTTTTTGGTTCTACATCTGACCAATTATTCTGATTTTACAGATGATTAAGAAGGCAAATGGAATTTTGTCCTTCATTGCTAGAGGGATGGAGTTTAAGACTAGGGAGGTTATGTTGCAATTGTATAAGGTGTTAGTGCGGCCACACCTGGAGTATTGTGTTCAGTTTTGGTCTCCTTACTTGAGAAAGGACGTACTGGCACTGGAGGGTGTGCAGAGGAGATTCACGAGGTTAATCCCAGAGCTGAAGGGGTTGGATTATGAGGGCTATTTGTATTATTTTCTCCTCCCCCCCCCCTCCCCCCACACCCCCCCCCCCCCCATCCTTTCCAGGTGTACAAGGGTAACGGAAAAATGTTTGGTTCTACGGAGCAGTTCATAATCATCAGCAGACTCTGCTGCTTGTCGAGCAGTTTTAACATTTTATTCCTCCACATGAATCCTAATAACCAAAGGAAATGAAACTTTAAATTCTGATGAAAGAATCACCTCTCTCAGGGCTTTGTAGGGTAGCTTGCCTTCAATTCCTGTACGCAACAGTCAAAATTATTTCCAACTTTCCCTTTCCAATTCAAACTTTAGCATTTATATTTCACTTTGAAAAGGTCTCTCTTTCTTCACCATCCTTTTCTTTCTCCTGCATTTCAAGTTTCTTCATTTCTATTTCTCTTTTTAATTGATATTTTGTCAATTCAAGTGGTTCAGCTTCTGGAGAACCTCATCTCTCAGACAACCCTTGAACAATTAAATGCTTCACTGTACTTTCAGACATATCATCTTCTTTACCTCTGCAGATAATCCCAACTTCACTTTATCTGCCAAATCAGTCAAATGGCTCTTGGGGCGCGATCTACCCGAATGGAAACAGAGTCCCCGTAATGAGCATGATTAGCCAGGTGTTTCCTGCTACTTGGAGCACTAAGCATCATGCTGTTGAATGCCCATTTGGGCCTCAGCGGGCAACTCCCTAACAATGCGTTATTTAGCCCAGTTGTCTGTACTGAAGAGCTTCGCTCGCCGAAACGTCTCAGTGCAGAAGGAGATCGGAATGCCATTTACAAATCGCTCGGCCTTCCAACGGGGCCCAAACTCCCAAAGCCCCAACTCATCTAAATCACACCCCCTGCACTGGAGCATGACACCTTTGGGCCCGATCCATAGCGAGGAAAATGCCAGCCCGGCATCCTGGCAGTGTCCCTGTCAACTGGCAGTGCCACCTAGACGGGATTCACATCATGAACTCGCGAGGCATGGAATAAGGGTAGTTCCCAGCAGAGGGATCTCCCGGCATCTACCGCTGCCTTTCGGGCGCAACACGGCTGGTAGATCATACCCTTGGTTACTTTCTGTTAACCAATCAAAGTTGGGGCTTTTCACAGTAACTTCATTGAAGCCTACTTGTGACAATAAGCGATTTTCATTTCATTTCGTTTTCATTTTCAAAGTTGCATCTTCCAGCTTTAGGAAGGTTTTAGCAATTCCCAACAGCATTCGGATTCTAACCCGCACAATACTCCTCACAGCAACTCCAATTTGTACATACTCTACTTCACCCACTTCATCTATTTTTTAAGGAATTACAAATCCCACCTTTTAACAATAAACCCCAAATCAGGGTTTACCACTCAGCATCCAGTAACTTGCTTTCCACCTTTCAAATTATCCCAGTGTATTATTGCTAATCAGCATCCAATAACACTGTCTCTATGTTTTGAAATTCCTCAGGAGCCCCCACATTTTTTACCTTCCTGGTTGATGTTATCAGTAGGCAGGAAGATCCCAGAGTTAAACCCTAACTCAAAAGATACCAACTTGTACTGTTTTCCAGAAAACGTGGATGAGCAGAGTCACGGGACTGCCAATTAGACTAAACAACAAAACAAAACATGAAAAATTTGACAATAATTCAATAACCCTTCCCTCCTACTTATCTTCATAAATGAACAGATATTTTAAGGATAACACAGGTCACACAAAATATCTTATGCTATAATGTGCTAAGTAAGCACACAGCCCTTGTAACCCACCAGGATGCCTGTGGTCAGATACACCCCATCTTAAAACCAATTGGCAGGTGTCTCCCAATCGATCTTCTGGGGATTTCTCCTCAAATCCACCCAGGATGATTGTCACATGAGGGTTCCCAAGCTCCATTCTCGAAAGATATGCTGTAGAATCTTCTTACAAACAATGCTTTATTTTGTGTGGGCCACGAAGAATCCAGCACAAGTTGAAGAATAGAAAAGAAATAACATTTATTTGCAATAACATATATATACAACAGCAGCAGCAACTCCCTTGCTGCTCACTCCTCTTTAGCTGGTTCCAAACTGGCCAGCTTTATTTATGCAGGGAATCTGCTCATTATTTCTCTGGCCCCCTCATCGGGGAAGCTCATACTCCGAAAGGATTGTGGGATTGCCATTAGTCCCCAGCCAGTGGTAAGCAGGCAGGTTATAACACTTTCCTTCACCTGTTTTCAGCAAGGATCCAGCTCCATAATTTCCAATTCTCTTTTCAGTATTCCTTTGTCATGAATAGCCATAAGCTTTCAGGTTTTCACACCATTTCTCAGGACCCCAGGTCCCAATAGACTACTCTTGCTCCGAAGATTGGAATAAGGGCACCAACTTTGCCATTGCTTTAGTTAGCTTTTCTCAGTGCAGCCTGATCAGTTCTGCTCTTTCCAGTCTGGATTTAACTTCAATGCACTGTACTGTGATCAAATTCATGGTCCTGTTTTGGATTTTGCTTCAATCTTCATGGAAACCTCCCTTTTCATTGCCAAGTTTCTGGAACTAGCTTTCTTGCCCATTACTCTCCCGTAAGACTTCCTTGCTTACAGATCTTCATCCCCCCCCCCCACCCCACCCCCCCTCCCCCCCACCACTGCTAAGCTCCAACTGCTATGCATTCAGCTAAAACTATACAATACAAAACCTTCCGACCCTAAAGGTACCCCTGGTTGCTGAGCAGCTGCTCATTCTTCCTCTCAGCTTTTGATTACTTTTTGCACCGTGAACTCTCAGCACAAGTATAGATAGTTTAAACTGAAACCATAACTCCAGACATGCAAACACTTTTGTTTAAATACATCTAATTAAAGTTGTACCCTTTCCTACAGAAAAAACACTAAGTTAAACCTACTTAAATTGGCACCTCTTTTCTAATATTTAACAACACAGACATAGATCAGTTAAAACTACCTCTGCTTCTTGACACAGTGAATAATTCAATCAGCTCTCCCACATCCCAAATAATATTAAATTGATCTCTCCTCCATAGTGATAGGATGAGCTGGAAATTCATGTTGGTGACAGGTGCCCTGTCCGCAGAGGGAAAACCGCTAGAACCCCCATATCGCTTTTTTTCCGATATTCCCGGCGTATTCTAAGCAATTTGGGTACTTACCTGGGCAGCATTTAATCAAGGCCCCAGCAAGGTACTCCAGAACGGTCAGCTCACTGGTCACTTGCAGAGTCAACAGCATCATAGTGAGCGGTGGGCTGCCAGTACTACAGTGGGGTCGGCCATGATGATCGCCACTGAACCTATGGAAAAGGTTGAGTATGACCAAGATGGAGGTTTCAGAGAGGGTGGGCACTGTTGAGGTGCGGAGCAGGGGGATCAGAAACAAGATCAGGTGGGCTGACATTGTCCAAAATCTCCCTCCTGATGCCAGGTAATCTGGGCCTCTTGATTAGGCACAGGTTGACTGAGAATGAAGGCCACAGCCAAACACGACAGAGTTTAATTGGGGCCTTCCAGATAGTGTGTTCCCTGCCCACCAATTGTTGAATATTAGGGATGGTGGGAATGTGACCCTTAAATGGCTCTTTCAGGAGCCTGGAGGCCATCAGCAAGCACTCCCATTGGAAGCATGATTGAGGGGAATCATGAGGCAGCAGAATCTCCATTCTGCACTCTCCTGCCCAATCAAATGTCCACTCTCTTATGAACCCGACTCTTGTGGGGGGTGAGAGGGGTGGGGGTGGGGGGAGGGAAGGGGGGGGACACATCGAATTCGACCTGTGGCTGCTAACTATTTGACAGGACTGTGTGCTGACCGACTGTCACACAAACATCTTGGAGTTTCTTTCCCATGGGAAAAGTATAAGTTTGAAAGTCATTGACCTAATTTGCATCACTGCACTTCACCATCCAGAATTTAGCTTGAGTATTTAACATAATCAAATGGTACAAGTTATTAACTTATCGTAAGTACAAGATTTATTAACTCTTTCCTCATAAACATGAACCATCATGGTCACATAGAGCAGCTATGATTCACATTTCAGAGCAGCAGATATGTGTCGTACAGTCATTCTAGTCAGTGAAATATGGAATGTGTTAGATCGGACTGGGATCTGCCCTATTATGTTCTCCAGCTCAGTTTACAAACAGGGCTGTAATTTCTACCTGGTGAACGTATTAAACAAAGCATTTTACCTCAGCACCTCAACACTGACTTTGGTTTTATTTTTGCTGTCAAAACTTTACACTGGGATTTCTCTAACGAGTGAGTGTCATCGAGATTGGCACCAGATATATGCAGTGCTACAGAGCAAGCGGGTAGGAAAAGGACAGGTTGAAATGCAAATCAGACTGGAATCGAGGATGAGTGTGAAATGGTAAATCTGCTCAATGATTGCTTCCTCGCAGTATTCACAAGGGAAGACTTCAGCGACATGCCCTCTTCAGGGAAAAAAACAATAACCAAGACAAAGTTCATGACTTCAATATAAATGAGATGGAAGCGTGAGACAAGCTGTAAAGGCTGAAAATAAGCAGGCACCAGACTTAGCTGATATCTATGTTGGAGAGCTGACAGTCTTGTAATAAAATCTGTGTGGCACAAATTATTTTTTTTGGGAGACAGGCAACGGACTATCGCGAGTGCTGTAGTCACCACTGATGTATATATTGTGTATAGCGGATATTGTTATAGATGCTTTACGGTAAGATCCCTGTTCTACAGGTACGGGGGTAGATCCCTGCTTGCTGGCTCCGCCCAGTAGGCGGAGTATAAATATGTGTGCTCTCCGTACAGCAGCCACTTCGCCAGCTGCTGTAGGAGGCCACACATCTCAGTGTAATAAAGCCTCGATTACATCCTACTCTCGTCTTTGCGTAATTGATAGTGCATCAATTTATGACACTGAGGTTTCAGAGATGGACCTCAGCACAAGTCGGATCGCCTGCAGCTGCATCCTCAAGCGGACAACACTAAAAAGGACTTCGAACATTGGCTCGCCTGTTTTGAAGCGTACATCGGGTCTGCGCCAGACACAATTCCCGAAGCACAGAAACTCCAGATCCTTTCCACGCGGCTGAGCTCCAACGTCTATCCACTCATCCAGGACGCGCTGACCTACGCAGAGGCTATGGCGCTACTGAAGGAAAACTACGCTCAGCGGACTAACAAAATCTACGCCAGACGCCTCCTCTCCACGCGGCGCCAACTTCGTCCACGGAACACTCAAATTTGCTGATGAGAGACGCATTTGTTACGGGCATCGGGTCTGACTACATCCGCCAGCGCCTCTTAGAAGGGGCCACGCTCGACCTCGCAGCGACCAAAAAACTAGCGCTCTCACTCACGGTCGCTTCACGCAACATTCAGTCCGATGCCCCCGACCGCGCGGCCCACCCCTCCTGTGCATCGTGGACTCCGCAGATGGGCGCCCCATCATGGACCCGATCAGCGACCGCCCTTAGCCAACCCCACGCCTGTGCCACGCAGCAGACAACCAACCCCGAGGGGCCCAGATGCTATTTCTGTGGACAGTCAAAACACCCCCAACAGCGCTGCCCGGCGCAGAGCCCCCTCTGCAAGGCCTGTGGCAAGAAGGGACATTTTGCTGCAGTGTGCCAGGCCCACTCAATCGCCGCTATTGTTCCGGCACCCCACCACTGCGGCCCGTGAGCGCCGCCATCTTGTTCCTTCCAAGACCAACTAGCACCGTCATCTTGCCTTCCTCACAACACGTGCGGCCCATTGGCGATGTCATCTTGGCCGACTAGGGACCCCTGCCTGTCGGGCACCTCATCAGGCCGTTTATCACCTGCAACCACCGACGACCAGCTGCGTCTCGCCTCAGACACGATTGGCCAGTCTCGACCACACAACCTCGCGACTGCTTCAACTAAAGTGAAGGTCAACGGACATGAGATCTCCTGCCTGCTGGACTCTGGGAGCACTGAAAGCTTCATTCATCCCGATACATAAGAACATAAGAACTAGGGGCAGGAGTAGGCCATATGGCCCCTCGAGCCTGCTCCGCCATTCAATGAGATCATGGCTGATCTTTTGTGGACTCAGCTCCAATTTCCGGCCCGAACACAATAACCCTTAATCCCTTTACGGTAATACAGTAAGGCGCTGCTCCCTCGCGGTACACCCTGCCAATCAGAGAATCTCCCTGGCCTCCGGATCCCACTCCGTGGCGATCCGGGGGTACTGCATCGCCATTCTCACTGTCCAGGGCGTGGAGTTCAGCAGCTTCCATGTCTATGTCCTCCCCAACCTCTGCACTGCCTTGCTACTCGGCCTAGACTTCCAGTGCAACGTCTAAAGCGTCTTCCACCCCTTACTATGTGCGGCCTTGCAACCCTCAAGGTCAACCCACCTTCCCTTTTTGCAAACCTAACCCCGGATTGCAAACCCGTTGCCACCAGGAGCAGATAGTACAGCGCCCAGGACAGGACCTTCATCAGGTTGAAGTCCAGCGTCTGCTTCGGGAAGGCATCATCGAAGCCAGCAACAACTCCTGGAGAGCCCAAGTGGTCGTGGTCAAAACTGGGAAGAAACAGTGTGTGCGTGGGTTTCCTCCGGGTGCTCCGGTTTCCTCCCACAGTCCAAAGATGTGCAGGTTGGGTGGATTGGCCATGATAAATTGCCCTTAGTGTCCAAAATTCTATGATTAACCTAGGATAAAAGGTCAACACAACATCGTGGGCCGAAGGGCCTGTTCTGTGCTGTATTTCTGTCTCTAAAAATAGGATGGTCGTTGACTGCAGTCAGACCATCAGTCGGTACATGCAGGTGTACGCATACCTCCTCCCTCGCATATCTGATATGGTCAATCAGATTGCACAGTACCGGGTCTTCTCAACTGTGGACCTGAAATATGCCTACCACCAGCTCCCCATCCATAAGGCGGACCACCCATACACTGCGTTCGAAGCAGACGGCCGACTTTAACACTTTCTTAGGGTCCCCTTCGGCATCACCAACAGGGTCTCGGTCTTCACTTGGGAGATGGACCGAATGGTTGACCGGTATGGACTGTGGGCCACCTTCCCGTACATGGACAATGGCACCATCTGCGGCTACGATCAGCAGGAACATGACGCCAATCTTGCCAAATTTCTCCACACCGCCACTCTCCTCAACCTCACTTACAACAAGCAGAAGTGTGTGTTCAGCACGAACCGATTAGCCATCCTCAGCTATGTGGTCCAGAACGGAGTTCTGGGGCCCGACCCCGATCGCATGCATCCCCTCATGGAACTCCCCCTTCCCCACTGCCCCATGGCCCTCAAACGATGCCTGGGGTTCTTTTCGTATTACTCCTAGTGTGTCCCAAACTATGCGGACAAGGCCCGCCCACTCATCCAATTCACCGTTTTCCCACTGACGGCCGAGGCTCACCAGGTCTTCAACCTAATCAAGGCCGACATTGCCAAGGCCGCAATCCACACGGTCGACGAGACGTTACCATTCCAAGTGGAGAGCGATGCATCAGACGTCGCTCACGCCGCCATGCTCAACCAGGCAGGCAGACCCATGACATTCTTTTCCCGCACCCTCCATGCCTCCAAAATTCGGCACTCCTCCGTCGAAAAGGAGGCCCAAGCCATTGTTGAAGTTGTGCGATATTGGAGGCATTACCTGGCCGTCAGGAGGTTCACTCTCCTCACTGACCAACGGTCAGTTGCCTTCATATTCAACAACACACAGCAGGACAAGATCAAAAATGATAGAATCGTGAGGTGGAGGATCGAGCTCTTCACCTACAACTACGAGATTTTGTATCGCCCCGGTAAGCTCAGAGCCCCCCCCCATGCCCTATCCCGAGGTACATGTGCCAGAGCACAAGTGAACCGACTCCGGACTCTGCATGACAACCTCTGTCACCCAGCTTTTACCATTTCATCAAGGCCAGCAACCTGCCCTACAGCATCAAGGAAGTCAGGGCGATCACCAGAGACTGCCAGGTCTGCGCGGAGTGCAAACCGCACTTCTACCGGCTAGACCGTGCGCGCCTGGTGAAGGCCTCCCGCCCCTTTGAACACCTCAGCGTGGACTTCAAAGGGCCCCTCCCCTTCACCGACCGCAACACGTACTTTCTCAGTGTGGTCGATGAATATTCCCGATTCCCCTTCGCTGTCCCATGCCCCGATATGACGTCTGCCACTGTCATAATAGCCCTCAACACCATCTTCGCTCTGTTTGGTTTCCCCGCCTACCTCCACAGCGACCGGGGATCCTCATTCATGAGCAATGAGCTGCACCAGTACCTGCTCAACAGGAGCATTGCTTTGAGCAAGACGACCAGCTACAACTCCAGGGGCAACGGGCAGGTAGAGAGGGAGATCGGGACGACTGGAGGGCCGTCCTGCTGGCCCTATGGTCCAGAAATCTCCCGGCTTCCCGCTGGCAGGAGGTCCTCCCCGATGCACTGCACTCCATTCAGTCGCTCCTGTGCACCGTGACTAATGAAACCCCCCATGAAATTCTCTTTGCCTTCCCCAGGAAGTCCACTCCCAACGTGGCTCCAGGACCCATTCTCCTCCGCAAGCACGTGCGACTCCACAAGGCAGTCCCATTGTTTGAGAGGGGACAGCTACTTCACGCCAACCCGCAGTACGCTTACGTAGCGTACCCCGACGGCCACCAAGACACAGTCTCCCTCAGGGACCTGGCACCAGCTGGTTCCCCATACCCTCCCCCTCCGATCCGGCGCTACCCTCCCTTCCCCCGGCACACCCCACCACAGCCCCCGCTCCGGGACACACCGCCCTCCCCTTGCCCACACCCAAGGATGAAGAGGATTCCGACACACTCCCGGAGTTACCGAAGACCAGGCCGCCACCGGAGTCGCCACCAGCACTGCGGCGCTCTCAATGACAGATTAAAGCACCAGACTGCCTGAATTTATAATTTTATCTGTAGTTTTAAAACACAACCTCCTGTCTATTGTTCTCCACCACCCCTGCCGGACTCATTTTTTACAGGGGGTGAATGTGGTAGTCACCATTGATGTATATATTGTATATAGAGGATATAGAGGAAAAAAAAAGGGGCTGATTTAGCTCACTGGGCTAAATCGCTGGCTTTTAAAGCAGACCAAGCAGGCCAGCAGCACGGTTCAATTCCCGTATCAGCCTCCCCGGACAGGCGCCGGAATGTGGCGACTAGGGGCTTTTCACAGTAACTTCATTGAAGCCTACTCGTGACAATAAGCGATTTTCATTTTCATTTCATTTCATTTTTTTCATTTCATTTCATTGTTATAGGTGCTTTATGGTAAGGCCCCTGTACTACAGGTACGGGGGTAGATCCCTGCCTGCTGGCTCTGCCCAGTAGGCGGAGTATAAATATGTGTGCTCTCCGTACAGCAGCCATTTTGTCAGCTGCTCTAAGAGGCCACAAATCTCAGTGTAATAAAGCCTCCATTACATCCCACTCTCGTCTTTGCGTAATTGATAGTGCATCAGCGAGTACATTGGAAATGAGTTAATTTAGAACGCATCTGTGAAAGAGTAACAAAACCAACTCAAGACACATTAGTCTTGGCAAAATTGAAGCCCCATGGGATTAAAGGGAGAGTGCGAACATGGCTGGGATTAACTCAGTGACAGAAAATGGTGCGTGCCGGGAAACGGCTGGTCAGCAGACGAGAGGATGAAATAGATGCGCAGAGGATGAAACGAATAGGTGACACTTTGTGAATGGTGCAGGAATGGCAAAGGTGAAGTTGAAAGAGATCTAGGAACCTTATTAGAATGAACATGGAAATTGTGATTCTAAATGTGGAAGCCACTCGCAGAGGGAGTGGTCGGAGTAAATAATAATGAGGCATTGAAGAGGAAGCCTGATGAGTCTGTCAGGGAGAATGGAATAGAGGTTTACGATGATAGAGATACGAAAGATGGCAGAATATTTGAAAGGAGCATTAACTTCATTGCAGTGTTACTGTAAGCCTACTTGTGACAATAAAGATTATTTATTTTATTATTATTTTTCATACAGGTGTGGACAAGTTGGGTTGAATGACCTGTTGCTGTACTGCATATTCTATATTAGCAGAAAAGAGCTAATGTTTTGAGTCCAGATGATCCTTTGTCAATGTTTTGACAAAGGGTCATCAGACTCGAAACGTTAGCTCTTTTCTCTGCCTACAGATGCTGCCAGACCTGCTGAGATTTTCCAGCATTTTCTCTTTGGTTTCAGGTTCCAGCATCCGCATGAATTTGCTTTTATTATGAGGAAGGTGCAAAGGAGGTTCTCCAGACCAATCCCTGGGATGACAGAAGTGTCTTGTGAGAAGAGATCGATGAAGCTGTGTCTATATTGTCTGGAGTTTCGAAGAATGAGAGGTGACCTCACTGAAACTTGTACAATTCACATATCGCATGGCAGGGTAGATGTGAATCGGATGTTCCCCGTGGCTGGGGGCACAGCCTCAGAATAAGGGTCTGGCCATTTAACAATGAGGTAAGGAGGAGTTTCTTCTCTCAGAGGGGGTGAATCTTTGAAATTCCCGACCCCTGAGGCTGTGGAAGTTCAGTCACTGAGTATGTTCAATACAGAGATCATTAGATATCTGGATACTAATGACATCAAGGGATATGGGGATAGTCGGGAAAAGTAGCATCAGAGATGGATATCAGCCATGATCTGTTTGAATGGCAGAACAGGTTTGATGGGCTGAATTGACTGTTCCTAACCTGAGTACAGTAAACAACAGAATCTATAGCATCATGTTCTACAATAAAAAAGAGCAAAATAACATGCCAACGAAGTCCATGGTCAGTCAAGCAACATACCAAAGGTTCATAGATCTCATGATGTGAATACTCTTTAGTGTAGTATCTGGGTTCAAGATTTCAACAGAATTTAAATAAGTAATGATTTTGGTGTCTATCGCTTTGTGAATAAGATGATTTTAATATATGAACATGTCGCACAAAATGTCTGGTTGGGATGTTAATTGAAATGTTAACTCATTTATGTTAATATCGACTGTTGCAAATTCATTCCATTAAACTCAATAATAATTGTATACGAATGAACTATAACAGCATGCATTAATAAGCTGGCGTTGAGCAAATATTGAGCAGATGAAGATTAATTCAATAGTTTATTGAATATGTATATTGGTTTAATAAATACAAGGTTCTATAATGGTTTCAATAATTGCCTGACTGGAATATAAAAGATATAACTGATTGGTGCCTGCTCTTTTTCAAATTTATAATTGTTTCTTCAAATGGACAGTAATTATTTCTTATAAATCTTTCCTGAGAAAGGGGTGGATTTTAACCTGGACTGGATTCCAGTTGAACAGGGCCTGTAGTGAGGGTGAAACATGCTCATGGGCCTAAATTTCAGGCCTCATTTTGATGCCATTGGGCCACCACATACCCAGGAAAGGGGTCTGGAGTGGCTATCAGCAAGAGAACAATGCTTCTTGTTAAATGGCAGGGAGGTGTATTCAGAAGGTTCTGAGAGAATGGGAAGAGGCAGGGTTCCGGGCAGGGGAGATAGACTGGGTAGAATTGTCCAAAAACATTTCCAAGTGTGTCCCTGACAGGAAAAGCTGAGCGATTTCTGCCAGGTGGATTGGGGGCGTGATCCAGACCGTGCTTTTGGAGCTTGGGGACATTCACTCGCAGGGACATCAAGGCTTGGCCAGGCCGCCTTCTCGGAGATTGGGGCACCATATTTAAATTCTCTCATCTCAGAGGCGGGCTTACACTTTTGAGGGCCCATTGCACTCCCTCTTTGAGGGCCCATTGCACTCCCTCTTTGAGGGCCCATTGCACTCCCTCTTTGAGGGCCCATTGCACTCCCTCTTTGAGGGCCCATTGCACTCCCTCTTTGAGGGCCCATTGCACTCCCTCTTTGAGGGCCCCCACGTCATGCCCTACCCGCTGGTGCACTCCCTCTTTGAGGGCCCCCACGTCATGCCCTACCCGCTGGTGCACTCCCTCTTTGAGGGCCCCCACGTCATGCCCTACCCGCTGGTGCACTCCCTCTTTGAGGGCCCCCACGTCATGCCCTACCCGCTGGTGATGTGGCGGCACACCCACAATGATGTCGAGCCTCACATGGAATAATGTCAATTCCCTCCTGACCCTGGCCACCCTCAGCTCACACGATGCCAGGCACAGAAACCCAAAATCTCGCCATTGCTGCCCTGTCTGGTTGGTGCCCAGCCCAGCCCAGCCCTCTCACTGTCAGCTCTGCCTGGCTGGATTCTGGCTCTGAGAGAGTTATCCCACTCCTGCTGGCTGCTGCTCCCCGATTTCCCAGGACACAATGCAGGTGCGTGCCTGGCCTTCATCGCACCTCCCAACTGCTGTTCTGCTCACCTCTCCGTTCTTTCTTGGGTGGCTGGGCCTTGAACCTTGACAATTGCGTCTGCTCTTGCCTGCCTGCGCCTGCCCCTGCCCCTGCCCCCTGCCTGCCTGCCCCTGCCCCTGCCCCTGCCCCCCTGCCTGTCTGCCCCTGCCCCTGCCCCCTGCCTGCCCCTGCCCCCCTGCCCCTGCCCCTGCCCCCCTGCCTGCCTGCCCCTGCCCCTGCCCCTGCACCCCTGCCTGCCTGCCCCTGCCCCTGCCCCCCTGCCTGCCCCTGCCCCCCTGCCTTCCTGCCCCTGCCCCTGCCCCCTGCCTTCCTGCCTGCCTGCCCCTGCCCCTGCCAGCTGCCTTCCTGTCTGCCCCGCCCCCCTGCCTGCCCCTGCCCCCTGCCTTCCTGCCTGCCTGCCCCTGCCCACCTGCCTACCTGCCTGCCCCTGCCTGCCTGCCTGCCTGCCTGCCCCTGCCTGCCTGCCCCTGCCCCTGCCTGCCTGCCTGCCTGCCTGCCCCTGCCCCTGCCTGCCTGCCTGTCCCTGCCCCCTGTCTGCCTGCCTGCCTGCCCCTGCCCGCCTGCCTGCCTGCTCCTGCCCCTGCCCCCTGCCTGCCTGCCTGTCCCTGCCCCTGCCCCTGCCCCCCCTGTCTGCCTGCCTGCCTTCCCCTGCCCCCCTGCCTGCCTGCCAGCCCCTGCCCCCTGCCTGCCTGCCAGCCCCTGCCCCCCTGCCTGTCCCTGCCCCCCTGCCCCTGCCCCCCTGCCTGCCCATGCCCCCCGCCTGCCCCTGCCCCCCTGCCTGTCTGCCCCTGCCCCTGCCCCCTGTCTTCCTGCCTGCCTGCCCCTGCCCCCCTGCCTTCCTGCCTGCCCCTGCCCCCCTGCCTGCCTCTGGCCCCTGCCTTCCTGCCTGTCCCTGCCCCCCTGCCTACCTGCCTGCCCCTGCCCCCTGCCTGCCTGCCTGCCTGCCTTCCCCTGCCCCCCTGCCTGCCTGCCTGTCCCTGCCCCCCTGTCTGCCTGCCTGCCTGCCCCTGCCCGCCTGCCTGCCTGCCCCTGCCCCTGCCCCCCTGCCTGCCTGCCTGTCCCTGCCCCTGCCCCCCTGTCTGCCTGCCTGCCTGCCCCTGCCCCCCTGCCCCCCTGCCCCCCTGCCTGCCCCTGCCCCCCTGCCCCCCTGTCTGCCTGCCTGCCAGCCCCTGCCCCCCTGCCTGCCGCTGCCCCCCTGTCTGCCTGCCTGCCCGCCCCTGCCCCTGCCCCCCTGTCCCCCTGCCTGCCTGCCCCTGCCCCCCTGTCTGGCTGCCTGCCTGCTATCTGGCCAAGTGGCCTGTGTTCATTTTAGTTGCTTGGCCTCCGTTCCTCCTGAGCCCTGACCTGGAGATCGAGAGTCACTCGCTGATCCTCAGGACGGCTGATCGCCATCGCCTCCTCCTCACCTCGCTGAAGCCTCAGCAGCAGAGGCGGACTTACACCCACAGCCACCCCCCAGTGTGGAGCCCCCATTGGCCAGGGCCCCCATTGTCCAGGGCCCCCATTGGCCAGGGCCCCCATTGGCCAGGGCCCCATTGGCCAGGGCCCCATGCTGCAGCACTGGGAGTTTTCTTGTAAATCCGCTTCTGTCCGATCTCCAGATATCCAAACAGCACCACCTGCCCCGCTATGTAGGCACTAGGCTCCTGTTCCCCACCCCCATTGCGGGTACCTGTGCCCCCTGCCCCAAATTACCGACATCCTATGATGGGGTGCCAGAGGGCAGTGCCCTGGCCCTGCCCCGGACCACCTGGGGGCTCCAATGAGCTCCAAGCTCCCCGGCATGTTCATTGTTGATGGAAAGCTGTAGTGACTCCTCCTGACCTCGCACTGTGCCAGCGGGATGGAGAATACCAGGAGCTGGCAGACTCCAGGATTAAATTCTCATTTAAATTGGCATTTAAATAAGTTCACCTGGTTCACCCCCAGTGAGGGCATGAATCGTGATTACTAAATCACTGGCTTTTAAAGCAGACCAAGCAGGCCAGCAGCACGGTTCGATTCCCGTACCAGCCTCCCCGGACAGGCGCCGGAATGTGGCGACTAGGGGCTTTTCACACTAACTTCATTGAAGCCTACTCGTGACAATAAGCGATTTTCATTTCATTTCATTGGGGACTGCAGGCCATGAGAATCGTGTTCAATTCGGTGCCCAAAGTGCGCCCCGTTTTGGGAGGGGGCGGTTCATATGAATGGAGAAAATAGAAGCAGAAGTAGGCCTTCGGCCCTGCTCCAACATTCAATAAAATCAGGAAGGGTGTGCAGAGGAGATTCACTAGGTTAATCCCAGAGCTGAAGGGGTTGGATTATGAGGAGAGGTTGAGTAGACTGGGACTGTACTCGGAACTTAGAAGGATGAGGGGGGATCTTATAGAAACATTTAAAATTATGAAGGGAATAGATAGGATAGATGCGGGCAGGTTGTTTCCACTGGCGGGTGACAGCAGAACAAGGGGACATAGCCTCAAAATAAGGGGAAGTAGATTTAGGACTGAGTTTAGGAGGAACTTCTTCACCCAAAGTGTTGTGAATCTATGGAATTCCTTGCCCAGTGAAGCAGTTGAGGCTCCTTCATTACATGTTTTCAAGGTAAAGGTAGATAGTTTTTTTGATTAAGGGTTATGGGCCGGGATTCTCCGCTATCCAGTGGGGCGGACCGTATGGGCGCCGAGGAGTGATGTGAACCACTTCGGCGTCGAGCTACCCAGAAGGTGTGGAATCCTCCGCTCCTTCAGGGGCTACGCTGGCGCCAGCGGGATTGGTGACACGCCAACCGGTGCCGAAGGGCCTCCGCCGGCCGGCACGGGTTGGCACATGCGTGGGAGCGGCAGTGTGTTCTGGCGTGATCCCAGCACATACGCAGGTGGGTTCTTATCCGCGTCGGCCATGGCGGACCATTCCAGCGGCCGGTGCAGAGGGAAAGTGTGCCCCCACAGCACAGGCAGATCGGTGGGTCCCGATCGCGCGCCAGGCCACCGTGGAACCCCCCCCCCCCCCCCCCCGAGGACTCCACAGGCCGCCCGCAGAGCCAGGTCCTGCCGGTAAGGATCTTGTTTGATTTACGCCGGCGGGACTGGCCGAAAACGGGTGGCCACTCGGCCCATCGCGCAGCGGAGAATTGCTGGGGGGGGGGGCACTGCCAACGCGATTCCCGCCCCTGCCGAAAAACCGGCGCCGGAGATTCTGCAGCCGGTGTCGTGGCATCGGGGCGGGATTCACGCTGCCCGCTGCCGATTCTCCGGCCCGGTGGGGGGTTGGAGAATCCCACCCATGGTGTTCGGGCGGGAAAGTGGAGCTGAGTCCTGTGGTGAATGTAACATGGTAATTCACACTATATCTTTGTAAGCGCAGTAGCGTTATCCGACCATTAGGGGGAGTAGCTCTGGGAATGCTCAGGAGCTTGTACAGGGCTCCACCCTTGGCTCCGCCCATGACTCCTCCCCCTAGTGCTGCTGTATAAATACCCTTGTCCAGAGTCAGCCTGCAGTTCACTGAGAGTTCATCAACGGAAAACAGGCTGGCTCTGTAGTAAGTAGATTAAAGCCTATATTCATATCGGAAACACGTGTCTGGTGAATTGATGGTTCCATCAAGTCCACAAAAGATCAGCCATGATCTGATTGCAGTAAGAAGTCTTCCAACACCAGGTTAAAGTCCAACATGTTTGTTGCAAACACTCGCTTTCAGAGCACTGCTCCTTCCTCAGCGCCCCTGCCTCCACCTGCTGTGGATCTTCAGCTGCCTGTTTCTGACCAGTGAGTGACCCAGAAGCCTGCCGACTAGTAAACTCCGCTGAGGTCTGAGTATCTGTGCTGGCGGAGGGTGTGGGTGACAGATGTGATGCCTCCTCGATGGTGATGTTGGAGAAAGGGTCAGTGGTATCGAGAGGGTGCGAGTATGGTCCAGGCTGCCCATCCCATTGTTCTGCAAGTGAAGGGAGATGGCAATTGTATGTTTTGGGAGATAAATGATGTGAGATGTTTACTTACGAGAGGTTTGAGGAGCGACTATGTGCCCTTAGGGTTGTCACTTCTGCTCACTGCCACCACTTGGCAATCAGCACAGGTGGGGTCCTGAGTTAGACCATTCAGCCCATCGAGTCTGCGCTGCCATTCAATCATTTCTGATTTGGTCCTGCTCTTCCCTGACCAGCTCACAGGCTCCTTCCTCCTGAGGGGTGAGGGGCGGATGGAACTCCAGCATCACTCCAGGTGGCTGTGCCCCTTAATGCCAGTTATGCTCGAGTTTGTCCAATGGAGACAGAGATGGGGAGAGTGTAGGGAGGAGTCCTGCCAGTTCAGATGGGTGAGGAGTGATAAGCGTGGGACTGGAGAGGGAACAGGGATGTGAGGAGCAGAGTAGTGATTAGGGGCACCATGGGATTGTGGGGAAGGGAATGAAAGAGGGTCACTCCACATGTGAGTAACCTGTGAGGTGATTGGGTGAGAGATCACCTTGGAGGTGTGAGGGGTGGGGGAGGGGGCGCAGTGAGAGACTAGGGGTGACAGACGTACCCTGGCTGCATGAAGGTGATTAATCACTTTCCTGTACTGCTGCCAAAACAGGTATTGCCTCCCAGCTGGGGGGTGGTCACCTTGTTGGTGGCCACATTCTGGGATTAAGGAAGAGGACGTCCCGCCTCTGCTTGGCTCCAAGCAGTAGTGTGATCAGGGCACGGAATCCAGCTGCAGGTTTTTATGCTGCAAATCCCTGTTCATGGATCGGGAACAAGTCGTGGCCCATACTGGGAGATGTTTCTATGGAGTTCCTCAGTGATTGCAGAGATTAAATATCCCAGGGGGAGTGAATTGTCGGGATGGCTCCAATGCGATTCACATGGGGCAAAACAAATTTCTTTAAGAAGCTCAAAATTCCGTGAGAAATCATCGGTGGAATTTGCACCAGTTTTCTCTCCAGACCTGACACTTTGCCATTTTTTTTGCCCAGATCCTGCCCTCTCGAGTTAGGGTTAGGATTGTCACCGACTTGGATCTGTTCTGGGACCTCTGCTCTTTGTGGTTTTTTATAAATGACTTGGATGAGGAAGTGGAAGGGTGGGTTAGTAAGCTTGCCAATGACACGAAGGTTGGGGGAGTTGTAGATAGTGTTGAGGGCTGTTGCAGGTTACAACAGGATATTGACAGGATGCAGAGCTGGGCTGAGAAGTGGCAGATGGAGTTCAACCGGGATAAATGTGAAGTGATTCATTTTGGAAGGTCGAATTTGAATGCTGAATACAGGGTTAAAGGCAGGATTCTTGGAAGTGTGGAGGAACAGAGGGATCTTGGGGTCCACGTACATAGATTCCTCAAAGTTGCCACCCAGGTTGATAAGGTTATTAAGAGGGCGTATGGTGTGTTGGCTTTCATTAGCAGGGGATTGAGTTTAAGTGCCACGATCTTTTGCTGCAGCTTTATAAAATCCTAGTTAGACAACACTTGGAATATTGTGTCCAGTTCTGGTCTCCTCATTATAGGAAGGATGTGGATGCTTTGGAGAGGGTACAGAGGAGATTTACCAGGATGCTGCCTGGACTGGAGGGCATGTCTTATGAAGAAAGGTTGAGGGAGCTAGGGCTTTTCTCACTGAAGTGAAGAAGGCAGAGAGGTGATTTGGTAGTAGCTCACTGGGCTAAATCGCTGGCTTTTAAAGCAGACCAAGCAGGCCAGCAGCACGGTTCGATTCCTGTACCATTTGAATGATTTTCATTTCATTTCATTCAAGGTGATGAGAGGCATGGAGAGAGTGGGTAGCCAGAGACTTTTCCCCAGGGCGGAAATTGCTGTCACGAGGGAACATCATTTGAAGGTGATTGGAGGAAGGTATGGGGAGATGTCAGAGTCGGTTCTTTACACAGAGAGTGGTGGGTGTGTGGAATGCGCTGCCAGCAGAGGTGGTGGAGTCAGAGTCATTAGGGACATTTAAGCGACTCTTGGACAGGCACATGGACAGCAGTAAATTGAAGGGGTGTAGGTTAGGTTAATCTTCGATTAGGATAAATGGTCGGCACAACATTGTGGGCCGAAGGGCCTGTACTGTGCTGTATTGTTCTATGTTGTATGTTCTTCACTGTGGGTTAGTCTAAATCCAGGAAATCCCTCCCTAACAGCACAGTGGGTGTATCTACATGTCAGGTACTGCAGCGGTTCAAGAAGGCAGCTCACCACTGCCTTCTGAAGGGTAACTAGGGATGGGCAATAAATGCTGGCCTAACCAGCGACGCCCACATCCCATAAATTTATTTTTTTTAAAGCGCTGTTCCCTCGCTGGCAGCAATATCGAAGTTTGCGCCCCGTGCCAGCGGGCCAATGCAATGTTGTCATTAGTGGGTTTTATACTGACTGCACCACCCCTCCCAGCCAGAAGTCACAAATTGGTGCAAGTATTTACAAACGGGCTTCGTGCGCCATTGGGGGAGTAGCAGGAAGTGACTCGGTGCCAAGTCTGTGGAAATTGGGGTGACCCCCCCGGGATCGGGGTGGTCTGGCTCAGACCACCATTGCTGCAGGATTTATTTTAAACTCACCCATTCGGTACAAGTTCAAGGCCCCTGGCTGCTCACTCTGCTGACTGCTCACTGTGTCCTGGAAATGTTCACAGAGCCTCTGGTCATTTGGGAGCCCACCCAGGCCGCCCCTCTGGAAACCCTCAGACCCCAGCTGACCCATCACCGGGATGGGCGTGGCCATCACCGGGATGGGCGTGGCCAAGCTCAATCAGTGGCCAATCAGGTGCTGCCACTCCTCAGTTCACTCATCAGAAGCTCAGTGATGGACGATCAATTGCACAGAGAGGAGAGTTGAATACAACTGAGGCTTTATTACTCTAAGATGTGTGGCCTCCTACAGCAGCTGGCGAAATGGCTACTCTGCCTACTGGGCGGAGCCAGCAGGCAGGGGCTACCCCCGTACCTGTAGTACAGGGTCTTACCACACATCTCCTAATATACACAACAGTGGTGATTACCACATTCACCCCCTGTTAACATCAAGTCCGGCGGGGGTGGCGGGGAACTATATACCGAGCAAGTTTAATATACAGAGGCAAAAAAAATTTTTGAAGTCCACTACGGGGTACACCACATAGGCGTACTGGGAGTTAGCGTGGAGTAACTGCACCCTTTCAACCAGAGGAGACGTACATGATTACGGGCGGGTACGTGTCCTGGAGCTGCGAGCCAAGTCGGGAGCGACACCCCGGATGTGGACTTCCTGGGAAGGCAAAGAGACGTTCATGGGGTGTGTCGTTAGTGGCAGAGCACAGGGGCGATTGAATGGAGTGCAGTGCATGTCATGTCTGGCAATGGGATGGCGAAGGGGCATCTGGAGTACTCATCGACCACACTGAGGAAGTATGTGTTACGGTCGGTGGAGGGGAGGGGCCCTTTGAAATCCACGCTGAGGTGTTCAAAGGGGCGGGAGGCCTTCACCAGGCGCGTGTGGTCCGGCTGGTAGAAGTGCGGTTAGCACTCCGCACAGACCTGGCAGTCTCTGGTGATGGCCCTGACTTCCTCGACGGAGTAGGGCAGAGTTCGGGCCTTTATGGAGTGGTACAACCGTGTGACCCCCGGGTGACAAAGGTTGTCGTGCAGGGTCCGGAGTCGGTCCACCTGCGTGCTGGCACATGTACCTCGGGATAGGGCATCGGGGGGGGGGGGCTCGTTGAGCTTACCGGGGAGATACAAAATCTTATACTTGTAGGGGGAGAGCTCGATTCTCCACCTCAAGATTTTATCGTTCTTGATCTTGCCCCGCTGTGTGTTGTTAAACATAAAGGTTACCGACCGTTGGTCAGTGAGGAAAGTGAATCTCCTGCCGGCCAGGTAATGGCGCCATTGCCGCACAGCTTCAATGATGGCTTGGGCCTCTTTTTCGATGGAGGAGTTCCGAATTTCGGAGGCATGAAGGGTGCGGGAAAAGAATGCCACGGGCCTGCCTGCCTGATTGAGCATGGCGGTTAGAGCGACGTCTGATGCGCCGCTCTCGACTTGAAAGGGCAACGTCTCGTTGACTGCTTGCATCGCGGCCTTGGCGATGTCGGCTTCAATACGGTGAAGGCCTGTCGAGCCTCGGCCGTCAGGTGTAAAAGGGTGGACTGGATGAGTGGGCGGGCCTTGTCCGCATAGTTAGGGACCCACTGGGTGTAGTAAAAAAAGAACCCCAGGCAGTGCTTGAGGGGCTTGGGGCAGTGGGGAAGGGGGAGTTCCATGAGGGGGCGCATGCGGTCGGGATCAGGCCCCAGAACTCCGTTCTGGACCACATAGCCAAGGATGGCGAAGCAGTTCGTGCTAAATACGCACTTCTACTTGTTCTCGGTGAGGTTCAGGAGAGAGGCGTTGCGGAGAAATTTGGCAAAGTTGGCATTGTGGTCCTGCTGATCGTGGCCGCAGATGGTGACATTGTCTAGGTACAGGAAAGTGGCCCGCAAACCGTACCGGTCGACCATTCGGTCCATCTCCCTTTGGAAGACCGAGACCCCGTTGGTGACGCCGAAGGGAACTCTGATAAAGTGGTAGAGGCGGCCATCTGCATCGAAGGCAGTGTATGGGCGATCCGCCTTACGGATGGGGAGCTGGTGGTAGGCGGATTTTAGGTCTACAGTTGAGAAGATCCGGGGCGGAATTCTCCGCTCCCGGGAAAAATCGGGAAGGCCGTCGTGAACGCGCCCAAGTTTCACGACGGCCTCGGAGGCCGCTCTTCTCACCGTCTTCACCCTCACCCGGGGAGCTAGGAGTGGCGCTCCGTTATTCTCGGCGGCAGCGCCTATGTGACGCCTACCGCGCATGCGCAGGTTGGCCGGCTCCAACCCGCACCTGCGCGGCTGACGTCATGTCAGCTGAAGGCTCAAACCCACGCATACCCGGTGGCCGTTTTCCCCTCCGCTGCCCCGCAAAACGCGGCTTGATCTTGCGGGGCGGCGGAGGGGAAAGATCGCGTCGCTTTGAGACGCCGGCCCGACGATTGGTGGGCATCGATCGCAGGTCAGTCCCCTCCCGAGCACGACCGTGGTGCTCACTCCCCTCTCCGCCCCCCACAACCTTCAAACGGGCCTTTGGCGCCCATGTTCACGACAGCAGCGACCAGGTGTGGTTGCTGCTGTCGTGAAACGGTCGCGAACGGTAGGCCGCTTGGCCCATCCGGGTCGGAGAATCGCCGGTCGCCGTGACAAACGGCGAGCGGCGATTCCTCCGAGCGGGGGGTGGCGCCAGGGGGGCGTGACGTGAGTCACCCGGCCCTCCCGCGATTCTCCCACCTGGCGTGGGGAGCGGAGAATCGCGCCCCCGGCACTGTGCAATCTGATTGGCCATCCCAGATATGTGTGGGAGGGGGTACGCGCCGAGCTGCGTGTACCGATTGATGGTCTGGCTGTAGTCCACAACCATTCGGTGTTTCTCCTCAGTTTTCACCACTACCACTTGGACTCTCCAGGGGCTGTTGCTGGCCTCGATGATGCCTTCTCGAAGCAGCCGCTGGACCTCGGACCTGATGAAGGTCCTGTCCTGGGTGCTGTACCGTCTGCTCCTGGTGGCGATGGATTTGCAATCCGGGGTTAGGCTTGCGAATAGGGAAGGTGGGTCGACCATTAGGGTCACGAGGCCGCACACAGTAATGGATGGGACGCGCCAGCCGAATTTCAGTGTTAGGCTCTGCAGGTTACACTGGAGGTCCAGGCCGAGTAGCAGGGCAGCGCAGAGGTTGGGAAGGACGTAGAGGCGGAAGCTGCTGAATTCTACGCCCTGGACCGTGAGCGTGGCTATACAGTACCTCCGGATCGTCACGGAGTGGGACCCAGAGGCCAGGGAGATTCTCTGATTGGCGGGGTGTACTGCGAGGGAGCAGCGCCTTACCGTGTCTGGATGGATGAAGCTCTCGGTGCTCCCGGAGTCCAGAGGACAAGAGGTCTTATGCCCATCAATTTTCACGCTTGTCGATGCGGTGGCGAGAATGTGCGGGCGAGACTGGTCCATCGTGATCGAGGCAAGTCGCGGCTGGTCGTCACTGGTGTTGAACGATGGGGTGCCCAGGGGGCATGGGTCCTGGAACGATTGTGGCGCCCATGTGCCGTGGGGGAGACAAGATGGTGGCGCCTGATGATCTTGGGATGGACAAGATGCCGGCGCCCACGGGCCGCACGTGTCAGGGGTTGACAAACATGGCGACGCCCACTGGCCGCACGTGGTCCGAGGAGGGGAAGATGGCGGCGCCCACTGTCCATACGCGAGGAGGGGGGGTCGGGGCGATAGCGGCGAATGCGCGGGCCTGGCACACCGCAGCGAAGTTCCCTTTATGCCTTGCAAAGAGTGCTGCGATCCGGGCTGCGTTGGCGGGGGTGTTTCTGTTGCCCACAGAAGTAACATCGGGGGCCCCCGGGTTAGCTGGCTGGCACATGGCACAGGCGTATGGTTGGCTGAGTGGGTTCCCGGTGGGGCGGCCGTCTGTGGAGTCCACGATGCATAGGAGGGGTGGGCCGCGCGACTGGGGGTGTGGGCCTGAAGATTGCGCGAAGCGACTGTCATCGATAGTGCCAGCTTTATGGTTTCTGTGAGGTCAAGCGTGGCCCCCTCTAAAAGTCCATCTTCTGAAAATCTTAGAGTAATAAATTGATGTTCGATCAATTGCACAGAGACGAGAGTTGAATACAACTGAGGCTTTATTACTCTAAGATGTGTGGCCTCGTACAGAACCTGGCGAAATGGCGGCTGTACAGGAAGCACACATATTTATACTCCGCCTACTGGGCGGAGCCAGCAGGCAGGGTCTGCTGTACCTGTAGTACAGGGTCTAACCACACATCTCCTAATATACACAACAGTGGTGATTACCACACTGCAGGGGAAGCAGGGGAATAGCCGAGCTCACCCCAAACACAGGACCCCTGCACCGTGGCCTCTGGCACCCTCCCTGACACACTGCCCCTCTCAGGGCAGAGATCTCACCAGAGACACTATCAGGCAGCCCACCCCTCAGGGCCACCAGCTGTCTCCAAGCCCTGCCTGCCCACCGTGCCCCTGCTCCCATCCATCCTGCCCCCCGACAGGTTGTCACAACCTGTGCGTTACACCCAGGGTCCAACATCCTGTGCTAAAGCTCACAGGACCCTTGCTCCAGCAGACACACATTTCCCTGCCTCACCCCATCTTTAGGCCCTGCCCACACACAAGCCTCTAAGCGTGGTGGTGATTGGTGGCACACGGTTACCCTCTCCAGCGCACAACCAGGTGCTACCCTGCTGGTAGGTGACACACGGTACCATTGAGGACACCCACAGCAGACCTCACTGGGGAGACAGGACAGGGGCCACAGAGCCTGTCACTGACATAGGTTACGGTATAAAGCGCTACCCCTGGTCGTGTGGACGGAGCAGTGTTCTTCAAAGTCGGGGGAGCGACCCGCGGGTGGGTCGCGGGCGGGTGTCGCAAGGGTCGCGGAGCCGCTGTCCGCGGTGCTCCCGATCGCGCAAATCCCCGGGCAACAGCTGACTTATCATAACGCCGGCTGCAAGCGGGCGCGAACATGTTAAATAAATACACGGCCACATTGTGCATACGCGAACGATAATCGCCGCGCATGCGCAGTGCGGTCTCTATTTTTTTAAACGGTTGCAGTTTTTTGTTTCACAAGTTCAGTTGTGGTTTTATTCATTTATTCATTTATTTTATTAATTGAATTTTTATTTTTTTCATTTATTTTATTTCTTTTGCAAGTTCGGGAGGGTTTTATTTGATAACATTTTACAGGAAAAAAAGTCAGAACTTTGGACAGATGGAGACTCCATACTTTCCGACACCAGAAGGCTTCACCTTCATCCAACAGGTTCTATTGGAGGAGCGTGTACGATGCCAAAGGGCCCCAAAACCACTTCCTCCATTTATGTCAGCAGCAAACAAGGTAAGAGAAAATGGTGAGTTGCAAAGTTCGGCCGGCGCGAGTCACGAAGGTCGGCCGGCGTGGGTCGTGAAGGTCGGCCAGCGTGGGTCCCGAAGGTTGGCCGGTTGGTAAAGATGTGTCCCCGGAAAAAATGTTTGAAGAACACTGGGATAGAGGCTTCCCAAATCACAGGCCTCACTCTCTGATAGGGACAGAGGGTGCAGTGCGGACGACAACATACCCAGGGGGCCATGCGAGGGGTGGGGATGGAGGGGACATACTGAGGGTGGCGCTGAAGTGCAACAGGGTCACCACAGAGCCTGTTGGATCTGGATGGTCAAGGGAATATTCACCTTGCTAACATGTCTTCTCTTTCCCCCCCTGCAGAGAATGTGTTTTGGAGTTCAGCCAGGAATGTGTGCGATCTACCTGGCCACTGCTGCCATTACAGATGCAGGGAGATGGAGACACAGGGCCTGATCGGGGAAGACCCTGTTTAGGACACAAAGTCTGACTCCTGCTTTTAGTATCACCTCCCACTGTCTGCCTGGGCGATATCTTCAGTAGTACTGGCCAATCCATCTCCATCGGAGGTGAGCATGCAGCACACAATTCAGTCTCGGCAGCAAACAAAGATCCTGCCTTGTGTCGTTTCCCTGATGCAAACGCTTTACGCAGTTTAATTTATTTTGCAGGACTAGCTAATTCTATCAGGGTCCTGACTTGACCAAATTAACCATCATGCCTTTGCCATGCACATACTTGGCAGTTCTTGAGCTGGATTCTCTGTTTTTGGCACAATGTCCCCATGTCGTCTTGAAACCTGTGGAGTTTGACGCCAGAAAAACTGGTGTGAACGGGCCACATATTCCTCGCCCTGCAGGGGGCGAGCAGTGAACCAGCGTCAAACAAGCAGCTTTTGCTGCAGATATGGGCCCCCGCACATCCGGGTCACAGACCGCGCATGCGCATAGCGGAGGCCTCCATCGGCCGCGCTGTGCTCCATGGCGGACTCAGACTGCAGACCTGGACCTTAAAGATAGTGCCCCCCTGCCCTCCGATCGGCCCACCCCCAACCAGGGCGTCAGCAGACTCCACGCTAGTATCCCGTCCGGCAGGTCCATGTTCGATCCAGGCCGTCGGGACTTTGGCCGGTCGGAGCGGAGAATGCCGGATGTGGGCCTCCCGCTGTGGTCCCAGGTTGGGGATATGCGGCGCTGTGCACTCGGAGAGTACCCCACTTTTCAGGGTCCAGAGAATCGGGGAACCGGCGCCAGTCCCGATTCCTTGTGGGGAAATGGATCCTCCGCCCCGGTGCCGGCCGTGATATCGGCGTCGGGGTGCGGAGAATCTATCCCTTATCTTTGGTGTCTGGTTTATCTTTCATGTCAATGTTCCACCTTCCACAGACTCCGTATGCAGGGCCCGACCACCATTGGTCTCTCGACATTCATTTAAAATAAATAAACCACTACATGGTTAAAAAGCTACTGTCACATTAAAAAAGTTAATAATACTTTGGTTTGCGGTGGAGAATTCGACAGCCTGACTGAACAATAATGGTATATTTGGGTGTGTCCCCATTGTCCAGTTGCATTTCTTAAATACAGCAGGTCAGTATTTTTTTCAATATGAGGGAAAGGAAGGAT
The DNA here is from genome assembly GCF_902713615.1 of Scyliorhinus canicula. NCBI lineage: Eukaryota > Metazoa > Chordata > Chondrichthyes > Carcharhiniformes > Scyliorhinidae > Scyliorhinus > Scyliorhinus canicula. The sequence goes on from NC_052149.1 coordinate 242,279,436, forward strand.
CGCATTTTCTATTTCAGAGACCAATGTGTTGGTCAGGGAAGAGATTACATTTGCATGATGCAAATAATTTTGGGTGGAAATTTGAACCAATATTTCACTCTGGAAAGCAGCAAAATTTAGCAACACCAGCATTCATCAATATTTTAAACCGAAAATTTCCAAATGTGCAGATGTTTCAGTGCTAACAACAGAGCAGGTTCAGATTAAATGGCTTTTGTTGATTAGCAAAGCTCTGGGACTTGCCCTCAAAGCAAATTCTATTTCTCCTTGTACCCTCACCAACCACATCTTCCTCATGTTGGCCTCCGCACTGTATCCGCCCCTGAAGTGGTTGCACCATCAAATCTGCTTCGTGAAGACTGGACACCTATATCCCTCTGAGCACCTTGGTGCTGGAGATCGGAATAGAAGCCTTTAGCAGCTGACTCAAGCTTCTCTTCCATTGGGCAGAAAACTTTAATCTGTGAGCCCGACAAATCCGCTATCAATGGAATGTGTTTGATGCTCACTTTGAAATTCCAATCAGCTTTTATCATTGCGCTGTTCTGAATGAGGTGATCCGTTATATTTCATCGAGTGCTCCATTCACATTGTGCTAAGAATCAGAAAACATTGAATGAAAAATAACAGGCTGAATGATAGGTGGGGTCGGACTGTGCACTCGCTATCGAAGCCACGTTGGCCTGGAAACTACCTGCCCCTCCACGGCCTTCCCCCTTAACAGGGAAGGCTCCACGATTTAAAACCCCCCGGCCTGGGTGCATGGTGGGGAGGGTGAGCCTTTGGGGTGTGGGAGATTTGGAGTGTATCTGAATAACTCTCTTTCTATCCTACCGTACATACAATGAGTATTTGTCTGTCAGATTCTACAGTGGGAACCCTTGTCAGTCCTGTGAGTGAGGCCTGATGGAATTATACACTTAACTGGCTACTACTGGGCCTTCCCCAGGATTCAGGAACCCGAGAGAGGAGACCCTGCCCACTGAGAGATGCTGGCAGCTCCTCGTTGCTGGAGGAATTACCAAAAGCTGTGGCAACTACCAGCAATGCTCCCACTAAAGGTCAAATATCAATGAGGGACCCAGGTCAAAGGTTCGGAAAGGATGGGGGTCAAGGGGAGGGGGTTGTGGAAAGGAAGGGAAGTTGATTGGTGGCAAGGGCAGGGTGGTGAGTTTCAGTGGGCACATCGCTGCCCAATGCCAGGATCCTGTATCAGGCTATGAGATCCCTGTCACAAAAACTCAGAGTAATCCCACAGGCTGGTGACCTTCACTCACACTTGATTCCTGAGCCACCATTAAATCCCAGTGGATAAAAAAATAATGACTATGAATTGGCTCAGTAATGAACCAAATAAACAACCTGCCCTGAGCGGGTGAGTTTCCCTTACAGGTCCCTTCCCATCTCCAATGGAATTGTGGAAGTTTTTGATCACCATGAAACTGAACCAGTCGGCCCCAGCTACCATAAAACAATTGAATTCAGAATGTCCAATCCACCTAACTTGCACATCTTTGGACTGTGGGAGGAAACCGGAGCACCCGGAGGAAACCCACGCACACACGGGGAGAACGTGCAGACTCAAGCCAGACAGTGACTCAAGACGGGAATCGAACCCAGGTCACTGGTGCTGTGAAGCAACAATGCTAACCACTGTGCTACCATGCCAATAATGTCGATAAGAAATCCAGGGCGGGATTTCATGCCTTTGTTACAGAGGGACACGGCTGTAAAATGCAGCAAGCAGTCCAAAACTCCATTGACTTCAGTGGGAGAGGAAATTCCACCAGCAGGAGGGGCCGTACGACTCTGCCCCAAGTCTTCACACTTGATTGATTCAATGGCAAGTTGATATTAGGGAACATACCAGTCATATGAGATCTAAACATTCGGGATTTGTCAAGTTGATAAAATCAGTCAATACTGGAGCCTGGCCAATCTGGAATCTCAGTGCCTGTATCTTTAATGAATATGAACCAATGCTGAAATACCAGGAGACCAAGTCTCACTTTTCATCAGAATTAGATGTGTTTTCCATGAATTTGGGGATTTGCCCAGGCTTGTCTGCACAGATATTAACTCTTAGTTTAGGTTGAGTTATTTTCCAGGCTGAGTGAGATTCTCAGTACTTGCTTATGTAGAGCAACACCTAATGCTCATTGATGGTAAATACAGCTAAAGTAGAATTTATTGCAGCACAGTTCATGTGTAGTTAATCAATGTGGTCTTCACAGAGGGGTGGGTCTGACCCAGGGGTGGGTCTGACCCATCTTACCTGGGAACACAAATACGCCAGCAACCTTTGACAGTATTAATGACCTCTTTAAGAAGTTTAAAGCTTATGAGGGCCTTTGAATGACTATTAACTCTTATGTTTTCTATACACAGGGACAGACCCTTGCAAATCAGAATTCTGGAATAGAGTCATTTTAATTTGTCTGCAAGGAACACGAAATACGAAGCAAACAATTAAAGTTACAAAGAAAAGAGATTGCATTCGCCAGTAGAAATATTTTATGGAGAAAGTGACATTTATAAAACAATAACGTGCAATAAACAAAAAGCAAGGGAAACCTTTGCCATCTACAATTTGGAAATAATATCAGAGTCATCAAGGCAAGAAGAAGGCCATTTGGCCCATCAAGTCCATGACAGCTATGGTGTGTGAATGTGGACAATTTGATCAATGGCGAGCAGAAAGGTTGGGATCGGCTATGCTGTGTCCTGACATTGGTAAATGGTGGGTTTGCACATGCTGGTCTATGGTGCGGGGGGGGGGGGGGGGGGGGGGGGGGTGAGTGAGTCCATGTTGAATATATGGAGAGGGGAGTTAGATTAAGGCAAGTGTGTCAGTGGGTGAGTCTATGATAAGTGTATGAGATGGTGGGTTTGATCTCAGTATATGTGGGCATGGGTGGGTTTTATCTATGGTATATGTGTGAGTGGGTGGGTATGATCTATGGTATATGTGTGAGTGGGTGGGTTTAATCTATGGTATATGTGGGCATGGGTGGGTTTTATCTATGGTATATGTGTGAGTGGGTGGGTTTGATCTATGGTATATGTGTGAGTGGGCGAGTGTGATCTATGGTATATGTGTGGGTGGGTGGGCTGGATCTATGGTATATGTATGAGTGGGTGGGTTTGATCAATGGTACATGTGTGAGTGAGTGGGTTTGATCTATGGTATATGCGTGAGTGGGTGGATTTTATCAATGGTATATGCGTGAGTGGGTGGCTTTGATCTATGGTATACGCGTGAGTGGACGGGTTTGATCTATGGTATATGTGTGAGTGGGTGGGTTTGATCAATGGTATATGTGTGAGTGGGTGGGTTTGATCTATGGTATATGTGTGAGTGAGTGGGTTTGATCTATGGTATACGCATGAGTGGGCGGGTTTGATCAATGGTATATGTGTGAGTGGGCAGGTTTGATCAATGGTATATGTGTGAGTGGGTGGGTTTGATCTATGGTATATGTGTGAGTGAGTGGGTTTGATCTATGGTATATGCGTGAGTCAGTAGGTTTGATCTATGGTATATGTGTGAGTGGGCGGGTTTGATCAATGGTATATGTGTGAGTGGGTGGGTTTGATCAATGGTATATGTGTGAGTGGGTGGGTTTGATCTATGGTATATGTGTGAGTGGGTGGGTTTGATCAATGGTATATGTGTGAGTGGGTGGGTTTGATCAATGGTATATGTGTGAGTGGGTGGGTTTGATCTATGGTATATGTGTGAGTGGGTGGGTTTGATCTATGGTATATGCGTGAGTGGGCGGGTTTGATCTATGGTATATTTTTGAGTGGGCGGATATGATCTATGGTATATGTTTGAGTGGGCGGGTTTTATCAATGGTATATGTTTGAGTGGGCGGGTATGATCTATGGTATATGTGTGAGTGGGTAGGTTTGATCTATGGTATATGTGTGAGTGAGTAGGTTTGATCTATGGTATATATTTGAGTGGGCGGATATGATCTATGGTATATGTTTGAGTGGGCGGGTCTGATCAATGGTATATGTTTGAGTGGGCGGGTATGATCTATGGTATATGCGGGTGCGGTTCGGTTTGATCAATGGTATACGTGTGAGTGGGCGGGTTTGATCTATGGTATATGTGTGAATGGCCGGGTTTGATCTATGGTATATGTGTGAGTGGGCGGGTTTGATCTATGGTATATGTGTGAGTGGGCGGGTTTGATCTATGGTATATGTGTGAGTGGGTGGGTTTGATCTATGGTATATGTGTGAGTGGGCGGGTTTGATCTATGGTATATGTGTGAGTGGATGGGTTTGATCTATGGTATATGTGTGAGTGGGTGGGTTTGATCTATGGTATATGTGTGAGTGGGTGGGTTTGATCTATGGTATATGCGTGAGTGGGCGGGTTTGATCTATGGTATATGCGTGAATGGGCGGGTTTGATCTATGGTATATGTGTGAGTGGGTGGGTTTGATCTATGGTATATGTGTGAGTGGGCGGGTTTGATCTATGGTATATGTGTGAGTGGGTGGGTTTGATCAATGGTATATGTGTGAGTGGGCGGGTTTGATCTATGGTATATGTGTGAGTGGGCGGGTTTGATCAATGGTATGAGTGGGCGGGTATGATATATGGTATATGCGTGAATGGGCGGGTTTGATCTATGGTATATGCATGAGTGGCCGGGTTTGATCTATGGTATATGTGTGGGTGATGTGTGAGTGGGCGGGTTTGATCTATGGTATATGCATGAGTGGGCGGGTTTGATCTATGGTATATGTGTGAGTGATGTGTGAGTGAGCGGGTTTGATCTATGGTATATGTGTGAGTGGGTGTGTTGGTTTATGTTGATGTATTTGTGTATGTTAATGCATGTTGATTGGGATTCAAAGTGGGTTGATCTTTATATAGGTGAGTGCAATAGTTTTAATTAGTAAATAGGACCCTTTGCTGTTCTGCCATCAGTTTAGTTGAGTTGGTTGAAGCATTTTTTCCATATTGTGAATGTGATGGGTACAATCAAAGCTGCGAATCCTGAACACGCAATCTGAACAGAAACAGAGGCAAACGATATTATTGGAGCCTGTTCTCCAAAGAATAGATAACTGACGTGTCATTTAACTATTCAGGTGTACGTTATAGGCCGAGTTTTCACAGGGTTGGAGGAACCACCAATTTAGCCCCAATTCTGGAAGTTGTGTCCAGGGACCTATCATTTTTACCGGTGTAATGGGGGTGGGAAGGATATCGGATGCTGTAGGTGGAATGTGCCCAGATTGTAGGCAAGGTGACTTTTGAAGCAGTTAAGCGACACTTTCGGCAAAAGTTAGGTTCTCTTTTGGATTGATAAAAGTAGGCATGAATGTGAGTAAAGAGTGGATCAACTCTTGGGGCGGCACAGTGGCACAGTGGTTAGCGCTGCTGCCTCACTGCGGCGTGGACCTGACTTCAATTACAGCCTTGGGTGACTGGTGACTGTCTGCGCGGAGTCTGCACGTTCTCCCCGTATCTGTGTGCGTTTCCTTCGGGTGCTCCGGTTACCTGCCACAGTCCAAAGATGTGCAGATTAGGTGAATTGGCCATGCTATATTGCTCCCTGCTGTCCAAAGATGTGCATGTTAGGTGGGGTTATAGGGATTAGGCAGGGGAGTCGGTCTAGGTAGGGTGCTCTTGCAGAGGGTCGGTGCAGGCTTGATAGGCCGAATGGCCTCCTTCTGCACTGTAGGAATTCTATGGCCCTGGCTCATTGGGCCTGTCAAGCTAACAAAGCATTTATATCTCATGCCCTTTAAATTAAAAAAAACAGTCTGCTGTGACTACTGCAATTTGACCAGCTGTCCATGAGGTAAGTCTAAGAGTTAACATTATAGATTCGTGCTGATGACTGATTCCCCTGGGGAGTTGAATGTACACAATTTGATTGACAGTTCCAAATGCTTATAAAGTCTTTAATGTGAGACTATGAATACAAATGGTTGTTTTCATATCGGATTAACTACTTGAAGGGTTATAAATGAATTGAATACGTTTTATGAATGGGCTTTTCTTAAAATAGTGAAGTCATCAATAGACATTTAGAACTTTATTTTGTTTTTTAAATTATATTATTCATTGGTTCATGGGGGCTTCTCTGGTTGAGCCAGTGTTTATTGTTTATCCCTAATTGCCCTTGCGAAGATGGTGACGAGCTTCCTTCATGATCCACTGCAGTCCGAGTGGCGTAGGTACATTCACAGTGCTTTTAGGAAGGAATTCTTGGATTTTGACCCAGTGACAGTGAAGAAATGGGGTTATTTCAAAATCAGAACGGCGTGTGGCTTGGAGGGGAACTTGCAGCTGATTGTGTTCCCTCGCATCTGCTACCCCTGTCCTTCTAGCTGGTAGATATCATGGATCTGGGAGTTCTATTGGAGGGGTCTTGATGCTTTGCTGCAGTGCAGTTTGCAGGTAGTGCATCCTGTCACTGTGCATCTGTGGTGGAGGGTGTCAATGCTGAAAGTGTTGGATGGGTTTCATTTTAGTATAGGTCCTGAGATTTGACATTGATGGATACCAGGTGAGGGTATAAGGGCAAAAAAAGAATGATGGTTTGGGGCCATGGGCTGGCATGGGTCAGCACTAAGTTAACATCAGTGCAATAACGGAGCATGGAGTGGGTAGTGGGGCATAGGTTAGCATGGAGGATATGAGTGGCAATGGGATTGGCAGAAGGCCATGAGGTGCCAAAGATAGAACGTGGGGATTGTGTGAGGATGAGGGTTTGGGGTAGAGGGCTGTTTTTAGGATATATTTGCAGCTCGGGCAAAACTCTAGATTAATAATAATAATCGCCATACACTAACACTTCAATGAAGTGACTGTGAAAATCCCCTAGTCGCCACACTCAGTGAGGGAGCCCTATCATACAGTCTGCCTCCACACCCAGCTCTATCAAACTCTTTCCAGGGACTACAGGCCCACCTTCTCTTAACACCCACCAGCCCAGATGATAATGAAAACATCTGGGGCGTTTATTCCTGAGTCAGGATTGCAGAGTTGGGAATTTTCTTTTGCGGGATGAAAGATTCAGTCTGATATTTAATGAATGAAATTATTTACAAAAGCAGAGGGAATTATTCCCCTGCCCCGGCCCATTCTCCACAAAAAACAGCACTGGATAAACAACAGCACTATTCACTCCGCTGGCCGCTGCTTGTTGGAGCTGACATGTGTGGAATTACTGCCTGGCACAGCAGACTGGATTGCAACCAATACACTTCAAAACGCTGTTTGTTCTTGTGTGAAGCACCTTGGAAAGGCAATTCTTAACCATATGTGACATATGATTTAAACGCACAGCTTCCTATTCACTGGGTGGGATGGATCATTTTCCTAACTCTCCTGTGTGCACAGCTGTCGTCTAATTGGTCTTTATTTGATTGACGCACTGTCCATTGGGACCTCATCTTCCATTTTAACTGAATGGGCAAGAATTCATGTTAATATTGGATATGGAGCAGAGCTCATCTCCCGGGTGCCCTGGACAACGCCACTTAAACAGATTACTTATCCATTATTTTCATTATCATCTGTGCGCAAATTAATTGCCATATTTCTAACATTGCAACACCAACTCCAGTTCAAGAGCACTTCATCTGCTGACACCTTCCTTCCTTCCTTCCTTCTTTCCTGTGTTTCTATCTTTCTTTTTTTCTTTCTCTCTCACTTTCTCTCTCACTTTCTCTCTCGCTTTCTTCCTCAGGAAATCAGGAGAACCCTTTGGGAATTTTATCCTCTCACAGAGGCAAGCTGGAACAGAGTGCCGATGTGGCTGCCGAATGCTGACACAGATGCAAGTGCTTCAAACCTTTCATTGCTTTAAAAGATTCATTTTTAATAATTGCCTCATAAACTCAGTGGATTGTGTTTCCCTGACCAGAAAAAATTGTCCATGTCTGCACTGAAACACGGGGCAGAAGCGGGCGCAGGCCCATTTTGACCCATGCGCCTTTCTGTTGCCCGAGCAATATCCACAGTTTGCATAAGAAATCAGAGGTTGTGGGTTGAATATTGGAAGGAAGCTTCTCTTCCTGTTCCTTCAGTTGTTCTCCAGACAAACACTGTCAGCCAAACATCTGTCTTGGATTCATTTAGTTGGAAAACCGGAGGGAGACAATCAGTGAGGAGTCACGATGCCTGGAGCGACACTCCATGGCCCTGATGGAAATCTTCAGACATAAAAAGTTATCCTCAAGGTCTCTTTGGACCCAGTATTTCTTGTTGGAGGAGCTGACTGTTCCTTCTCCCCAGCTCAGGCCTGTGGTAAACAATCTGATATCATCAGGATCTGATCAGCATATTTAAAATGGCATCAAGCTTCTCTCTGACTATGTCACTTACTCAGAAGATCAGGTCAGGACCAGAACAAGGCAAGGAGACAGGTGGTAAATGAGATTATTTTAACGGCAGTCAGTTTGGGACTCCCTGCCTTCTACCTCAGTATCAAGGAACCTCTCCCCCCGCCATGTCCTCTTTCCACCAAGTCGCAATTTGGGCCCAACAATTCCAAGAAGGGCAGGTTGCTAATTGCTTCTGTATCTGTTCCTTCCATGCTGTTTCTCCACATGGTCTCTGCAAAGACCAGACGCACTGTCGGCTTAACTGTGTCTCAGTACACAAATATATCTTCAAACATTCTCTGCTCTGCTTGCTATTACAATCTGCTCCGCACACAGTGCAATTCTGCTGGAGGTCATGCCTACCGCAGATAGCTATGAAAGCTGTGAAGTTTTACTTCATAACAGCAAAGGTCAGAGATCATACAGAAAATCCACAGAGATTGGACTCCATTGCGATGGGCGGGAGAGTGACATTTGGCACTAATTCCAATGCCTGTCAGTGTGATATTTGGGGCGAAAATTGATTATCCTGATTCCGACAGCCTTCAAAACTGGCAAACCTGCCACTTCAATAAATAGAACAGGTTCTACAATTAGCATTCTTAATGCCACTTAATATCTTTCAGGCTGCACTGATGGTATCCACAAGTATGACTTCTATCAATAGGAATTTATTGTATTTTTAAAATGGCCTAATTTCAATTAATTACTCACACAACTGGAAATGTTTTATAGCATGTCTCTGTGATGTATAAATCTTGGATCACGTTACATTACTTTTTACTTAATTGCCTTGCTCTTTTCATGAATGTCGATGAGATATACTCTTCCAATCTCGCACCTGAATGGCCATTCTTCATCTATGTGTCTATTTGACTGTGGGGACCATCACAGAAGACCCCAAGTGGGTCCTAATTTAATAGACAAGCGACCACCTCCTCTTGGACGTATTCCTGGAAATTCTACCACACGACCTCCCACTTTTCCTTCAGGCCAGCTAATCGTAATTAATGATGAATCGTGAAATCCTGGCAATTTCCTGGAGGTCGATGACCCCTGCCCGTCTCCCATAATGATAATTCCCACCCAGACACCAATCAGCATTGGAAATCTAGACCTACTTTGTGCTCTTTAAAGATTCTTCAGCCGCACCGACCTACCGAACGTAAATTCCCTCACCAGGTCACCGGTCCTTGACATGGTCCCCACCCCGTCATTGGAGATCTTGAGGCAGGTGCAGCTGAGGAATCCAGCCCATAGTGTGTAACAGAAAGAAGCCCTTCAGCCCATCCTGTCCACGCCGGCCATCAAGTACTCATTTTCCAGCACTTGGTCCATAGCCTTGTTGCTGCGGCATTTCAAGGGTGCGTCTCAATAAATATTGTGAGGGTTCCCGCCTCGGCCAACTTTCCCAGTCACAGGCATCAAACTGCCAGAGACACAGGCTACTCCAGAGATAGGCCTTATGTTAGACCAGGAATACTCTCAGAACTGCTTCCGGACAGTCCTTTGAAAGATAACGTTCCCCCTGAGATTGAGTTGACTTTCTGCCTGAAGAACAGAGGGAATGTCCTGTCCTTTGTGCCCACCCCCTTCTCAGGATACCTGGAACAATGAATTGCTCCTGAATGCAGCCACTGTTGACTTATTGCCGAACACAGCAACCGGCTTTTACACAGCAAGATCCAGGAAACAAACCATGTGATTTGAGATGAACAACAAGCTCACCTCTTTTTCGGAGATGCTGTTTAACGGATTAGTGCTGGACAGGATAGAGGTGATTCATTCGATGTGATATCGAGAAGCGGCTGAAGACACTGGACACTGCAAGACTGTGAGCACTGACAATATCCCGGCAATAGTACTGAAGATTTATGCTCCAGAACTTGCCGCACCCCTAGCCAAGTTGTTCTAGTACAGCTACAATTCTGGCATCTACCCAGCAATGTGGAAAATTGCCCAGATGTGTCCTGTACACAAGAAACAGGACAATGCAACCCAGCCAATTACCGCCCTATCAGTCTACTCTCCATTATCAACAAAGTGATGGAAGGAGTCAGCAACAGCGCTATCAAGCGGCACTTACTCAGCAATAACCTGCTCACGGGCACTCAGTTTGGGTCTCATCCACGGTCACTAAGCTTCTGATCTCCTTACATCTTTGTTCCAATTACGATCAAAAGAACTGAACTTACGTGTATGACTGTGTCAGGGTGTTGCTTGGCTAATCTTTGGGACAACTCTCAAAACTTTGGCACAATCCCCAGCTGTTAGTAAGAAGGAATTAATAGGGTCAAAGGGCTGAGAGTAACTGCCCATGACATCAAGGTCGCATTTGAGTGAGTTTAGAATCAGATATTGTGGGCAATAAATGCTGGTCTACACTGTGAAGCCCGGATTTGCTTGAATGATTTGAAAAAATTAATTAATTTAAAATAAAGGAATCCTGGCAAACTGGAATCAATGACAATCTGAGGGAAATGACTGATATTGTTCCAATCTTGCCTTGTATACCTTAAAATGGAACTCCAGCTCAGACCAGTACGTCATGGCCAGGTTTTACTGTTTTTTTTCCTCAAGGTTGCTGGAGATTAATTACCTCAGCTCCGTGACATCACTGCAGGAGTCCCTCAGGGGAGTGTCCGAGGCCCCAACCATCTTCAGCTGCTTCATCAATGACCTTTCTTCTACCATAAGGTCAGAAGTGGGGATGTTTGCGGCTGACTGCACAATGTTCAGCACCATTCACGACTCCTCAGATAATGATGCAGTCCATGTCCAAATGCAGCAAGACCTGGACAATATCCAGGCTTGAGTTTACAAGTGGCAAATAATTTTTGCACCATTAGCAGTAAGGTGGCGCAATGGTTAGCACTGCAGCCTGACGGTACAAATAATTGGGTACTTGTGGTGAATGTATTACCGTTACCATTCAGCATTATATTACATTACATGACATTGTATCATGTTGATGCACTTGTGGGCTCCGCCTATGGCTCCGCCACCTCGGGGGAGGTATATAGATCTTCAGCCTGGAGGCAACAGTCAGTACAGAGCAGTCACAGGCAGGCCCAGTTCTAGCTGATTAAAACCACTGTTCACTTCAACTCTCAGTCTCGTGTGAATTGATGGTTGCATCAATTTAATCAGCTACAATGGCGCTGTGGAAGCATCCCTCAAACCTGATCGAGTGGAACTCGACCCACAGGCAGCTGAAGCTAAAGGAATTTTTTCGCACAGTCTCCGTTGTTTTGAGGCCTACCTCGCTGCCTCCTCCTCGCCCTCCATCACTGAGGAACAGAAACTGAGACTCCTCCACGCCCGGGTGAGCCACAGAATCTCCGTGCAGATCGAGGAAGCGACCACGTACGCAGACGCGTTCACGATCCTGAAAAGGCAGTACGTGAGGCCGGTGAATGAAGTGTTCGCGCGACGTCTCCTCACCACACGACGTCAACACCCCGGGGAATCACTGGAGGATTACCTACGCGGCCTGATGGTACTCGCTAGAAATTGCAACTACAAGGACGTCACGGCCTTGCAGCACATGGAACCCGCCATCCGGGACACCTATGTGGCTGGCGTCTGGTCCAACTACGTCAGACAGCGCTTGCTCGAAAAGGGGGCCCTCAACCTAGAAGAGACGGTAAAACTATCCAGCTCCTTTGAAGTAGCGTTTCAGAGCCTCAATGCTTTCCCCTCTGACCACGCGATCCCCTCGTGGACACCCGACCAAAGGGTGCCCCAGGCCTGTGCCGCGCGGCTGCCCGCCCAACTCGGGAGGCTGCCCTGCTGTTTCTGCGGCCAGAACCAGTACCTCAAGCAGCGTTGCCCAGCTCGGAACGTGACCTGTAGCAACTGCGGCAAGAAAGGACACTTTGCCAAAGTCTGCCTGGCCAGATCCAAAACTCCTAAATCACAGGCCCGACTTTCAGACTCACAGGCCCGCAGACCCCGCAGCGTGGCTGCGTGCCTGCCAGTACCGCCCCCTTCGGACACGTCATCAGCCTCGTGCTGTCTGTGCGGGCCGCCATCTTTAACCCCACCACGTGCGACTCGTGGGGGCCACCATCTTGGCCGCCATCTTCAATGCCGCCCGACACGTGCGACCGACGGGGGCAGCCATCTTGGGACCACCCCGCCACCTCCAACCACGCCGGCTACCAGCAACTCGGCGCTGTCACCCTCGACCAGTCACGGCCCAAGCACCTCAGGAACTCGATGATGACCATCCGGGTCAATGGGCATGAAGCACCCTGCCTGTTTGACACTGGGAGCACGGAGAGCTTTGTATCCAGACACAGAAATCAATCTCCGGGGTCTCGCTTCCATCCTGGCTGACAGCACCAGGTCCTGTCCTCCTCCAAAAACACGTGAGGAGCCATAAGTCCGACCCCCTGGTCGAGAGGGTCCAGCTCCTTCATGCCAACCCTCAGTATGCCTAGGTGGTGCATCACTATGGCCGACAAGATACAGTCGCCCTCTGGGACCTGGCACCCACCAGTTCCCCTGCGACCATCAACTACCCTCCCTCCCCCCCCCCCCCCCCCCCCCCCCCCCCCCCCCCCCCCCCTCACCATACACCGAATACCGCCCCCGCCTCGACATGGCCTACAAACCCCCCTCTCCCCATCGCCGACCTGCAGGTATGAAACTCCAGAAGACACGCTCCAGAAGTCAACACCCGTGCCCGCAGCAACAAGTTCTTAGTAAGGCTCTTTTGACAACAGCTTCCAAACCATGATCTCTACCACAAAGAACAACAAAGAACAAAGAAAAGTACAGCACAGGAACAGGCCCTTCGGCCCTCCAAGCCTGTGCCGACCATGCTGCCCGTCTAACCTAAAATCTTGTACTCTTCCGGGGTTCATATCCCTCTATTCCCATCCTATTCATGTATTTGTCAATATGACCCTTAAATGTCACTATCGTCCCTGCTTCCACCACCTCCTGCGGCAGCGAGTTCCAGGCACCCACTACCCTCTGTGTAAAAAATGTCCTTCGCACATCTCCTCTAAATTTTCCTCCTCGCACCTTAAACCGATGCCCCCAAGTAATTGACCCCTCTACCCTGGGAAAAATCTTCTGACTATCCACTCTGTCCATGCCCCTCATAATCCTTTTTACCTCTATTGGGTCTCCCCTCAACCTCCATTGTTCCAGTGAGAACAAATTGAGTTTTTCCAACCTCTCCTCATAGCTCATACCATTCAAACCAGGCAACATCCTTGTAAATCTTTTCTGTACTCTCTCCAAAATCTCCACATCCTACTGGTAGTGTGGCGACCAGAATTGAACACTATACTCCAAGTGTGGCTGAAGTAAGGTTCTATACAGCTGCAGCATGACTTGCCAATTTTTAAACTCAATGCCCCGGCACATAAAGGCAAGCGTGCTGTATGCCTTCTTGGCTATCTCCTCCACTTGCGTTGCCAATTTCAGTGACCTGTGGGCCTGTACACCCAGATCCCTCTGCCTGTCAATACTCTTAAGGGTTCTGCCATTTATTGTACATTTTCCACCTGTATTTGACCTTCCAAAATGCAATACCTCACATTTGTCTGGATTAAACTCCATCTACAATCTCTCCGCCCAAATCTCCAACTGATCTATTCCTGCTATGTCCTTTGACAGTCATTATCGTTGTCCGCAACGCCACCAACCTTTGTGTTGTCCGCAATCGTACTAATCAGACCAGTTACATTTTCCTCCAAATCATTGATATATGCTACTACCAGCCAGCACTGATCCCTGCGGAACACCACTAATCACAGCCCTCCATTCAGAAAATCACCTTTCATTGCTACTCTCTGCCTTCTATGACCTAGCCAGTTCTGTATCCATCTTGCCAGCTCACCTCTGATCCCGTGTGACTTCACCTTTTGTACCAGTCTGCCATGAGGGACCTTGTCAAAGGCCTTACTGAAGTCCATATATACAACATACACCACCTACCCTCATCAATCATCTTGAATGACAAGGTCAGCAGACATAGAAACATAGAAAAAAGTATCTGGAGGGGGTCATTTGGCCCTTCGATCCTGTTCTGCCATTCATTATGATCATGGCTGATCATTAAGTCCAATGCCCTGATCCTGCGCAACCCCCCCCCCCCCCCTCCCAATTCCTTGATCCCTTTAGCCCCAAGAGCCAAATCTAATTCCTTCCTGAAATTGCATAATCTCTTGACCTCAGCTACTTTCCATGGTAGTGAATTCCACAGATTCACCACTCTCTGGGTGAAGAAATTTCTCCTCACCTCAGTCCTAAAAGGTTTGGCCCTTATCCTCAAACTGTAACCCCGAGTTCTGGACTCCCCCACCATCGGGAACATTATTTCATTCAGACACACGGGAACACCAACGGCTGGAAGTTTCCTTCCAAGTCACTCACCATCCTGACCAATGAATATATTGGACATTCCTTCACTGTGACTGGGTCAAAATCCTGGAACTCCTTCCCTAACAGCACTCTGGGTGTACTTACACTACAGGGACTGCAGCGGCTCAAGAGGCAGCTCACCACCACCTTCTCAGGGGTAATTGGGGATGGACAGTAAGTGCTGGCTGAGCAGTGACACCCACTCCAATGAAAGAATACATTTTAAAAATTATGTCTAAAATGTTGTCTTTCAATGATTCTTTCAATTGGGTGGAGAGTGTTGCTGAGTAAACGCGGATGTGTTATTTTGGAAGTGTTGTCTGTATTTAATTTCTCAAGAAAAATCTTTATTTGTAAATGTTCAGTCGTGACTCTTTGCTTCAATTTTAATTATTAACATTTCCTGAACTCTACATTATCATTGAAAATTCATTATTGTTGAGTTAAACAATTCTGTTACTTAATTAAATGAAAAATCAGAATATGCTGGATACAGGCAAGAGCTCAGGCAGCCTGTGTCTCTTCTAAAGGAAAAAAAGAAGATTCATATTTGCAGAGATCCTTTCACAACCTCAGGGTATCCAAAGTATTTTGCAGTTAATTAACTCCTTTCAAACAGTTATCCACTGGTGAATTGAAGGGGAGGTGGTGGCGTGGGGCTATTGTCACTGGACCAGTAATCCAGCGCTCTGGGAACCTGGCTTCTCATTCCACCACTGCAGATGTTGAAAATAAAATTATGAAAATCTGGAATTAAAAGTTTAATGATGTTTATCAATTGTCATAATGGTTCACTAATGCCCTTTAGGGAAGTTATATGCTGTCCTTATTTGGCCTACATGTAACTCCAGACGCACAGAAATGTGGTTGACACTTAATGTCCTCTGAAATGGACCAGTAAACCACTCAGGTCAAGGGATGGGCAATGATCTCCCACAGGAACAGATAATCTCAGAGTTTTTAACAATGTTAACTAGTCAGACAGTCCTACAGCATAGGAAAGGCCCTTCTGCTCAACGTCTGCATCAGTCAAAAACAACCATCCCAATTTCCAGCACCTGGCCCAATTGAGGGATAACCTTTGAGCGGGACATCAGGGATAACGTTTCTGAAATGTCATCCACCTCAGAGGGTGGGCAGGGGTTCAGTTTGATAGTAGAACTGCATTGGAGAGTCAACCTTCATTTTTATGCTCAACCTTAGGATGTGCCTTGAAGCTCCAGGAGAGGGTGTGACTGGCACCATCTACAGCTGACCTGAAACAAATGGAACTAATTCATTCATTTTCCAAAGGCCACTTAATTGAGCATCCGCAAAATCATGAATAAAGTTCAACCAAATTACAAAAGCGGATTTGATTCCGAAAATAAATTTGCACTGAAAATAAATTACACAAAATGAGACCGAATATTGAAAGGATAGGTGGAGGAGAGTTCAGGGAGAAAACTTTATGGAAGTATATTTTTATTTGTAATAGGTAATAAAGCTACTTCTGAAATTTCACTTGTGTTATTAAAAATATATATTAAAAAGACACCAACATTTATATCACACTTTATCACGTTGTCAAGAAGTCTTAAAGTCCTTCAGATTGTAAATTACTTTTGGGATTATAATGACTTCTTTCGGTTATATTAGGCAATTCTTCAACCTCTTCATGTGTCGGCTGAAATGTACAAAACTTAATGTGAGAGATTGAATATTGATATTGCACCGTGTGGGAAAGGTTTATATCCTTTCATGGCCTTGGCAATCCATATCTCTGTAAACTCCTCTAAACCTGTAATCCCTCCTCAAAGCCAACCTACACATCCTTCCCCCACCTCTCCTACCCCCACCGTACCACCCAAGCACAACCCTCCCCCCCCCCCCCCCCACTCCCACCCGAAACACTCACATCCTCTGATTTGGGTGTTTTTCACAATTCCATCCCTCCCTCAATCTCAGCTCCATTTTGTGTCACCATTGACGGATGTCTATGCTCCATGCGATGGAAACAAACTGTGTTCAACACAGAAAGGAGGCTACACAGTCAATAATGTCAACTGTCGCTCTTTATGACATCAGTTTCAGCCTATGAGGGATAGAAACTGGGGAGATGAGAAATACTCAAGTGGTAAAGGTGATCTGATAGGAGATAATAAGGAGAGTGTACCTCAGATTATAAAGGAAATCCAGGAGGGTGGAACAGACATGAAAATTTAAACATGTTTTCACTGTAATAAACTAGGCCAAGTAAAGTCACAGTGTTGGTGGTTGAACACAGGCACTGGGAAGGCTGATGTGGTAAAACAGGATAAGACAGTGGGGTTTGTCACAGTGGTAAAGGAAAGCCCAAGAGAAGCGAAAGAGGGGCAAAAGATTGTACAGGCTGATCAAGAGGTGATTGATAAGAAGGTGCCAGATCACTTTAAGAGTTACTTGTGTGGGTAAAGTTTACTTATGTGTATCAGGAGGAGCTGGTAAAGAAGTCACAATTTAAAGAGCTAGTCAATCTTTAATGGAAAGAGATGAGGAGTTACATAGTCTGGGAAGAATGTTGCCATAAAAGGTGGTAATATGTGGAATTCAGGGTGAGAGGAGTAGTGTTCCATTATATAAGGTAAGGTTGGAAAGTCCAGTGAAGAGATGTGAAGTGGTAGTAGGAGTAATAGAAAAACTATCTTGTCCAGGAATACAGTTTATCTTGGGTAATGATATAGCTGGATCGCAGGTGGGAGTGATGCCTACTGTGGTTGATAAGCCAGTGAAAAATAAGACAATTGAAGTGTTAAAGAACGAATATCCTGGGATTTTTCTGGATGGTATAGTAACAAGGTCGCAAATTCACAGGTTAAGACAAGAGGAGAAATCAGAGAGTGAAGATAAAGTTGAAGTGCAATTATCAGAAACGATTTTTGATCAGATGGTTGTAAAAGAACAAGAACAGGTGGAGGATGAGGCGGATATTTTTAGCTCAGGAAAGTTGGCGGAGTTACAACAGAAAGATGAGGAAATAAAACGGATGTATCAGAAAGCATACACTGAAGAGGAATCTGAGTGTATACCAGAGTGTTATTACCGTAAAAGTGATGTCTTGATGAGAAAATGGGGATCTTTACATATGCAGGTGGATGAAAAATGGGCAGAAGTTCATCAAGTAGTATTGCCGGTAGGGTATAGAAAGGAGGTGTTGCGAGTTACACATGAGGTATCAGTGGGAGTTCATTTGGGAATAAGGAAAACTCAAGCTAAAATCCAGAAACATTTTTATTGTCCTGGGCTACATAAAGATGTAGTTCAATTTTGTCAATCATCTCAAACATGTCACGTGATAGGGAAACCTCAAGCAGTGATAAAACCAGCGCCCTTAATACCCATTCCAACATTTGAGGAACCTTTTACAAGGGTCCTAATTGATTGCGGAGGACCCCTTACGAAAACAAAAAGTGTGAATCAATTATCTTTTGATTATAATGGATGTGTCTACCAGGTTTCCAGAGGCCATTCCAGTACGTTATATTCCAGCTAAAAAGATTGTGAAGGAATTACTTAAATTCTTTACTAGATATGGACGACCCACAGAAATATAATCGGATCAAGGATCAAATTTTACCTTGTGGTTATTCAATGAAGTTATGGATAGCTGAGGAATAAAACAATTTAAATCAACTGCATACCATCCAGAATCGCAGGGAGCGCTGCAAAGGTGGCATCAGACATGAAAGACAATGTTGAGGGCTTATTGTCAAGATTATCCAGAGGATTGGGATAAAGGAATTCCATCCGTACTGTTTGCAATTAAGGATGCACCTAATGAGTCAACCAAAGTTAGTAATTTTGAACTAATTTTTGGTCATGAGTTAAGAAGACCACTTAAATTGATTAAGGAAAAATTGGTGTGTGAGAAATCAGAAATTACATTATTGGATTACGTGTCAAAGTTCAGGGAACGATTAAATAGGGCAGGTGAATTGTCTAGACAACATTTAAAGGTTGCACAAAATGTGATGAAACGGGTAGCGGACAGGAAATCCAAAGTTTGTAGTTTTGCCTGTGGGGATAAAGTTTTAGTGTTGTTACCTGAGGTAGGTGGGCCTTTAAAAGTTAGGTTTTGTGGATCTTATCAGATTGAAAGGAAACTAAGTGAGGTGAATTATGTGGTAAAAACACCAGATAGAAGGAAGACTCACCGAGTGTGTCATGTGAATATGCTTAAAAGGTACCTTGAAAGGGAAGTAGAGAAAAAGGAGGAGGTTTTAATTATTCTAACTCAAAGTGACAAACCAAATCCAGATGACTTTGAATTTGACACACCTCAAATTAAATTGGAAATGAGGATGTTCTTAAAAATTGGCATAAATTGTTGAGTTACATTCCAGAGGAAAAACAAGCTGACCTGAAAGAATTATTGATATCACGTGGGCCAGTTTGTAGAAATAAATTGGGAAGTACTAAAATGGCTATACAAGATGTAGATGTGGGAGATGCTGTTCCAATCAAACAACATTCATACAGGCTTAACCCTTTAAAATTGGCGCAGGTTAACACAGAGATTGAGAGTATGCTTACAAATGGCATAATTTAGTGGGTTGCAGCCAATGGAGCTCACCCATAGTGATGGTACCAAAACCAGACGGTACCCAACTGTTGTGTGTGGACTATAGAAAGGTGAATGCAGTTATAAGAACGGACTCTTATCCTATCCCACATTTGCAAGATTGCATTGAGAAAGTGGGACAATCAGCTTTTATTTCCAAACTGGATTTACTTAAAGGTTACTGGCAGGTACCTTTATCTGAAAGGGCGAAGGAGATTTCAGCTTTTGTGACTCCAGATGGTATATACCAATTCAAAGTTATGCCATTTGGCATGAAAAACACACCAGCCACATTTCAACAGTTAATTTGTTTCAGGATTACCCAATTATACTGTATACATCGACGATCTGGTAATTTTCAGCCAGACATGGACAGAACATTTAAAACATTTAACGGAGTTATTCGATCGACTTCAGGAGGCGGGTTTAGCGATAAACCTAGCCAAAAGTGAATTTGGAAAGGTGCAAGTCACTTTCCTTGGCCATACAATCGGATAGGGTCGAATGCTCCCACGGGATGTAAAACCAACAGTTATTGAGGAGTTTCCAATACCCTCGAGACAAAGGGAAATAATGCGATTTCTTGGCATGAATGGATTTGATTGAACATTTGTGCAAACTTTTTGTCGCGTGGTTGCTCCACTGATGGACTTGCTGAAGAAACGTCGAAAATTTCTGTGGACAGAGGACTTTCAACAGGCATTCGACTGCGTGAAAGCTGTGATAACCAATGATCCTGTGTTGGAGAATTACAAGGGATTCTGTGATCCGATTGAACTAAAGTATCTGACTTTAAAGAGAAATGCCGAGGTGTTGAGGAATGGACGGATCATGCAGAGACCTTCTTGTTCAATGAGACTGTCAATTGCGAAGGATTTCAGTTGGAGGAAGAAGAACAAAAAAAAATGGACTATATTATTATACCTGTTTGCATGTGTTGTTTTTTGAAACAAAAAAGTATATTTGCTGTGTGCATTTGTTAAAGGATAGTGAAAACGTGAAAACTGAAACCATCGTGAAGTTGATGGTTTATTTCTTTTTCTTGGGGGAAGGTGTCATGGAGAGTACCTTTGGAGAGTACCTTTAAGAAATGGGTGTTTAAGAAATCTACCTTTAAGAAATGGGTGTTTATCAGTGATGTCAGAGTGTGGGTGGAGCTGGGCTGTCAGTCAGCTTTTTACTTTCGTTTTAGGCTGTTTGCTGCAGGGTGTGTTTTAGTTTCATTTTAAGTGTTGGAGCTGAAGCCAGACAAAGCAGGTGTACTGTTGATCTTTCTGCCATGAAAAGGCGATCTCTTAATCATTTGGTGAATTCAGAATTGTAAATGTTTTCAGTGGAGAATTAAAACATGATGTGTTTCTGTTAAAAGATGTTTCTTTTGTCTTCTGGATGTTGTTTGGAAAGTTATTAAGGGTTACTTAGTGTTATAGTCTTTGGGGGTTGTATTTGAATTAATGTTTGCTAAGATGTTCACTGTATGTTTTAAAAAGGTTAACTTGAGTTCATAGAAGAAACATTGTTTTACTTTAAAAGATACTTTTCCATTTCTGCTGTACCACTCCTGTAGAGTGGGCCGTGTGCTCCCCCTACCACAATCTATTAAAAGCTGTGGGTCAGATGAACTCCATGCTACACTTTGGGGTTCCCTAAACCCTGACCCATAATATTTACTAGAGCTATCTGGTTAATGTCGTTCTCCTGCTCTTCTTTGCTTAGCCTTGTAAATGTTTCCCCTTCAAGTCGTTTTAATGGAACGAAGGAAAGACTGAGCAATTGTTTAGATTTTTAGATACTAAACCCCTTAACTATTCACTGCCCTCTCATTCTTCAAGGCTTTTCTTTATATTTTAGTTATTTATTCATGAAAAATGGGCATCACTTGCTCGGCCACCATTTATTGTCCATCCGTAATTGCCCTTGAAGAGTAGGTGGTGAGCTGCCTTCTTGAACCCACTGCAGTCCATGTGGTGTAGGTATACCCACTGTGTTGTTGGGGAGGGTGTTCCAGGATTTTGTCTCAGTGACAGTGAATGAATGGTGATACATTTCCAAGTCAGGATCCTAGGGGATTGGAGGAGGACTTGCAGGTGGTGTTCCCAATAGCTGCCCTTATCCTTCTGGGTAGTAGAAATTGGGTAGTTGAAAGGTGCTGTTGATGGGGCCTTGGTGAGTTGCTGCAGGGCACCTTCGAGGTGGCACACATGGCTGTAACTGTGCATCGGTGCTGGAGGGAGTGAATGTTGAAGGTAGAGGATGGGGTAACGATCAGGTGGACTGGTTCTGTATAGTATTGAGCTTCCCGAGTGTGGTCCTTGAAGCCCAACTTTGACCAACTTTTGCTTCCCTCCTCCTGATTTTGCCAGCATTGTCTCAGTGTCCAACCTGTGTCATTGCACCTTTATAAAACACCCAAATATGTCTTTCTATGTTCAAGGGGTTATATGAATGTAATTTGCAGTTATTGGCCTCACTTTCAGGAAGTGAGGAGAAAAATATTTTGGAACGCAGATTTGAGGGGTAGAAATTACTTCTTGACTCAAAATTATAGTATATTTCTGACTCTGAGTGACAATTACTTGCTGGTTTAAAAATATAACTTTTCCAATGCATGCCACTTGGAACAAATAAACACAGCTGGCATGTATTTAACTACATTTGCAATGTGCATCATTCTTGCTGATCAGAAGTAACTTTTAATATTCCCATGATGCAACAACTCGAGGTTGTTAAACGAGGATCATGAGCTGTGTGGTAGCACAATGGTTAGCACTGTTGCTCACAGCTCCAAGATCCCAGGTGCGATTCCAACTTGGGTCACTGTCTGTGTGGTGTTTGCACTTTCTCCCCATGTCTGGGTGGGTTTCCTCCGGGTGCTCCAGTTTCCTCCCACAGTCCAAAGATGTGCAGATGGCCATGATAAATTGCCCTTCGTGTCCAGAAGGGTGGGGTGTGGTTACTGGGTTACGGGGATAAGGTGGAGGTGTGGGCTTGGGTAGGGTGCTCTTTCCAAGGGCCGGTGCAGACTCAATGGGCCGAATAGCCTCCTTCTGCACTGTAACGTCCATAATGAAAGGGGCATCTACTAAATCCCATGGATTAATCAGTCAGTCCCCCAGCCAATCCATCTATGTACCAATATCTATTTCAAGCTACCTGGAAGATGGCTGAGCTCATCAGGAACAACTACATTTGGTGATTAAATTATCTTTTTTACAACTTGGGTGTTGAAATAAAAAGCAAACAGTTCACCAAACTCTGAAATATCTAACTGCACTTTCCAAATGGCAGCTTCTCCAAACTGATGCTACATTGGCCACTTTCAGCCTTCACTCCAGCTGAGGGAGGGTCTATGCTGACTGTATATTTGCTATGAAAGAACACTGGGTTTCTACTCTCTGATATACGTGCGTGCATTCTGTCTTTGAGTTATGCTCCTTATGGCTTCTGGTCCTCATGATTCACAAGTGACAAAGTGAAAGCAGAAACGAGTGCTAACAGCATAATAGGCTCTTTATTTTATGCCCATGACCATCTTATATTAAAATAGGAAGCAGGAGTTTGAAAGGAAACACTTTGCCATGATGGAATCTCTTCCATTTGCAGCACAGGTCTTGATCAGACTTGGCAGATCTATCATTTTTCCCTTCTTGCTGCATTGCACACACCCCACATTGTGCAGTAAAATATCATGTGCAAAGGCAGAAAATGATAGCTCAGCGTCTTAAGTGGCTTCTGTTCATTTATTCAAATTGCAGGCAAGATGAAATGCTTCGAGCCCCTGATGGTGCCAAGCAGATTATTAAAGGAGCCTGTTCTCAAGATGTGATGAACTGGCTGATTGATCACAGGCAGTAGAAATAAAGCTGGAACAAACTAACCCTGCCCTTACTCCCAACTGACCTTCGGGATAGCTGATCCCACACGCAATGAGTTTATTCAGATAGTTGCTGACCTCAAGCGGGAAGGTCCCAGGTTTAATTTCTGGTGTGTTCTGAGTTAACTGATCTAATTGGAGCTGACAGCAGGGAGACTGTAAATGATCTATATTCGGACAGGAAAAATCGGGCAGGGTTCCTACTTCTGCTGGTGATTGAGCTGGAGGTGGGCTAGTCTGGAGAAAGGCTAAAGATAGAATTGATGTTTGAAGCAAGGACCCCATTTGCAGAATCCACATTTAATTAATGTTTCAGCTTTGGCATGATTAAATATTTTTGGCTGCGGCACCAGCCGATGACAGTTAATGAGGTACAACTGGGAGTGAAGCTTAAACCGGGTCCTCAATTAAAATAGAAATTAATCTTCATGACTTTTTCATGGAACATTTCAATAACTAACAGAATGGAAAAGCAAAAGACGATATAGGAACAGAAGAAAGGATTAAAACATAATCTGCACAAGACATTTAATAGATCAAAACAGGCCACATCTTTGTTCTTTGTTCTTTGTATCCCTCAACCCACCTCACCCTCACATCCCTCAATCCGCCTCACCCTCACATCCCCCAATCCGCCTCACCCTCACATCCCCCAATCCGCCTCACCCTCACATCCCCCAATCCGCCTCACCCTCACATCCCTCAATCCACCTCACCCTCACATCCCTCAATCCGCTTCACCCTCACATCCCTCAATCCACCTCACCCTCACATCCCTCAATCCCACCTCACCCTCACATCTCTCAATTCAACCTCACCCTCACATCCCTCAATCCACCTCACCCTCACATCCCTCAATCCTACCTCACCCTCACATCCCTCAATCCGATCTCACCCTCACATCCCCCAATCCACCTCACCCTCACATCCCCCAATTCGCCTCACCCTCACATACCCCAATCCCACCTCACCCTCACATCCCCCAATCCGCCTCACCCTCACATCCCTCAATCCGCCTCACCCTCACATCCCCCAATCCGCTTCACCCTCACATCCCCAATCCGCTTCACCCTCACATCCCTCAATCAGCTTCACCCTCACATCCCTCAATCCGCCTCACCCTCACATCCCTCAATCCGCCTCACCCTCACATCCCCCAATACGCCTCACCCTCACATCCCTCAATCCGATCTCACCCTCACATCCCCCAATCCGCCTCACCCTCACATCCCCCAATCCGCCTCACCCTCACATCCCTCAATCCACCTCACCCTCACATCCCTCAATCCACCTCACCCTCACATCCCCCAATCCACCTCACCCTCACATCCCCCAATCCGCTTCACCCTCACATCCCCCAATCCCACCTCACCCTCACATCCCCCAATCCGCCTCACCCTCACATCCCCAATTCAACCTCACCATCACATCCCCCAATCCACCTCACCATCACATCCCTCAATCCGCCTCACCCTCACATCCCCCAATCCGCCTCACCCTCACATACCTCAATCCGCCTCACCCTCACATACCTCAATCCACCTCACCCTCACATCACTCAATCCGCCTCACCCTCACATACCTCAATCCACCTCACCCTCACATCCCTCAATCCACCTCACCCTCACATCTCCCAATTCGCCTCACCCTCACATCCCTCAATCCGCCTCACCCTCACATCCCTCAATCCACCTCACCCTCACATCCCCTAATCCGCCTCACCCTCACATCCCTCAATCCACCTCACCCTCACATCTCCCAATTCGCCTCACCCTCACATCTCCCAATTCGCCTCACCCTCACATCCCTCAACCCACCTCACCCTCACATCCCTCAATCCTACCTCACCCTCACATCCCTCAATCAGCTTCACCCTCACATCCCCAATCTACCTCACCCTCACATCCCCCAATTCGCCTCACCCTCACATCCCCAATCCGCTTCACCCTCACATCCCTCAATCCACCTCACCCTCACATCCCTCAATCCGCCTCACCCTCACATCCCTCAATCCGCCTCACCCTCACATACCTCAATCCCACCTCACCCTCACATCCCCCAATCCCACCTCACCCTCACATCCCCCAATCTGCCTCACCCTCACATCCCTCAATCCGCCTCACCCTCACATCCCCCAATCCGCCTCACCCTCACACCCCTCAATCCGCCTCACCCTCACATCCCCCAATCCGCCTCACCCTCACATCCCTCAATCTGCCTCACCCTCACATCCCCCAATCCGCCTCACCCTCACACCCCTCAATTTGCCTCACCCTCACATCCCCCAATCCGCCTCACCCTCACACCCCTCAATCCGCCTCACCCTCACATCCCCCAATCCGCCTCACCCTCACACCCCTCAATCCGCCTCACCCTCACATCCCCCAATCCGCCTCACCCTCACATCCCTCAATCCGCCTCACCCTCACATCCCCCAATCCACCTCACCTTCACATCATTCAACCCACCTCACCCTCACATCCCTCAATCTACCTCACCCTCACACCCCTCAATTCAACCTCACCCTCACACCCCTCAATCCGCTTCACCCTCACATCCCCCAATCCACCTCATCCTCACATCTCTCAATCCGCTTCACCCTCACATCCCCCAATCCCACCTCACCCTCACACCCCTCAATCCGCTTCACCCTCACATCCCTCAATCCGCCTCACCCTCACATCCCCCAATCCACCTCACCCTCACACCCCTCAATCCGCTTCACCCTCACATCCCCCAATCCACCTCACCCTCACACCCCTCAATCCGCTTCACCCTCACATCCCCCAATCCACCTCACCCTCACACCCCTCAATCCGCTTCACCCTCACATCCCCCAATCCACCTCACCCTCACACCCCTCAATCCCCTTCACCCTCACATCCCTCAATCCCACCTCACCCTCACAACCCTCAATTCAACCTCACCCTCACATCCCCCAATCCGCCTCACCCTCACATCCCTCAATCCACCTCACCCTCACATCCCCCAATCCGCCTCACCTTCACATCCCTCAATCCGCCTCACCCTCACATACCTCAATGCGCCTCACCCTCACATCCCCAATCCGCCTCACCCTCACATCCCTCAATCCACCTCACCCTCACACCCCTCAATCCGCCTCACCCTCACATCCCCCAATCCGCCTCACCCTCACACCCCTCAATCCGCCTCACCCTCACATCCCCCAATCCGCCTCACCCTCACATCCCTCAATCCGCCTCACCCTCACATCCCCCAATCCACCTCACCTTCACATCATTCAACCCACCTCACCCTCACATCCCTCAATCTACCTCACCCTCACACCCCTCAATTCAACCTCACCCTCACACCCCTCAATCCGCTTCACCCTCACATCCCCCAATCCACCTCATCCTCACATCTCTCAATCCGCTTCACCCTCACATCCCCCAATCCCACCTCACCCTCACACCCCTCAATCCGCTTCACCCTCACATCCCTCAATCCGCCTCACCCTCACATCCCCCAATCCACCTCACCCTCACACCCCTCAATCCGCTTCACCCTCACATCCCCCAATCCACCTCACCCTCACACGCCTCAATCCGCTTCACCCTCACATCCCCCAATCCACCTCACCCTCACACCCCTCAATCCGCTTCACCCTCACATCCCCCAATCCACCTCACCCTCACACCCCTCAATCCCCTTCACCCTCACATCCCTCAATCCCACCTCACCCTCACAACCCTCAATTCAACCTCACCCTCACATCCCCCAATCCGCCTCACCCTCACATCCCTCAATCCACCTCACCCTCACATCCCCCAATCCGCCTCACCTTCACATCCCTCAATCCGCCTCACCCTCACATACCTCAATGCGCCTCACCCTCACATCCCCAATCCGCCTCACCCTCACATCCCTCAATCCACCTCACCCTCACACCCCTCAATCCGCCTCACCCTCACATCCCCCAATCCGCCTCACCCTCACACCCCTCAATCCGCCTCACCCTCACATCCCCCAATCCGCCTCACCCTCACATCCCTCGATCCGCCTCACCCTCACATCCCCCAATCCACCTCACCTTCACATCATTCAACCCACCTCACCCTCACATCCCTCAATCTACCTCACCCTCACACCCCTCAATTCAACCTCACCCTCACACCCCTCAATCCGCTTCACCCTCACATCCCCCAATCCACCTCATCCTCACACCCCTCAATCCACCTCACCCTCACATCCCTCAATCCACCTCACCCTCACATACCTCAATCCACCTCACCCTCACATCCCTCAACCTACCTCACCCTCACACCCCTCAATTCAACCTCACCCTCACATCCCTCAATCCACCTCACCTTCACATCTCTCAATCCGCCTCACCCTCGCATCCCTCAATCCGCCTCACCCTCACATTCCCCAATCCGCCTCACCCTCACATACCTCAATCCGCCTCACCTTCACATCCCTCAATCCGCCTTACCCTCACATACCTCAATGCGCCTCACCCTCACATTCCCCAATCTGCCTCACCCTCACATACCTCAATCCGCCTCACCCTCACATCCCCAATCCACCTCACCCTCACATCCCTCAACCCACCTCACGCTCACATCCCTCAACCCACCTCACCCTCACATCCCTCAATCCGCCTCACCCTCACATCCCTCAATCCCACCTCACCCTCACATCCCTCAATTCAACCTCACCCTCACATTCCTCAATTCAACCTCACCCTCACATCCCTCAATCCCTTCTCACCCTCACATCCCTCAATTCAACCTCACCCTCACATTCCTCAATTCAACCTCACCCTCACATCCCTCAATCCCTTCTCACCCTCACATCCTTCAATCCACCTCACACCTCACATCCCTCAATCCTACCTCACCCTCACATCCCTCAACCCTGCATGCATAATTCAGGTTCTGACAGATTGGATTGAATTGGATTGGATTTGTTTATTGTCATGTGTACCAAGGTACAGTGAAAAGTATTTTTCTGCAAGCAGCTCAACAGATCATTCAGTACATGGAAGAAAGGGGAATTAAACAATATTCAAGAAAATACATGAGAATACATAATAGGGCAACACAAGATATACTATGTACCTACATCCATTTCATCCCGTTAGATGAAGAATCCTTGAAACTTACCACATTCATGACTCCTGTAAGCAGATAACTTTTTATTCTCTGAGGACAGTTCACATTGATTCCTTTAGTTACTCCTTCCTTTTATTTTGCCTTTATTATTTTTGGTCCACAGATCGTTAATGGAAACTTACCTTTAAATTGAACGGAGGAAGTAAGGAACTCAAAGTGTCAAAGTCGTGCACTGTGTTATAAAGTTTTGTATTTTGGCCAGAAGAACCCAGACTTTATGGCACCTAAGAGATTGGAAGGGTTTGTATCAGCTGGTTGGCTGCTGGTCAATGAATTGGTCAAGGACAGTATTCTGCCCAGCAATTGAAAACAAAAAGTTCCTGTCAGGTGGGGTTTTCATAGAGAACCCTGGAGAAGCCACTGTCTCCACAACATGGAGGCAGCTTTCACTCTGCTCTGCCTCTTACTGTCTGAAGGCAGAAGCTTTGAGACCCTGAAAGAAACTCTCTCTCTCTCTCTGTCTCTCTGGACTGAGAAGGCTAAGGTGTTCCAACCTCTCGCTGGCAAACATAACCGAGGCTTGTTCACTGCCACCACTGCAGAGGTGGGCTCAACACCCTGGATCTCAAACCGGTGCAGAGTTAGAAACAGGGAAAATGTTGGCCTCCGATGGGGAGAATGTTTCAAGTAACCCTGAAAACCTGATACAACCGGAGAAGGGGACGTGTTTCAGGAAATCCCCCAACTCCCAATCAAAGATGATCTTGGACTCCCACCAATCATGAGTGAACCCAATGCCACCATCAACACATGAAGAATGGGAAAGCCGCAGGATTGGACAGGGTCCCAGTGGGCATTTTCAAACTTGATGGAGAAGACATCACATGACATCGCCATTAGCTGTTCCTGAAAATCTGGGGGAGGGAGGAAATTCCTGCGGACCTCAAAGGTGACGCCATCACCACTATCATCAGGAAAGGTGACAAAGTGGACTGTGGGAACTACCCAGGTGTCTCTCTACTCTCCATTTCTAGGAAAATCATCACCCCATTCCTCACGAGCTTTCTTTTCCCAGTCTCTGAAGGAATCATTCTGGAAAGGCAGTGTGGCTTCTGACCAAACAGTAGAACAATAGACATGATTTTCACTGCTCAACAACTTCAAGAGAAAATGCCAGTAGCAACATCAACACGTCTACACGGCCTTCATCGATCTGACCTGTCAAAGGCCAGCTGTCCAGAGAACTTTCGTAACATACTCCGACTCCTCCATGACAAGATGTTGGCGACAGTCCTCACTGACAGAAATAAGATAGAAATGTTTGAGGTCAAGACTGGAGACAAGCAGGGTTGTGTCATTGCCACAATCCTTTTCTCCATCTTCATCGGCACCATCCTTCACCCTGTCAAGCTTCCCAGTGGAGTGGACATCGTCTACAGGATGGACGGAAAACTTTTCAATTTCAATCGGTTGAAATCCAAGAAGAAAACGTCACTGACAAGCTCGAGGAACTTCAGTGTGTGGATGACATTGCCATCTGCACTCTCTCAATGAGTATCTGCATGTCGTGCTTGACAACTTCATGGAAGCAGACCAAAGGATTTTTCTCAATCCCAAGAAGGCTCAAGGCCTTTAGCGACATACCCTGGGCCGGTTTCAGTCTCTCTCTCCATCAAGATCAATGGAGAAGCCTTACCAAACATGGAACATGTCCCATACCTTCCATGTCTCTTCTAAGGCTCAGTAAGAAGTCTTACAACACCAGGTTAAAGTCCAACAGGTTTGTTTCAAACACGAGCTTTCGGAGCACGGCTCCTTCTTCAGGTGAATCTGAAGAAGGAGCCGTGCTCCGAAAGCTCGTGTTTGAAACAAACCTGTTGGACTTTAACCTGGTGTTGTAAGACTTCTTACTGTGCTCACCCCAGTCCAACGCCGGCATCTCCACATCTTCTAAGGCTGACATTGATGCGGAGATACAACACCGTATCTAATTCATGAGTGCCTCTTTCAGATGACAAAGGACAAGAGTCTTTGATGACCGCAACATGTGTGCTGACACCAAAATTGTCATCTGCAAGGCAGTTGTCCTCCCAATTCTTCCAGATGGCTCAGAACCTTGGACTCGGTACAGACGCTACCTTGAGGCCCTGGGCAGGTACCATTAGTGCTGTCTGAGATGGATTCTCCACATCAGCCAGGCGGGCAGGTGACCCATACATGCAGTGACCCAAGCCGGAACTGAACCTGGGTCCCTGGCACAGGGTGCTGTGATGCAGCAGTGCTAACCACTGTGCCGCTGTGTCGCCCATGCACCACACAGCGCCACGGACCCAGGTTCAATTCTGCCTTGGGTGACTGTCTGTGGGGAGTTTGCGCTTTCTCCCTGTGTCTGCATGGGTTTAATCCGGGTGCTCCAATTTCCTCCCTCAGACCAAAGATGTGCAGGTTAAATGGGGTTATGGGGATTTGGCAGAGTGTGGCCTATGTCGGGTGCTTTTTCTGAGGATGGGTGCGCACTTGATGGGCTGAATGGCCTCCTTCTGCACTGGAGGAATTCTATGGGATCTCCACCTGCAGCGAAGTCTTCCGCTGGTGCAGAGCAACTCTTTTGAGGCCAACCTCGAGAAATCATCATCAATGGTTTTTACTGTGCAAGGACAAGATTAGCTGATGCTCCATCCAGAGCCTTCCCACCTATCACAGACCAAGCAGATCGTGAGGAAGACAACATCATGACAACCAAGGTGTTATCCTCTCATTAAACATTAAATGCAGGATCTCAAAGATGCCTTGCAGGCGGACATCACAGGCAGACAACTGTACAACATCATCACGAGGGGCTGGTGAAAGTCCTCAAGGGAGCTTCCCCATGAGTTCCGCACATTCTTCACCATTAGAGATGAATTAACCGTACAGACTGGACCAACATTGCATGGTCAGTGATTCATCATTCCTACGGCTCTTCTGAGACACCAAGCCCAACTCCACCAGGAGCACATTGGGCTGGACCAGACACAGGGCCAAGGAGTCACTACACTGGCCTCCATGTGTGCAGACGTAGAAAGGGAAGTCTCCAGATTTGCAGGTGCAATTCACTCAACCCGCAACAAAGAAAAGAAAAGTATTTACATGAAGTTTTGGACCTCCCATGCCATACATGGTGGTTGACATCTTCAAATGGAATGGTAAACATTTGGCTTGTATTCTGGATTGTTTGACCCCAAACACCTGCTAAACATGACGTGTAACACAGTCATCATCAAGTTCTGGATGTCACACGCGGCATTCCTCAGAGATTCACAACAGACAACACTCGCCAATTTACCCTCACGGAATTCCGAAACTTTGCACACATGTTGAGTTTCTCACGAGCGGCCCACTCGTATCCACAGTCCATTGGCCTGGCAGAACCAGCAGTTCACTCAACTAAACATCTGCTGGAGCACATCAGAACATCAGAACTAGGAGCAGGAGTCGGCCATTTGGCCCCTCTAGCCTGCTCCGCCATTCAGTAAGATCATGGCTGATCTTTTGTGGACACAGCTCCACTTACCCGCCCGCTCACTGTAACCCTTAATTCCTTTACTGTTCAAAAATCTATCTATTTTTGCCTTTAAAATATTCAACGAGGCAGCCTCAACTGCTTCACTGGACAGGGAATTCCACAGATTCACAACCCTTTGAGCGCTGGAATGCGGCGGCTAGAAGCTTTTCACAGTAACTTCATACTTGTGACAATAAAAAAGATTATTACCAGCAGCCTATACAACTGCAACATAACCACCCGACTTTTAAACTCCATCCCTCCAGCAATGACGGACAACATTCCATTTGCCTTCTTAATTACCTGTTGCACCTGCAAACCAACCTTTTGTGATTCATGCACAAGGACACCCAGGTCCCTCTGCACAGCAGTATGCTGCAATTTTTTGCCATTTAAAAAATACCCCATTTTGCTGTTATTCCTACCAAAATGGATGACCCCACATTTGCCAACATCACACTCCATCTGCCAGACCCTAGCCCACTCACTTAAATTATCCAAATCCCTCTGCAGACTTTCAGTGTCCTCCACACACTTCGCTTTACCACTCACCTTAGTGTCACCTGCAAACTTTGACACATTGCACTTGGTCCCCAACTCCAAATCATCTATGTAAATTGTAAACAATTGTGGGCCCAACACTGATCCCTGAGGGACACCACTCGCCACTGATCGCCAACCAGAGAAACACCCATTTATCCCCACTCTTTGCTTTATGTCAGTTAACCAATCCTCTATCCATGTTAATACATTACCCAAGGCTCTTCTGCAGCCAAATCAAAACCAATTTCTACTTCCTTTAATGGATCAACATTTACACAGGGAAAGGGTGTGTGTAAAGCTCGTAGACCTGTCTTTGCAGAAGCTACCAACTCATTCTTTCCAGTGGGTTCAGAGAAGCAGGTCACTATGTCCCTGGCAATCCCTGGGAGAATGCACAAAGTGTTCAGTGGGTTCCTACCACATGTTGAGTAAGTACAATTCTAGAAAAAATCAGGCTGAGGAGGTGATCTGATAGAGGTCTTTAATGTTACAAAGGGTTTGTAAGGTAAGGTAGATATGGAGAAGATGCAGAGTGTCCAGAACTAGGAACCAGTAAGCATACAAATAGTCACAAATAAACCCAAGAGGGAATTCAGGAAAACATATTATCCAGAGGGTGTTTAAAATGTGTTACTTGCTGCAGCAGGAGAAGCTGAGGTAAATAATTCTCAATGTATTTGAGGGGAGGCTAGCTGAGGGAGTCAGAAACAGTAGGGGAGGTTGACAATGTCAGATGAAGAGGGTTAGGAGGCGGCTTGCGTGCAGCAGGAATACCAGAGTGGAGCAGTTTAGCTTTGTGGCTGTTTTATGTCCTGTAGAGTCGATGTATCAGCAGGTATGTCTCCCAATTCAGAACTACAAAGACACAAATCTCAACACCATCCAAGTGCAAAACCAGATTGCTTCCATTGTGTGCATGAGTGAATTTAAACAGATTGGATCTATGCTGGTCCTTTACCAAAATTATATTCCTAATGTAGCATAATTAACTTCATTTGCATATGGTGCTAAATGCAGAACAGATCTCAGCTCTTTATAAAAATAGCTATGCTTAATAAAAATTATAAAACCAACTCAGGGCCGTGTGTGATGGCAGAGAGATAAAGAAGATAACTTACATTTAAGCAGCATCTTTAACTTCTTCAGGGCCTACACTTTGGTAGCAAAAACTAGAAGGCAGATTATTATCTGAATGGCCATAAATTAGGAGAGGGGAATGTGCAACGAGACCTGGGTGTCCTCGTACATCAGTCGCTGAAGGTAAGCATGCAGGTGCAGCAGGCGGTAAAGAAGACAAATGGTATGTTGGTCTTCATAGCGAGAGGATTTGTGTACAGGAGCAGGGATGTGTTGCTGTAATTGTACAGGGCCTTGGTGAGGCCACACCTGGAGTATTGTGTGCAGCTTTGGTCTCCTTCTCTGAGGAAGGATGTTCTTGCTCTCGATGGAGTGCAGCGAAGGTTTACCAGACTGATTCCTGGGATGGCAGGACCGACGTATGAATTGGTTAGAATTATATTCACTGGAGTTCAGAAGAACGAGGGGGGGATATCATAGATACCTATAAAATTCTAACAGAACTGGACAGGGTAGATTTGTATGGTTTCAGGAAGCAGTTCGATATAGCACTTAGGGCGAAGGGAATCAAACGTTATGGGGGAAAGTGGGATTCGACTATTGAGCTGAATGATCAGCCATGATCATAATGAATGGCAGATTGCACTCGAAGGGCCGAATGGCCACCTCCTGCTCCTATGTTTTTCTATGTTTCTACGTTTATATACCCCATAGCTCTGTACAATTAATCCTATGTTGCAGTCATTGTTGTAATACAGGAAATGTACACAGCAAGATCCTAAAAAAAGCAGTTAAGAATGGCCAGATACACTTGCATTTATCCAACACTTTCACAATGTTAAAAGTGCTCCATGGCAAAAGAAGTACTTTTGTGAGTGTAGTCACTGTATTGATATAGGAGACATGGGAACCAATTTGTGTACAGCAAACTGCAATGTTATCATGGTCAATCATGGCGGATTGTTGAATAAGAGGTAAATGTTGGGAAGGACACTGCATGGGGAAATCCCCTGCTCATCTTCAAAACAGTGCTTTGTCCTCCTTTGAAAGCAGACAGGGCGTCAGTTCAACATCTCTGCTGGAAGATTGTTATCTCAGTACTGCAGCACTCCCCCGGTATTGGAGTAGAGCCTGGATTACGTGTTCAAGTTTGTTCATGGAGAAATTCGTTTCCAAAGAGCAGAGTCCAGTGACGCCCATGTCCACATATAATGGCTCCAGCAGCGTTTTGTATTGACCATCTGGCCTCTAATTTCAGATGCTCGCTCACCACACGGTGTTGAATCAGAGTCTGAAGCTGAAAGCAGAAACAAAGAAAGTATTCTCCCAGTAACCCCGGCAGAGCAAGAGCCCCCTCAGTATTGAATTGAAATGCCAGTTTAGATTGCATACTCAAGTTGTTGAGTGGCTCGAGTCTGTGAGTGGTTATTGAACCTACAACCTTCTGATTCATTTTAATTTGAATGCAGCCCACAACATCTCTCAACACAGAATGATAAAAGTATGAAAAATATTACAGCGGGGATTCGCTGTGCCTCCGTGCTGAAATCGCACTCTCGCGGGGCCGGAGAATGGGGCCTCAGAGCTGCGATCGGGTCCGTCGCCGGGATACGATTCTCCAGCGACCGGAGAATCAGTGCCAGTCACGTGTGTGTGGTCAACGAGACGCCGGTCGGGGGCCGTTGGAAGAGGACCCTGCGGCGATTCTCCGCGGTTGACTGGCCGAATTCCCGCCGGGTTCCGCTGGCGTGGTTCCCGTATGGTTTCACCCGGCGGGAGCGCGGACACGCGGCCACAGTGGCGGTCCTGGTGGGGTTGTGGGGGGAAGTCAGACTCCGGGGAGGGGGGGGGGGCCTCCACGACGGCCAGGCCAGCGATCGGGGGCTGCTGATCAGCGGGCACGTACGATCCGGGGGGGGACTATTTTCTTCCGTGCTGGCACACTGTGTGGCTCTGCCATGTTGCACGTGGGCTGGCGTGGAAATGGCCGGCACGCGCATGCGCGGACCCACAGCTGGAAGTGCAGGACCCCGTATCGGCAGCCGGGGCCCTGCTATCCCTCTTGAAGTAGGAGAATCACTCCGGGCTTTTTGAAAAATGTCTGGCGTGATTCGCGTCTCTTTTCCGGGACGTAGCCCCATTTCCAGAGAATCCCAGCCCACATTTCCTGGCATTGATATTCATCATCTTTACAGGCAGAAAAATAAGATAATAAATATAAAAGTATTAATGAATTTCACTGATTAATATGTTTCAATCCTATTAACTGGGATTTCTTACTGAAAAGGATATTATCCCTCTTATCGCATCACATTGACTTAAATAAATGGGGACAGAATACTAAATATTGAACGAATGGTTTCCTATAAAAAATTAACTACATCAGCGGGAACTGAATGTGTTTCTTTTTGGATTAAAACACTTTGATGGATTTAGCTAGCAAGATGTGTGCTAAACCTCACTAATGCAAAGCCTCAAGTGAACGGTAGGAGGTTTACCAGCGATTAGCTTCATTTCACACCATTGGGATTATTTCATTGACAATTAAATTATTTTTTTTCTCATTTTTCGTGCTCTCCTTCTCTTCTGAAGATCCTCACATAGGCTGAGACCTTTCCCGTGCTTCACACTGCCCAATCTTCAAGTGTGGGGACCAGACACACGTACACACCATACCCAGAAGGAATTATGTTATATTTACCGGTAGAGATTCAGCTTGGCTGCATTACACTGCATGGCTCCGACTTTGCTCCTGGAATATTTGGGGCTGGATTTTACAGCGAGGGATCAGCTGATTGTCCCTCCAGCCCGCCCGTAACATCGGGGGGGGGGGGGCTTGCATGGTTATTACATTGGTACAAGAAGCCGACCTCATGATGCCCAATTGCAACAACATGAAAGGCAAACCGGGTGCAAAATCATGATTCTGCCGCCTTCTGAATAAGGAGCAATTCTGAGGTTGTTCAGCCCCATTAGCACAGTGTTTAGCACAGGGGCTGGTTTAGCACACTGGGCTAAATCGCTGGCTTTTAAAGCAGACCAAGTCAGGCCAGCAGCACAGTTCAATTCCCGTAACAGCCTCCCCGAACAGGTGCCGGAATGTGGCGACTAGGGGCTTTTCACAGTAACTTAATTAGAAGCCTTCTCGTGACAATAAGCGATTTTCATTTCATTTCATTTCAGTTACTTCACAGCGCCAGGGTCCCAGGTTCGATTCCCCGCTGGGTCACTGTCTGTGTGGAGACAGCACGTTCTCCCCGTGTCTGCGTGGGTTTCCTCCGGGTGCTCCGGTTTCCTCCCACGGTCCAAAGATGTGCAGGTTAGGTGGATGGGCCATGATAAATTGCCCTTCGTGTCCAAAAAAAAGGTTAGGTGGGTTTACTGGGTTACGGGGATAGTGTGGAGGCGTGAGCTTGCATAGGGTGCTCTTTCCAAGGTCCGGTACAGACCTGATGGGCTGAATTGCCTCCTTCTGTAAATTCTATTCTATATTCTATTAAAGCGGCAATGTAATGAAACTTTTTTGTGGCCTGTGCAATCTTGTGGGATGCACAATGGCCAAGCGGGGAGAGTCAATCCTGGCAGATTTATACAGGCAGAAAACAAACATTTTATCAGGACTTTAGGGGTCTCATTCCAAGAAGATGTCAGCAGCCTCAGAACCTGGGGTGGAATTCTCCGACCCCCCGCAGGGTCAGGGAATCGCCCGGGGCCGGCGTAAATCCCGCCCCCGCCGTGGCCGGAATTCTCTGCCACCCGGGAATCACGTCACGCCGATCGGCATGCCCCCCACAGCGATTCTCCAGCCTGCAATGGGCCGAAGTCCCGCCGCTGACAGGGCAATCCCGCCGACGTGGTTTAAACCACCTCTGTGCCGGCGGGATCGGCGGCGCGAGCGGGCCCCTGGGGTCCTGAGGGAGCGCAGGGCGATCGGACCCCGGGGGGGTGCCCCCACAGTGTCCTGGCCCGCGATCGGGGCCCACCGATCGGCGGGTGGGCCTGTGCCATGGGGGGGCCACTCTTTTTCTTCCATCACCACCATGGCCTCCACCATGGCGGAGGCAGAAGAGGCCGCCCCTACCGCACATGCGCCGGTGGTGACGTCAGAGGCCACTAACGCTCCGGCGCATGCGAGGACTCACGCCGGCCGGCGAAGGCCTCTCGGCCAGCCCCAACACCAGCCGGCGTAGCGCCAAAGGCCGTTGGTGCCAGTCGGCATAGCGGGAGCCACTCCGGCGCGGGCCTAGCCCCTAAAGGTGGGGAGAATTCGGTACCTTTGGGGAGGCCCAACGCCGGAGTGGTTGGCACCGCTCCGCTACGCCGGGACACCCCGCCCCGCCGGGTAGGGGAGAATTTCACCCCTGATGCTAGCAGTAAGCAACTTCTAAATTTTAGATCTTGGCAACTTTCTCATGTGACATTGTTATAATTGCCATGGAGACCAATAACATTGAAAAGAAAGAAGTCAAAATGAAGCCAACAGCAAGAAAACTGCTGGTTTTCATTTTGGAAAGAAATTCTCTGGTGACCAACTAACTAAAATCAACATATATCAAACATTCGTTGATAGAAGAACATATCAAAGAGGTAAATTACAATTTAAATAGTCAACCGGCCTCATATAGTAACAAGCACATGTATTACTTCCTGCAAAAACGTGGAACTAAGAGCGGCACGGTAGTGCAGTGGTTAGCACTGTTGCTACACAGCACCAGGGGCCTGGGTTCGCTTCCCGGCTTGGGTCACTGTCTGTGCGGAGTCTGCACGTTCTCCCCGAGTCTGCGTGGGTTTCCTCCGGGTGCTCCGGTTTCCTCCCACAAGTCCCGAAAGACGTGCTGTTAGGTAATTTGGACATTCTGAATTCTCCCTCCGTGTACCCGAACAGGCGCCGGAATGTGGCGACTAGGGGCTTTTCACAGTAACTTAATTGCAGTGTTAATGTCAGCCTACTTGTGACAATAATAAAGATTATTATTATTTTTGTTATTACCATGTGTAATTTGTTTATCCGACCCGACCTCTAGCTACAAAGTTCTGCTTCCTTCACAACTTTTCAGTTGCATTCACCAGAATTTTATTCTGTCCAAAGTCCCCAGACACCATTAACACTGACCAGGTACACAGCTATGAACCCCCACTCACCCGGGTCGCGGGAGTCCCAATGAGACGGAATCCCTTTAGACCCTCCTCTCTGATTCCATTAAATGGTCTGGTGGGCTCAGGTAAAATTGAAACAGTAGCAATGGGTCTTATTCCAATCCACAATCGCTCGCCCTTCCTGTCCACAGCTCCCTGCACTTCCCAATGTCATAGAGTCGTAGAGTCATAGATGTTTGTCCATGCCGCCCAGTTTCTATCACTAAGCTAGTCCCACTTGCCTGCATTTGGCTCATATCCCTCTATACCCACCCTGCCCATTTAACTCTCTAACTGCTTTTTAAAGGACAAAATTGTACCCACTTCTACCACTGCCTCTGTCTGGCAGCTCATTCCAGAGGCTCACCACCCTCTGTGTGAAGAAATTTCTTCTCTGGTCTCTATTGTAACTCTCCCCCCTGAAGTAAAAAACTCACCACTATTCTTGGAATTCCCCCTATAACAAAAAGGGTCGACATTCTAAATGGTGAACCGGGATTCTCACTCCCTGACTCCAATGCAGGCTTCGGTGGGTGCTATTCGGGTCAAACTATATTTTCAAGTTATCCCCCTGTATAATCCATATCTTCATAGAAGGTTTCATCTACTTACCACTTTGTGGCATAGATCCTGGGTCCCGCGTTGCTAAGTAAGTAAAGTAGACTTTGTAATAACCACTGTTTCAGGTAAAAACTTTAAGTTACTTCATGATTATATTTTTTCTTTTAAAAGATGCAATCACTGTCTTTACAGAAAAGTAAAAAGATCTTGCTTCTGGATTCTCCTGGTTGGTTGACCAGACCTTTAGGTCCACCTTGACAATCTCTCTTCTTTAGCTTTTGGTTTTCTCCTGATGGATTTGCTATTCTGCTCAGTTTCTGTGTTCTATCCTTCCCATGACCGAGGGCAGCTATGAGAGCTGACTCTGTTGTCTGACCCTGATTTAGGGTTTATATTCCCCTTCTAGCAGTTATTAAGTTTATATGATATGATCGTAAAGTAACTTTGTTTTGCTCTTGATTGCTCAATGTACCTTTAATCTTAATTACTTCTACCACGACTATGTATTCATGTTGAGCGTGGCTTTAGTTCATCAAACACTGATTACATTTTTTCCCTTGTCATGTTCAAAACTGCTTTGATCCTAGAGGGGTTTTACATCTGGTTCCTGTCATTTCTAAATTTGCTTTATGACCAAATAATGCCCTTAGTTTGTCAGAACTCTTACCCCAATTTGGTGTTAACTTGTGCTCTCATGGACACGTTGTCTCCGGCTTCCCATATTCAACTGGTGTCAGCAGGATTTCACACCAAAACATTTGTCAATAATTCAACTGAAGATCCTGGCAATTCTTTAATGACTGCTTACTAAAATAATTAACGTCAAAGAAGGTGCAAAATATTGTTTCGCTTCATGTAACTAAATGTTCAATCTGCTTTAACTTGAAAGTGTTATGGGCCAGGGTTGAGAGAACCCCAAAGTGTATCATGGAGTTCACCTGACCCACAACTTTTAATAGACTGTGGTATGGGGAGCACACAGCCCACTCTACAGGTGTGGGTACAGCAGAAATGGAAAAGTATTTTTTAAATTCAAAACAATGTTTATTCTATGAACTCAAGTTAACCTTTTTAAAACATACAGTGAACATCTTAGCGACCATCAATTCAAATATAACCCCCAAAGAAAACAACACTAAGTAATTCTTACTTTACTTTTAACATCCATAAGACTTAAAACAAAACTTTTAACAGAAGCACATCAGGTTAAAGTCACTACTGTGAGCAGCTATTAGTTTGAAATCACCAGGATCGATTTACATTCTTTAGATTACAGAAATAGATATTCATACCCCTTCTGGCTGTGACTGCAGCTATCCAGCTCTGAAAACGAAACTAAAACACAACCTGCAGCAAACAGCCTAAAACACATGTAAGACGCTGACAGACAGCCCAGCTCCACCCACTCACTGACATCGCTGCAGTAATAAACACCCATTTCTTAAACCCATCTCACTACAGATATTTATATCACACCCATTTATAAACACCTATTTCTTAAAGGTACTCTCACATGACAAAAGACAGACATCAGTTTTACAGCTTGAGCTGTTACAAGCTGTTTTCTTAAAGCCTGTTTGATAAAGGCTATCTCCATTTCAAAACCTTCTTTTGTGGCTGCTGTTAACCCTTTGCGGGATTATTTTCCTCCATTCTCTCATGGAACCTCAGGTTAGGTTTTGTCAGACTTCCATGTTTCAAATGGCATATTTCCCCATTTTTGATTTGCACCTCTCACCTTAAACCCAATGCCCTATGGTTCGAGACTCCTCTCCCATTGACTATCTACCTTATCTATACGCCTCATTATTTTATAGACCTCTATTAGATCACCCCGAAGCATCCTACGCTCCAGGGAATAAAGTATCAGTCTATCCAGTCTCTCCTTATAACTCAGACCATCAAGTCCTGGCTGCATTCTCGTTGGGCAGCACAGTAGCACAGTGGTTAGCACAGTTGCTTGACAGCGCCAGGGTCCCAGGTTTGATTCCCGGATTGGGTCACTGTCCAAATATGTGCAAGTTAGGTGGATTGGCCATTCAAAATTGCCCTTAGTGTCCAAAAGGTTTAGGTGGGGTTACTGGGTTACAGAGATAAAGGGGCTAAGGTGGCGGCAAGGGGCTTAAGTGGGGTGCTCTTTCCAAGGGCTGGTGCAGACTTGATGGGCTGAATCGTCTCCTTCTGCACTGTAAATTCAATGAAAACTCTCTTCTGCACTCTTTCTATGATGTGGAGATGCCGGCGTTGGACTGGGGTGAGCACAGTAAGAAGTCTTACAACACCAGGTTAAAGTCCAACAGGTTTGTTTCAAACACGAGCTTTCGGAGCACGGCTCCTTCTTCAGGTGAATGGAAAGGCTTGTTCCAGAAATGTTTATATAGACACAGTCAGAGATGCCCCGGAATGCGAGCACCTGCAGGCAATCAAATCATCAAAGATGCAGAGAGAGAGGTGACTCCAGGTTAAAGAGGTGTGAATTGTCCCAAGCCAGTTCAGTCGGTAGGCCTCTGCAAGTCCAGGCTTGTTGGTGGGGGCCGAATGTAATGCGACATGAATCCCAGATCCCGGTTGAGTCCGCATTCATGCGTGCGGAACTTAGCTATAAGTTTTTGCTCAGCAATTTTGCGTTGTCGCGTCTCCTGAAGGCCTCCTTGTAGAATGCTGACCCGGAGATCAGAGGCTGAATGTCCTTGACTGCTGAAGTGTTCCCCAACTGGAAGGGAACAGTCCTGCCTGTTGATAGTCGCACGATGCCCGTTTATTCGTTGTCGCAGTGTCTGCATGGTCTCGCCAATGTACCACGCTTCGGGACATCCTTTCCTGCAGCGTATGAGGTAGACTACATTGGTCGAGTCGCACGAGTATGCGCCGCGTACCTGGTGGGTGGTGTTTCCACGTGTAATGGTGGTGTCCATGTCGATGATCTGGCATGTCTTGCAGAGATTACCCTGGCAGGGTTTTGTGGTGTTGTGGTTGCTGTT
The DNA here is from genome assembly GCF_902713615.1 of Scyliorhinus canicula. Classification (NCBI taxonomy): domain Eukaryota; kingdom Metazoa; phylum Chordata; class Chondrichthyes; order Carcharhiniformes; family Scyliorhinidae; genus Scyliorhinus; species Scyliorhinus canicula. Next base: position 242,321,554 of record NC_052149.1, read on the forward strand.
CTGAAGGCTGGGTAATTTGCTGCAAACAATGGTTTGTTTGAGGTTGCGCGGTTGTTTGAAGGCCAGTAGTGGGGGTGTGGGGATGACCTTGGCAAGATGTCCATCCTCGCTGATGATGTGTTGGAGGCTGCGAAGAAGATGTCGTAGATGTCGAAGAAACTACGACATCTTCTTCGCAGCCTCCAACACATCATCAGCGAGGATGGACATCTTGCCAAGGTCATCCCCACACCCCCACTACTGGCCTTCAAACAACCGCGCAACCTCAAACAAACCATTGTTTGCAGCAAATTACCCAGCCTTCAGAACAGCAACCACAACACCACAAAACCCTGCCAGGGTAATCTCTGCAAGACATGCCAGATCATCGACATGGACACCACCATTACACGTGGAAACACCACCCACCAGGTACGCGGCGCATACTCGTGCGACTCGACCAATGTAGTCTACCTCATACGCTGCAGGAAAGGATGTCCCGAAGCGTGGTACATTGGCGAGACCATGCAGACACTGCGACAACGAATAAACGGGCATCGTGCGACTATCAACAGGCAGGACTGTTCCCTTCCAGTTGGGGAACACTTCAGCAGTCAATGACATTCAGCCTCTGATCTCCGGGTCAGCATTCTACAAGGAGGCCTTCAGGAGACGCGACAACGCAAAATTGCTGAGCAAAAACTTATAGCTAAGTTCCGCACGCATGAATGCGGACTCAACCGGGATCTGGGATTCATGTCGCATTACATTCGGCCCCCACCAACAAGCCTGGACTTGCAGAGGCCTACCGACTGAACTGGCTTGGGACAATTCACACCTCTTTAACCTGGAGTCACCTCTCTCTCTGCATCTTTGATGATTTGATTGCCTGCAGGTGCTCGCATTCCGGGGCATCTCTGACTGTGTCTATATAAACATTTCTGGAACAAGCCTTTCCATTCACCTGAAGAAGGAGCCGTGCTCCGAAAGCTCGTGTTTGAAACAAACCTGTTGGACTTTAACCTGGTGTTGTAAGACTTCTTACTGTGCACTCTTTCTAGTTTAACAATATCCTTCCTACAATAGGGTGACCAGAACTGAACACAGTATTCCATGTGTGGTCTCACCAATGTCTTGTACAACTTCAACAAGACGTCCCAACTCCTGTATTCAACATTCTGACCAATAAAACTCAGCCTGCTGAATGCCTTCTTCACCACCCTGTCCACAGGCGACTCCACCTTCAAGGAACTATGAACCTGTACCCCGAGATCTCTTTGTTCTGTAACTCTCCCCAACTCCCTACCATTAACTGAGTAGGTCCTGCCCCGATTCGATCTACCAAAATGCATCACCTCACATTTATCCAAATTAAACTCCATCTGCCATTCATCGGCCCACTGGCCCAATTGGTCAAGATCCTGTTGCAATCTTATATAATCTTCTTCGCTATCCACAATGCCACCAATCTTGGTGTCATCTGCAAATTTAAAAAAAAAATATAGAGTACCCAATTATTTTTTTCCAATTAAGGGGCAATTCAGAGTGGCCCTACGCTGAACATCTTTGTGTTGTGGGGGCGATACCAACGCAAACACGAGGAGAATGTGCAAACTCCACATGGACAGTGACCCAGAGCCGGGATCGAACCTGGGAGCTCGGTGCCGTGAGGCTGCAATGATAACCACTACGCCACCATACTGCCCAGTCTGCAAGCTTACTAACCATGCCTCCTATATTCTCAGCCAAATCATTAATACATATAACAAATAACAGTGGACCCAGCACCGAACCCTGAGGCACACCGCTGGTCACAGGCCTCCAGTTTGGGAAAGCACCCTCCACAACCACCCTTTGGCTTCGGTCGTCAAGCCAATTTTGTATCCAATTGGTTACCTCACCCGGCATTCCGTGAGATTTTACCTTTTGCAACAATCTACCATGTGGTACTTTATCAAATGCCTTGCTAAAGTCCATGTAGATAACATTGACCACACTACACTCATCTACCTTCTTGGTTTCCTCTTCAAAAAACTCAATCAAATTTGTCTGGGACACATTGTAACACCATCTCTGCTCTGTTCGCAAAGGTCTTTTTCAACACTGGGATCTATTCAAAGAACCAAAAAACCAACAAACTGTATTAATCAAAGATAATGTTACTTGTTTCCTCTCCACACATTTTCTCCGCATGTTATGAACTGCCAAGCAGCAAACACCAGGGGGGGGATTCTCTGACTCTTCCGGGAGGTTGGAGAATCGCCCGGGGCCGGCATCAATTCCGCCCCTGCCGTGTCCATAAATCTCGGCCTCCCGAGATTCGGCGGGGGCGGGAATCGCACAGCGCCGGTCGGCGGGCCCGCCGCGGTGATTCTCTGGCCCACGATGGGCCGAAGTCCCACCGCTGATAGGCCTCTACTGCCGGTGTGGTTTAAACCACCCACCTGACCAGCGGGATTGGCGGCACGGGTGGGCTCCGGGGTCCTGGGACGGGGGTGTGTGGAGCGATCTGACCCCGGGGAGTGCCCCAACGGTGGCCTGGCCCGTGATCGGGGCTCACCAATCGGCGGGCTGGCCTGTGCTGTGCGGGCACTCTTTTTCTTCCACCTTCGCCATGGTCTTCACCATGGCGGAGGTGGAAGAGACCCCCTCTCCTGCGCATGCGTCGGTATAACGTCAGCGGCCGCTGATGCTCCGGCGCATGCGCGGACTTACGCCGGCCGGTGAAGTCCTTTCGGCCCCAGCTGGCATGGCGCCAAAGGCCGTCCACGCCAGCCGGCGGAGTGGGAACCACTCCGGCGCGGGCCTAGCCCCTCAATGTGAGGGCCTGGCCCCTAAAGGTGCGGGTAGGGGAGAATCCCGACCCAGCTGTCCCAACCCCACTGCAACTAGCTTTCTATTTACACGTTGATTCTTAGTTGTTCATCCCCAGGTCTCATGAGCATATCTTGGACCAAAACAATGTCATAATCTGAAAACTAATTATCCTTTTTCCAGAAATCACCCCAACCCCCTTGGCTCTTAAAGGGACATCATTCAATAGCTTTTCCTCGCACATGAGTCATCAGAATACACTGCAAAGGAGGAAGAGGACCTAGAATGGAGCCAAAGTTCAGGACATAGAGGATCCTTAAAAGGGAAGAGCCAAACTAGAAAGCACTCTGGTGGGAAACTTCCAAAAAAAGGCAGGAACGTTCCTGCAGCTCCTCTCACACCAACAGACAGGTTATTTTTGTGTAAAAGAAGTGGTCAAAGGCACTATTTAAGGCAGTGTCCAGTGTTTGGCAAGTTTTAGTCAAGATGCAAAGGAAAAAAATCACATTGCTCAGAATTGTTACTCTAAACACAACCCTACTACTGGTACCATGTAATGTTCTTGTCAGATGGCCTCATTTATGTTACAAGAACACTTGTAGCTATAGCTATAAATTATTTACTAACATTTAACTGTGGGGAAAATATATAAAAAACAACAGATGAGTAACAGTATAAAGATGCACATGCAACCTCTCTCTCAGCTCCCTAGTCAGTCTGAGGTCACCTGACTCTCACATTCAGTTATATATGAATTATAGAGGAATGGTTGGTTTTAAGAAGAAATCATCGCGCACTCTTTGAAACCAGAGAAGACGTTCACAACAGAGAAGACGGTGACAAATCTACGTCAGAATCAACGTCAGCTGCAGTGTCAGATAGTTCAGCAGTTCTTGAACATGAGAATGTCATGGAGAACATTGAACCTACAGGTTCTGAGCAGCAAGGTCAAACTTTGAGTAGATCAACCAGAGTCAGAAGGAAACCTGATCGACTCAATTTGTAGATGTGGATTATTTGTGCATAGTATGTTTGCTGTTCTTGTATATAAATGTTTGTTAAACCAGTTTAAAAAATTTTAAAGCAAAAAAAGTTAATACTGCTAGACTCAATGGCTAATGATATCACATGTAAATGCGCTGATGTTAATGTATTAATTTATTCCTTCAAAGGAAAGGGGATGTAGTGATATCATGGTTGTGCTGCAATTCACTGACTAACCACTAGGAGTCTCATTAGTATATAAGTGAATGTTAGAGTCAGGTGACCTTAGACTGACTAGAGAGTTGGAAGCGGGAGCTTGCTTATGCATGTTAATATTATTATTCATCTTTTGTTTTGTAGCTATTTGACCCACAGTTAATGTTAATGAATAATTTATAGCTTTAGCCACAACTGCTCTTGTAATATAAATCAGCCCATCCGACAAGAACATTACAGCTATGATCGGATCAGCCATGATCACATTGAGGGTGTTTACGCTAGGAAGGCCAAATTGCTTACTCCTGCACCTAGGTCATGAATTCTCGGGTGCAGATGCTCTGGCTGATTTTGCAATCCAGCTCTTGGTCTGGAGCATTTTCAGTAATAGATGAGGAGCAAATCAGCCATGATAGAATGGCAGAGCAGGCTCGATGGGCTGAATGGCCTAATTCTGCCCCGATATCTTAAGAACCTATGAAGGCTCCTCCTTTGAGGAGGAAAGGGGAAGGAGGGAGAGGAGAGAAGCAGGTCAGGGACAACAGCACCTTGCTTACCAGGTGCATGAGGGATGTGGTACGCACACAGAATGCTCAAACTATCTGCATTGCTCGTGTCTTTGCCAGCCACATTTCTCCAACAAGGAGCTGATTTTTCTGCATGATGCTGGGAAGGGAGACCTCTCTATGGCCAATGGATCTGTACCACTAGTGAATGATGACTGGTCAATTTCAGGATGTCCTCCTCCAGCTGTCATGTTGGACACTCCCCCACCGGTCCACTCCCATCTCTGATACATCATTATCCTTCTCCTCTTGCGCAGACAATAGAAGTTTCTTACCTGGAGATATCATGATTTGGCATTCCTCACATGCCAGCCTTCCTTCTCAAACTCCACCCAGCCCCCGTAACTAGAGCAGGCTCCATGAGTATATATCCGGACCACTTGCCACCCAATCAGCCATCCATTTCCATGGAAACCAGTTCCAACACACATTACCTGCTGTATGGGTGTCCATGTTGGACGTTACAATTGTCACCCCTCCTTGTAGAATGGAGAAGGCCATTGATGCACTGAAGTTAGTTCTTTTGGACATCACCTACAGCCACTGATCTCTCCTGCCACCCCCCTGTGGGCTTGCCCGGTCTGGAGGGGAGCTCTCTCCTTCCAATGCCGTGTCCAGTGACAGTCTGGAGGCAGAAAGAGGCAGTCATTGTCAAACACTTGGGTGACCCAGATTTTCACCTTCTCCATTGCCCCTGGCAGCTGATGCAATGGGAGAGGTCCCTCTGATCCAGTTAGGGGAGGGGTGTGCGTCCTGGAAAAGCAGTTGTTATTTGCACACTTCTTACCTTGTGGCCGGGGTGTGTGTGTGTGTGGGGGGGGGGGGGGGGGGGGGGGGGGGGGGGTTGATGGACAGGTGTTGGCAGCCGCAAAGGAACATAAAAGCCACCAAACAGATGGGAGATGGGCAGGTTCTCCCTGCTCTTTTTCCAATGGATTGCTGCCTTTATTCAGGGTTCATGAGCAGCCACATCCTGATGCTGCCTCTCATCAACACCACTGGCAGCACTTTGTTAGCTCACTGGGCAGGGAGGGGAGCAGTGTGTGGAGGTGGTGGGGGGTGTGGCTGCATTGGGTAGGGGCCAGAGTGGGGGGGGGGGGAGTGGAGGTATCGGGTAGGGTTTGGGGTGGGGGGCAGTGTGCTTCCCTCCTTTTCCAGTGACCTAACCGGAACCCAGCCTATAATGATGTTAGCATGAAGCAGTCCGTTTGGAATGCACAAGTGGAGGCTTTTGAAACCAATTCTATCTATTGGAAAGTCAAAGCAAAGGTTACTGGAGCCATTTTGTTTCTCATCTTCTGCTTGGAAAACCTTGAATCAGAAAGGCTTTAAGATGAGATAGTGGTTCCTGGCAGTCTTGGCTTCAAGGATGTCAACTTACTGTTTGATCCAAAAATTGGTCCTTTATTACAGATGGAATGCTCAAATATAGCATTTCAAAAGGTTTAACCTTTCTCAGAGATATTCTGGGGCATGCCCAGCTGCTGCTTTCTGAAAGTCTCTCTGGAATAAGAAGGTTTTACAAGATCGAGACTCACATAGTCGCCGACAGGTCCCGGGAGGTCCTGCTCACGTGCTATTCAGCATTTTGAAATCACGCACTGCACGGTAGCATAGTGGTTAGCACAGTTGCTTCACAGCTCCAGGGTCCAGGGTTCGATTCCCAGCATGGGTCACTGTCTGTGTGGAGTCTGCACGTTCTCCCCGTGTCTGCGTGGGTTTCCTCCGGGTGCTCCGGTTTTCTCCCACAGTCTAAAAATGTGCAGATTAGGTGGATCGGCCATGCTAAATTGCCCTTAGTGTCAGAAAAATGTTAAGTGGGGGTTACTGGGTTACGGGGATAGAGTAGGGTGCTTCAGTAGGGTGCTCTTTGTAAGGGCCGGGGCAGACTGAATGGGCCGAATGGCCTCCTTATGCACTGTAAATTCTATGAAAACGAAAGAAGCACAAAAGCCTCCACCATGTGACCCAGGAGGGGCACCATGTCAGAGAGTCATTGTCCAAGTTCCCAAATAGTCCTTCCAAGTGAGTTACTTATGCTTGTTTTAATTTCTATACTGTATTTGCTGCTCGTGATGTGGTCCCCTCTACACTGGAGAGACCAAAGGCAAAGTCGGTGAAAGCTTTGCGGAATAGCTCCGTTCAGTCCACCCAAGCCTGTCATTTTAATTCTCCACCTTTCTCCTACTCTGACTTTTCTGTGCGAGGCCTGATGCAATGTTCCAGTGAAGCTCAACGCAAACCCGGGGACAGGCATCTCATGCATAGCCTCCACAGACCTCGAAACTTAATACTGAGTTCAATAATGTCAGATCATAGCCTCACCCCGCCTCATTCAGTGGATTTATTTTGTGGCATGTTTCTTTCATGTAGTCCTGCTCGCCTCATTGGGCACAACATTTGTCCATTTCCTATACCTATCACCACTCTGCTTCGCTGTTCGATGGCTCGTTTTAGAATCTCTCCTCCCCTCCAACAAACCTTTGACTTCCCGTTCCCACCCTCCCGTTTACAAACTCTCACATGAGTTCCTCATTCCGATGACCTGGCCATATATTCTGCCTGAGCTGTTTTGCCCGGCAACTTCGATCTTATTACAAATAATAGCTCCTCAATGTAAAGTGAGTTTAACCGGGGGCGTTACCAGCTGGATTAGCAAGTTATCTGCACCAATTTGCTTCGGTTCGAGCAGGAGTTCCCTTTGTTCTTGTGCAGTGGTATTGAGCTGTGGCAGTGCGAGTGACCCACTTGAAGTCACTGAAATCAGGATGTGATGTGGAAAATGCTCACATGGTAATTTTCAACACCAAAATCAAATTACTTCACCTTTTGTTACGAAATGATACATACAAAAATATCTTTATCTATCCTGCTGGGAGAGCGGAGAAAGTGCTCATTAAGATGAAGATCATGAAAAAGCAATTTAAAGAGGTGATTGGAGGGCAGGGAGACCTAGAAACCTGCAGAGAGCTAGAGACATCACATGGGAGTAAAAAGGTCTTTCTGTGCTCCAACAGCAAGGAGACGGCCAGAGTAGAGGTGATAAATTAGTGATGAGCAACACATTCCGGCCTTGCCAGCAACATCCACAGTCCCTGAAAGAATAAATCAACAACATTAAAATGCAAACTGGAATTGAAAGTCAGGATGAGCACAGAAAGATAAAGGGCAAAATTCTCCACCTTGCGATGCGGCAAACTCTGACGGCCATCCGATGGAGAATCGAGCATCTGGCCAAAATCGAGATTCACGCTCAGTGTCAATTTGGCCGCCATGCTCTGATCCCTCGCTGGTGGCGATAACGAGGTTTGTGGCCTGCACCATTGGCAGCATGCAAACCAGCATAGGGGGCTGGTTTAGCTCACTGGGCTAAATCGCTGGATTTTAAAGCAGACCTAGGCAGGCCAGCAGCACGGTTCAATTCCCATACCAGCCTCTCCGAACAGGTGCCGGAATGTGGCGACTAGGGGCTTTTCACAGTAACTTCATTGAAGCCTACTCGTGACAATAAGCGATTTTCATTTCATTTCATCTGTATTCAATTAAATGTGGTCACCATATCTGACTCACTGTGCTCTGGGCCTCCGCGATGCTCCACTTCTCTCAGGCAGAGGTTACACCTGATACACTATCAATTACGCAAAGACGAGAGTAGGATGTAATCGAGGCTTTATTACACTGGGATGTGTGGCCTCCAACAGCAGCTGGCGAAATGGCTGCTGTACAGGGAGCACACATATTTATACTCCACCTACTGGGCGGAGCCAGCAGGCAGGGATCTACCCCCGCACCTGTAGTACAGGGGCCTTACCGTAAAGCACCTATCTTAACATCCTGTATATACAATATATATATCAATGGTGACTACTACAACACTGGCGCGATTTACTCCAGGTATTTACAAATGGGGACTGGGCGCCATGGCTGCTGAGGGGGAGATAGAAGGTAAGCAAAGTTAAAAAAAAGATTTGAAATATAACACTTGCTGTGGGGTGTCTGCCTGAGCCGGGGATGTAACGGGGAGCATCTTGCTGACAGCTCCTTGGATTCGGGGTGTCTCCCTCGGGATCGGGGGGGGTCTGGCTCAGACCGCCATTGCTGCAGGATTTATTTTAAACTTACCCATTCGGTACAAGTTCAAGGCCCCTGGCTGCTCACTCTGCTGACTGCTCACTGTGTCCTGTAAATGTTCACAGAGCCTCTGGTCATTTGGGAGCCCACCCAGGCCGCCCCTCTGGAAACCCTCGGACCCCAGCTGACCCATCACCGGGATGGGCGTGGCCAAGCTCAATCAGTGGCCAATCAGGTGCTGCCACTCCTCAGTTCACTCACCAGAATCCCAGCCCCAGGGGAAAAGCCGAGCTCACCCCAAACACAGGACATTCGCACCGTGGCCTCTGGCACCCTCCCTGGCACACTGCCCCTCTCAGGGCAGAGATCTCACCAGTGACACTATCAGCTCGCCCACCCCTCAGGACCACCAGCTGTCTCCAAGCCCTGCCTACCCACTGTGCCCCTGCTCCCATCCATCCTGCCCCTGGACAGGTTGTCACAACCTGTGCGTCACAGCCAGAGTCCACATCACACGGCAGCTACGCTCCCAGCAGCAACACACTTACCTGAAGGCCCTGCCCACACACAAGCCTCAATGGATGACAGTGGATAGACCATGGCAAACATTCAAGGAACGCAAGGAGGAACTACAGCAACTGTTCATTCCTGCCTGGCACAAAAGCAATGGGGGTAAGAGGGCCAATCCATGGCTTACAAAGGAAATTAGAAATAGTATCCGATCCAAGGAAGAAGGATACAGATTGGGCAGGAAAAATAATCGGTCTGAGGATTGGGAGCAGTTTAGAATTCAGCAATGAAGGACGATAGGATTGATTAAGAAGGGGAAAGTACAGTCCAAATGGAAGCTTGCAGGGAACATAAAGACTGACACTAAGAGTTTCTACAGATATGTGAAGAGAAAGAGATTGGTAAAGAGAAATATAAGCCCACTACAGACAGAAACAGGGGAATGCATAATAAGGGACAAAGAAATGGCTGAGCAATTAAATACATACTTTGGTTCTGTCTTCACAAAAGAGGACACAAATCAGATCTCAGAAATGTTGGAGAATGAAAGGTTTAGTGAGAGGGACGAACTGAGGGAGATCAACATTATTAGGGAAATGGAGCTGGGAAAACTGATGGGATTGAAGGTGGGTAAATCCACAGGGCCTGAGAATCTGCATCCCAGAGTGCTTAAGGAGGTGGCTCTGGAAATAGTAGATGCATTGGTGGTCATCTTCCAGGATTCTATAGACTCTGGAACTGTCCCTGCAGATTGGAGGGTAGCTCACGTCACTCCGATATTCAAACAAGGAGATAGAGAGAAAGCAGGAAATTATAGACCAGTAAGCCGAACATCGATAGAACATACAACATTGAACAGTACAGCACAGAACAGGCCCTTCGGCCCTCGATGTTGTGCCATACTTTGTCCGAAACCAAGATCAAGCTATCCCACTCCCTGTCATTCTGGTGTGCTCCATGTACCTATCCAATAACCGCTTGAAATTTCCTAAAGTGTCCTACTCCACTATCACAGCAGGCAGTCCATTCCACACCCCAACCAATCTCTGAGTAAAGAACCTACCTCGGACATCCCTCCTATATCTCCCACCCTGAACCTTATTGTTATGCCCCCTTGTTACAGCTACATCCACCCGAGGAAATAGTCTCTGAACGTCCACTCTATCTATCCCCCTCATCATTTTATAAACCTTTATTAAGTCGCCTTTCATCCTCCCCCACTCCAAAGAGAAAAGCCCTAGCTTCCTCAACCTTTCCTCAGAAGACCTATCCTGCAAACCAGGCAGCATCCTGGTAAATCTCCTTTGCACCCTTTCCAATGCTTCCACATCCTTCCGATAGTGAGGTGACCAGAACTGCACATAATGCTCCAAATGTGGTCTCACCGGGGTCCTGTACAGTTGCAGCATAACCCCGCGGCTCTTAAACTCAAGCCCCCTGTTAATAAACGCTAACACACTATAGCCTTCTTCACAGCTCTATCCACTTGAGTGGCAACCTTCAGAGATCTGTGGACATGAACCCCAAGATCTCTCTGTTCCTCCACATTCCTCAGAACCCTGCCGTTGACCCTGTAATCCGCATTCAAATTTTTCCTGCCAAATGAATCCCCTCGCACTTATCAGGGTTAATCTCCATCTGCCATTTTTCGGCCCAGCTCTGCATCCGATCAATGTCTCTTTGAAGCCTACAACAGCCCTCCACCTCATCCACTACTCCACCAATCTTGGTGTCATCAGCAAATTTACTGACCCACCCTTCAGCCACCTCCTCCAAGTCATTGATAAAAATCACAAATAGCAGAGGACCCAGCACTGATCCCTGTGGTACACCACTGGTAACTGGACCCAGTACAGATCCCTGTGGTACACCGCTGGTAACTGGTCTCCAGTCTGAAAATTGTCCATCCACCTCCACCCTCTGTCTTCTATGTGATAGCCAGTTACTTATCCAATTGGCCAAATTTCCCTCTCTCCCACACCTCCTTACTTTCTTCATGAGCAGACCATGCAGTGGGGAAAATGCTTGAATCCATTATCAAGGACTTTATAGCGGAACATTTAGAAAGCAGTGGCAGGATCAGTCAGAGTCAGCATGGATTTATGAAAGGAAAATCCTGCTTGACAAATCTGTTGGAATTCTTTGAAGAGGTAACCAGTGCATTCGACAAGGGGGAGCCAGTCAATGTGATATATTTGGACTTTCAGAAGACATTTGACAAAGTCCCGCATCAGAAATCATTGTGCAAAATTAAAGCGCTTGGGATTGGGGGAAGTGTATTGAGGTGGATAGAAAACTGGTTGGCAGAGAGGAAACAAAGAGTAGGGATTCATGGGTCCTTTTCAAATTGGCAGGCAGTAACTAGCGGGGTACCATAGGGATTGGTGCTGGGACCCCAGCTATTCACAATATATATTAATGATTTGGATGAGGGAAGAAAATGTAACAACTCAAAGTTTGCAGATGATACCGAATTAGGTGGGAGGGTGAATTGTGACGAGGATGCAGGGATCCTACAGCAAGATCTGGACAGGTTGGGCGAGTGGGCAAACCAATGGCAGATGCAGTATAATTTGGATAAGTGTGAGGTTATTCACTTTGGAAGCAAAAACAGGAAGGCAGATTACTACCTGAATGGTTGCAAATTGGGAGAGGGGAGTGTGCAGCGGGACCTGGGTGTCCTTGTGCACCAGTCGCTGAAGGTAAGCATGCAGGTGCAGCAGGAGGTAAAGAAGGCAAATGGTATGTTGGCCTTCATTGCGAGAGGTTTAGAGTAAAGAAGCAGGGATGTGTTACTACAATTATACAGGGCCTTGGTGAGGCCACACCTGGGGTATTGTGTGCAGTTATGGTCTCCTCCTCTGAGGAAAGATTTTCTTGCTCTCGAGGGAGTGCAGCAAAGGTTTACCAGACTGATTCCAGGGATGGCGGGACTGACATATGGAGAGCGATTGAGTCGGTTCGGATTGTATTCGCTGGAGTTCAGAAGAATGAGTGGGGACCTCCTAGTGGCTTATAAAATTCTAACAGGACTAGACAGGGTAGATGGTACCAATGATGGGTGTTCTAGAACCAGGAGTCACAGACTGAGGATTCAGGGTAAATCATTTCGGACAGAGATGAGGAGACATTTCTTCACCCAAAGAGTGGTGAGCCTGTGGAATTCATTACCACAGGAAGTAGTTGATGCTAAAACTTTGAATATGTTCAAGAGGCGACTGGATCTCGCACTTGGGGAGAATGGGATCAAAGGCTATGGGGAGAAAGCAGGATTAGGCAACTGAACATAGAACATAGAATGAACATAGAATTTACAGTGCAGAAGGAAGCCATTCGGCCCATCGAGCCTGCACCGGCCCATGGAAAGAGCACCCCATTTAAGCCCAGAACTCCGCCCCATACCCGTAACCCAGCAACCCCACCCAACCCCTTTGGACACTAAGGGCAATTTAGCATGGCCAATCCACCTAACCTGCATGTCTTTGGACTGTGGGAGGAAACCGGAGCACCCGGAGGAAACCCACGCACACACGGGTAGGATGTGCAGACTCCACACAGACAGTGACCCAAGCCGGGAATCGAACCTGGGACCCTGGAGCTGTGAAGCGACAATGCTAACAACTGTGCTACCATGCCGCCCTATTGAGTTGGATGATCAGCCATGATCGTGATGAATGGCGGAGCAGACTCAAAGGGCCAAAAGGCCTCCTCCTGCTCCTATTTTCTATGTATCTATGTAACCATGGAATTGATTGGTGGCACACGGTGGCCCTCTCCACCCATAATACCAGGAGCCACCCTGCCGGCTGGATAACATACGGCCCACTCAGCGAGGAGACCCACAGCAGACCCCACTAGGGAGAAAGGACAGGGTCCACAGAGCCTGTCGCTGACACGGGGCGGCAGCCACAGGGACCCCTGCTGGCTGGGAAAGATGGTGAGGATAGAATCTCCCCACATCACAGGCCCGGTGCCTCACACTGATCAGGACAGAGGGTGCAGGGTGGAACGCCTTATATCGGGGGGGGGGGGGTGAATGGCTGAAGTGAGGGGGTGAGTTTGAGGGGAGGATGTGAGGAAGGTGAGCTGAAGTGTAACTCAGGGTCAGCGTATAGTCTGTTGGATTTGGATGGGTAAGAGAAACTCATCTTGTTCACATGTCTCCTCTTTTCCCCTGCAGAGATTGACTTACGGAGTCTAGCCAGGAAAGCTCACTATCTACCTGGCTATAGCTGCCACTGCAGAGGCTGGAGGCACAGGTCCTGCTCGGGGAGGACACTGCACAAGAGGAGCCAGCCCCACAAGGGCAGGGTTGCTGGTGAGACTCCAGTGTTGGCCGTCCAACAGGCAGATAAGGAGGTGTGAACGAGGCACTGCATCAGGCCTCGTGAATCCCATCAACACTTGCCCTTCTTTGGCGCCCCTGGGAGTATGGAGGCAGATACCCCCTCACAGTGGCCGTCAAGGTGGCGGTCACCCTGAACGTTTAAGCCTCTGGGACTTTCCAGGGGCCAAACGGGGACCTGTCTGGGATCTCGCAGACATCTGTGCACAGGTGCGTCTGCGGTGTGACAAATGCCCCATGCACGCAGTCAGCAGACTGTACATGCCTCAATCTGCACCAAGTCCACCACGATGCCCGAGCAGCACGATTTGCCACCACCGCTGTCATGCCCCAGGTCCAGGGGGTGATCGATGAAATACATGTGCCTCTTTAAGCACCAGCTCAACAGGAGGTGCCCCTCATCAATCGGAGGGACTTCCACTCCTTGAATGTGCAGTTGGTCTGTGATCATTAGCTGCACATCATATAGGGGCTGATTTAGCTCACTGGGCTAAATCGCTGGCTTTTAAAGCAGACCAAGCAGGCCAGCAGCACGGTTCGATTCCCGTATCAGCCTCCCCGGACAGGCGCCGGAAAGTGGCGACTAGGGGCTTTTCACAGTAACTTCATTGAAGCCTACTCGTGACAATAAGCGATTTTCATTTTCATTTTCATTTCATTTTCATTTCATTTTCATGCATGTCCGATATCCAAGCAGCATGCATGTCCGATATCCAGGCAGCATGCATGTCCGATATCCAAGCAGCATGCATGTCCGATATCCAGGCAGCATGCATGTCCGATATCCAGGCAGCATGCATGTCCGATATCCAGGCAGCATGCATGTCCGATATCCAGGCAGCATGCATGTCCGATATCCAGGCAGCATGCATGTCCGATATCCAGGCAGCATGCATGTCCGATATCCAGACAGCATGCATGTCCGATATCCAGGCAACATGCATGTCCGATATCCAGGCAGCATGCATGTCCGATATCCAGACAGCATGCATGTCCGATATCCAGACAGCATGCATGTCCGATATCCAGGCAGCATGCATGTCCGATATCCAGGCAGCATGCATGTCCGATATCCATCAGCATGCATGTCCGATATCCAGGCAGCATGCATGTCCGATATCCAGGCAGCATGCATGTCCGATATCCAGGCAGCATGCATGTCCGATCCAAGCAGCATGCATCTCCGATATCCAAGCAGCATGCATGTCCGATATCCAGGCAGCATGCATGTCCGATATCCAGGCAGCATGCATGTCCGATATCCAAGCAACATGCATGTCCGATATCCAGGCAGCATGCATGTCCGATATCCAGGCAGCATGCATGTCCGATATCCAGGCAGCATGCATGTCCGATATCCAGGCAGCATGCATGTCCGATATCCAGACAGCATACATGTCCGATATCCAGACAGCATGCATGTCCGATATCCAGGCAGCATGCATGTCCGATATCCAGGCAGCATGCATGTCCGATATCCAGGCAGCATGCATGTCCGATATCCAGACAGCATGCATGTCCGATATCCAGACAGCATGCATGTCCGATATCCAGGCAGCATGCATGTCCGATATCCAGGCAGCATGCATGTCCGATATCCAGGCAGCATGCATGTCTGATATCCAGACAGCATGCATGTCCGATATCCAGACAGCATACATGTCCGATATCCAGGCAGCATGCATGTCCGATATCCAGGCAGCATGCATGTCCGATATCCAGGCAGCATGCATGTCCGATATCCAGGCAGCATGCATGTCCGATATCCAGGCAGCATGCATGTCCGATATCCAGGCAGCATGCATGTCCGATATCCAGGCAGCATGCATGTCCGATATCCAGACAGCATGCATGTCCGATATCCAGGCAACATGCATGTCCGATATCCAGGCAGCATGCATGTCCGATATCCAGGCAGCATGCATGTCCGATATCCAGGCAGCATGCATGTCCGATATCCAGACAGCATACATGTCCGATATCCAGGCAGCATGCATGTCCGATATCCAGGCAGCATGCATGTCCGATATCCAAGCAGCATGCATGTCCGATATCCAAGCAGCATGCATGTCCGATATCCAGGCAGCATGCATGTCCGATATCCAGGCAGCATGCATGTCCGATATCCAGGCAGCATGCATGTCCGATATCCAGGCAGCATGCATGTCCGATATCCAGACAGCATGCATGTCCGATATCCAGGCAGCATGCATGTCCGATATCCAGGCAGCATGCATGTCCGATATCCAGGCAGCATGCATGTCCGATATCCAGGCAGCATGCATGACACATATGTCCTGGCACATTCTGAGATTCTTGGCACCTTCAAGGCTCTCCCTCGGGTGTGGAGTTGGCTCTTGAGTGACAAGGTTTATCTGCTGAGATCTTGGCTAATTCCGACTGTCCGTAAGGCCCCAGATAGATGTGGAGACACGTTATAACGACGTCCATGCAGCAACCAGGAGTGTCATTGAGCAATGCATCGGAGTCTTAAAGATGTGCTTCTGATGTCTGGACTGCTCTGGTGGGACACTCTGATATTGATTTGGATTTTGTTTATTGTCACGTGTGCCAAAGTACGGTGAAAAGAATTTTTCTGCGAGCAGCTCAAACAGATCATTTCGTACATGAAAAGAAAAGAAAATACATAATTAGGCAACACAAGGTACACAATGTAAATACCTAGACACCGGCATCGGGTGAAGCATACAGGGGTGTAGTATTCATCAGATCAGTTGATAAGAGAGTCATTTAGGAGTCTGGTGACAGTGGGGAAGAAGCGGTTTCTGAGTCTGTTCGTGAGTGTTCTCAGACTTCTATATCTCCTGCCCGATGGAAGAAGTTGGAAGAGTGAGTAAGCCGGGTGGGAGGGGTCTTGGATTATGCTGCCCGCTTTCCCCAGGCAGCGGGAGGTGTAGATGGAGTCAATGGATGGGAGGCAGGTTCGTGTGATGGACTGGGCGGTATTCACGACACTCTGAAGTTCCTTGCGGTCCTGGGCCGAGCAGTTGCCATACCAGGCTGTAATGCAGCCAAATAGGATGCTTTCTATGGTGCATCCATAAAAGTTAGGAAGAGTCAGTGTGGACATGCCGAATTTCCTTAGTTTCCTCAGGAAGTCTCGGCGCTGTTGTGCTTTCTTGGTGGTAGCATTGATGTGGGTGGACCAGGACAGATTTTTGGTGATGTGTACCCGTTAGAATTTGAAACTGCTAACCATCTCCACCTCGGCCCCGTTGATGCTGACAGGGGTGTGTACAGTACTTTGCTTCCTGAAGTCAATGACCAGCTCTTTAGGTTTGCTGACATTGAGGGACAGAGTGTTGGCATTACACCACTCCACTCGGTTCTCTATCTCTCTCCTGTATTCTGACTCGTCATTGTTCGAGATCCGGCCCACTATGGTCGTGTGATCAGCAAACTTGTAGATGGCGTTGGAGCCACAAGGGGCTAAGTACACAGCCTTGTGGGACCCCGGTATTGAGGACTATTGTGGAGGAGGTGTTGTTGTTTATTCTTACTGATTGTGGTCTGTGGGTCAGAACGTCGAGGATCCAGTTGCAGAGTGAGGAGGCAAGTTCTAGGTTTTGGAGCTTTGATATGAGCTTGGCTGGGATTATGGTGTTGAAATGAATCTGTCGTCAATAAATAGGGGCCTGATGTCGGAGTCCTTGTTGTCGAGATGATTCAGGTCACCACAGTGTGCATGCACGGCCACGGATCCCGCCAGTCTCTATCCATCAGATCACCCCAGGACACCTGAAGAACACAAAATCTGCCAACCAGATTTGAGGATTCTTCACATAACGGGATCTGCCAGAACCCACATTTCACATCAAGAATGACAAACACCTTTGCATTTAGCATGTCTGTTATTATCAGTTCCTCTGTCTTCACAAGGCAATGTAGTCTCAGCAGTACCTTGTTTAAGTTCACTGGGTAATACCCTGCCTGTGCCGTCTTTCTTTACTGCAACCACTGTTGCTGAAACCCATTCTGTAGCCTCGTCTGTGGGGGTTGTGAAAGTGTCGTCACCCGATGCAGCTCATTAGCTACTTTCTGCTCCATGGCTACGGGTGGTCTTGTCAGAGCACAGACTGATGGTAGTACCACATCATCCAGACTCATGTAGTATATGACTAGTACCTGACTAATGGTGTCACTGTCAGGCAGCACGGTGGCGCAGTGGTTAGCCCTGCTGCCTCACGGCGCCGAGGTCCCAGGTTCGATCCCGGCTCTGGGTCACTGTCTGTGTGGAGTTTGCACATTCTCCCCATGTCTGCGTGGGTTTCATCCCCACAACCCAAAGATGTGCAGGCTAGGTGGATTGGTCACGCTAAATTACCCCCTAATTGGAAAAAACGAATTGTGCGCTCTAAATTTATTTTTAAAATACGAATGGTGTCACTCTATTTGTTCACACAGAGAACCTCTGTCTTGTCACTGACTGGTCACCACAAGTATATTCCTGATCTCTGACCGCGCTCCCGGGGATAACTCCCACCACGTGACTTTTCTGTTGCTGTGTCGTCATGTTCTTAGATGACCACTCAGTTGACAGTATCGAGACAGTTAACTAAGGTACTGCTTTAAATTAAACTTTGGGAGCAGATCAAGGGGACAGAGATCGAAATGAGGAAGTCAAATACTTTTGAACTGTTCGAATCTGACATCTATTCCATTATTTTTGGATTGTACTCATGACCTGGACCTTGGTGCGTAAAACATAATTTAAAATTTTGGAAACAACATGAAACTTAGAGCTGGAGAACTCTGTGCGGAGGGGGAAGCAGACTTCAGGAGACAGGATGGTGAATTGGGCAGACACATTGCAGATAAAATTCAGCACAGAGAAGTTGAAGTGTAAAGTGTGTCATTTTGGAAAGGGAGGAAGAAGAGAAAAGAGGCTTTGTGAACAATGTGGAACAATTTTAGAAGGGGTTCTGGGACAAGGAGTAAAGTTGCATACCGTGGATGCTTTTTTAGAATTAATTTACAGGATGTGGCCGTCACTGGTTAGACCAGCATTTATTGCCCATCCCGAGTTGCCCTCCAGAAGGTGGGGGTGAGCTGCCTTCCTGAACTGCTGCAGTCCCTGAGATGCAGGTACACCCACCGTGCTGTTAGGGAGGGAGTTTCAGGATGTTGCCTGAGCGAAGGAACGGCGATATATTTCCAAGTCAGGATGGTGAGTGAATGGGAGGGGAACCTCCAGGTGGTGGGGTTCCGAGGTATTTGCTGCTCTTGTCCTTCTAGATGGTAGAGGTCGTGGATTTGGAATGTGCTGCCTAAGGAACATTGGTGAGTTACTGGAGTGCATCTTGTAGATGGTACACACGGCTGTCACTGTGCGTCGGTGGTGGAGGATTTGAATGTTTGTGGAAGGGGAGCAATCAAGCGGGGCTGCTTTGTCCTGGATGGTGCTGAGCTTCTTGAGTATTGTTGGAGCTGCACTCATCCAGGCAAATGGAGAGTATTCCATCACACTCCTGACTTGTGCCTTGTAGATGGTGGACAGGCTTTGGGGGGTCAGGAGGTGAGTTACTTGCGGTAGAATTCCTAGCCTTTGACCTGTCCTGGTAGCCACAGTGCTTGTCCAGGATGTTGAATGTGGGGGATTCTGTGATGGTAATGCCATTGAATGTCAAGGGATGATGGTTAGATCCTCTCTTGTGGGACTGCAAAGCTTAGATCTGATGCGTTTGATGTGGTAGAGTGGGGGATATGCTGGGCCATGAGGTAGCAGATTGTGAGTGAACACAATTCTGCCCATAGAGCCTCATGGATGCCCAGCCATGAGTTGCTCAATCCATTCGAACTTGCAAAAAGGAATTGCATTAATATTGGAGGAGGAAAGATTTCCAGCGCAATGGTGAAATAAAAAGGCGAGTGCGACTAATTAGATAGCTGCTTCTAAGACCCAGCACTGGATCAGGGGCCGAATGACCTCCTCTGAGCTGTATCGTCCTGTTGTTCTAGTATGGTATGGTTACATGATCCTTAGTCACAAAGCATGTTCAATACTTAAAATGGAGTTCCTGGCAGAGTGAAGACGTAAACATCGTGAAAATCATTTAAGAAACAGCAATGTGGGTAAGGTAGAATAACCTTTTGTATTCATGTCCTGTGATCTTGTGAAATGTTTGGAAAGGAGTTGTGTGCGTTTGCAATGACCAGAGTTGTGGTGATCAAAATACATGTTCCAATTGAAACAACAATGTATTTAGGTCAACCATCTGTTCCTGAATATGTTTCAGAAAAAGCAGCAAACGCTTGAGGCGTTATTTGAGAAACTTTGTCAATAAATATGGATGTGAGTAATTGTCGTTGATAGACACAGACCTTTTAACCATCACACAGAGCCCATTACACTGATAATGTATAACTAAAGGGTTTTTCAGATAAGTTGCTATGAAAAGTGATACAAATGACTTACAAATGTTAATCTGAATTTAAAAGAGATCTGTTGGAATTATAAAATCCAAATTGTTGGCAATTTTTCTTGAAAGCCCACACTTAGAATAATAGCTCCATGATTATTGGTGAGCTTGTCCCCTTGCCTCTAGGAACTGCTTCAAAGCAGAGGAGATGAACATTCTGCTTTTTGTGGACTTAATTCAAATTATCTTGGATAATCCCAAACTAATGAGCCCACAGAAGAGAAATGCCATCTAATCAGGCTGCTAATCCATTGCTATGACAGGAGATATTACAATAAGCACAGGGACAAGATACTGTACACAGGTGCAAAGCATGGCTATC
This sequence comes from Scyliorhinus canicula, assembly GCF_902713615.1. Classification (NCBI taxonomy): domain Eukaryota; kingdom Metazoa; phylum Chordata; class Chondrichthyes; order Carcharhiniformes; family Scyliorhinidae; genus Scyliorhinus; species Scyliorhinus canicula. The sequence continues at coordinate 242,341,801 of NC_052149.1, forward strand.
AGAGTAATGTTCAAAGCAATTATGAAAATATCTAAAGATTGTAGTGTCTCAATCATTCGGCTGAAATGGAATACAGGACAAAAAGATCTACAACATTCAAAATGAGAGGAAAATGCTTCATTGCTTTCTCTTCCTGAATCATTCATAATTGCTGGCAACCCTCCATTACCCCACCAAATAAAGTTTTGCATTTATTGGGCACCACTCACAACCACAGCAATCCCAACGCCAATGAAGTCATTTTCGGGTGTCATCACTGTTGCAATCTTGGAAGCCCAGCACCCAATTTGCACACAGTAAGCTCCCATACACATCAAGATGAACACAAAGGGGCTGGTGGTTGGAGGAACATTTGTTTTAATGCAAGAAGTGTAGTAGGTAAGACAGATGAATTTAGGGCTTGGATTAGTACCTGGGAATATGATGTTATTGGTATTACTGAGACTTGGTTGAGGGAAGGGCATGATTGGCAACTAAATATCCCAGGATATCGATGCTTCAGGCGGGATAGAGAGGGAGGTAAAAGGGGTGGAGGAGTTGCATTACTGGTCAGAGAGGATATCACAGCTGTGCAGAAGGAGGGCACTATGGAGGACTTGAACAGTGAGGCGATATGGGCAGAGCTCAGAAATAGGAAGGGTGCGGGAACAATGCTGGGGCTGTACTACAGACCTCCCAACAGCGAGCGTGAGATAGAGGTACAAATATCTAAACAGATTATGGAAAGATGCAGGAGCAACAGGTGGTGGTGATAGGAGATTTTAATTTTCCCAACATTGACCGGGATACACTTACTGTCAGAGGTCCAGATGGAGCAGAATTTGTAAGGAGCATCCGGGAGGGTTTTCAAGAGCAGTATGTAAATAGTCAGACTCGGGAACGAGCCATATGGGACCTGGTGTTGGAGAATGATCCCGGCCAGGTGGTTGAAGTCAGGGATTACTTTGTGAATCGTGATCACAATTCCGTAAGTTTTAGAATACTCATGGACAAAGACGAGAGTGGTCCTAAAGGAAGAGTGCTAAATTGGGGAAGGCCAACTATACCAAAATTCGGCAGGAGCTGGGGAATGTGGATTGGGAGCAGCTGTTTGAAGGTAATCCACATTTGATATGTGGGAGGCTTTTAAAGAAAGGTTGATTAGAGTGCAGGACAGACATGTCCCTGTGAAAATGAGGGATAGAAATGGCAAGATTAGGGAACCGTGGATGACAGGTGAAATTGTGAGACTAGCTAAGAGGAAAAAGGAAGCGTACATAAGGTCCAGGCGACTGAAGACAGACGTAGCTTTGGAAGAATATCGGGAATGTAGGACCAATCTGAAACGAGGAATCAAGAGGGCTAACAGGGGTCATGAAATATCTTTAGCAAACAGGGCTAAGCAAAATCCCAAAGCCTTTTATTCATATATAAGGATCAATAGGGTAACTAGAGAAAGGGTTGGCCCACTCAAGGACAAAGGAGGAAAGTTATGCGTGGAGTCAGAGAAAATGGGTGAGATTCTTAACGAGTACTTGGCATCGGTATTCACCGAGGAGAGGGACATGACTGATGTTGAGGTTACTCTAGGTCAAGTCGGCATAAGGAGGGAGGATGTGTTGGGTATTCTAAAAGGCATTAAGATGGACAAATCCCCAGGTGTGGATGGGATCTATCCCAGGTTACTGAGGGAAGTGAGAGAGGACATAGCTGGGGCCTTAACAGATATCTTTGCAGCATCCTTGAACACAGGTGAGGTATCGGACGACTGGAGAATTGCTAATGTTGTCCCCTTGTTTAAGAAGGGTAGCAGGGATAATCCAGGGATTTATAGACCGGTGAGCCTGACGTCAGTGGTAGGGAAGCTGTTGGAGAAGATACTGAGGGATAGGATCTATTCCCATTTGGAAGAATATGGGTTTATCAGTGATAGGCAACATGGTTTTGTGCAAGGAAGGTCATGTCTTACCAACTTAATAGAATTCTTTGAGGAAGTGACAAAGTTGATTGATGAGGGAAGGGCTGTAGATGTCATATACATGGACTTCAGTAAGGCATTTGATAAGGTTCCCCATGGTAGGCTGATGGAGAAAGTGAAGTCTCATGGGGTCAAGCGTGTACTAGCTAGATGGATAAAGAACTGGTTGGGCAACAGGAGACAGAGAGTGGTTGTGGAAGGGAGTTTCTCAAAATGGAGAACTGTGACCAGTGGTGTCCCACAGGGATCCGTGCTGGGACCACTGTTGTTTGTAATATACATAAATGATCTGACGAAGGTATAGGTGGTCTGATTAGCAAGTTTTCAGATGCCACTAAGATTGGTAAGAAGTCTTACAACACCAGGTTAAAGTCCAACAGGTTTGTTTCAAACACGAGCTTTCGGAGCACGGCTCCTTCTTCAGGTGAATGGAAAGGCTTGTTCCAGAAATCTGGATTTCTGGAACAAGCCTTTCCATTCACCTGAAGAAGGAGCCGTGCTCCGAAAGCTCGTGTTTGAAACAAACCTGTTGGACTTTAACCTGGTGTTGTAAGACTTCTTACTGTGCTCACCCCAGTCCAACGCCGGCATCTCCACATCATGACTAAGATTGGTGGAGTTGCAGATAGTGAAGGGGACTGTCAGAGAATACAACAGAATATAGAAAGATTGGAGAGTTGGGTGGAGAAATGGCAGATGGAGTACAATATGGGCAAATGCAAGGTGATGCATTTTGGAAGATCCAATTCAAGAGCAAACTATACAGTAAATGAAAAAGCCCTGGGGAAAATTGATGTACAGAGAGATCTGGGTGTTCAGGTCCATTGTACCCTGAAGGTGACAACGCAGGTTGATTGAGTGGTCAAGAAGGCATACAGCATGCTTTCCTTCATTGGAAGAGGTATTGAGTACAAGAGTTGGCAGGTCATGTTACAGTTGTATAGGACTTTGGTTCGGCCACATTTGGAATACTGCGTGCAGTTCTGGTTGCCACATTACCAGAAGGATGTGGATGCTTCAGAGAGGGTGCAGAGGAGGTTCACCAGGTATGGAGGGTGCGAGCTATGAAGAGAGGTTGAGTAGATTAGGATTATTTTCATTAGAAAGATGGAAGTTGAGGGGGACCTCATTGAGGTCTACAAAATCATGAGAGGTATGGACAGGCTGGATAGCAAGAAGCTTTTTCCTAGAGTGGGGGACTCAATTACTAGGGGTCACGAGTTCAAGGTGAGAGGGGAAAGTTTAAGGGAGATATGCGTGGAAAGTTCTTTACGCAGAGGGTGGTGGGTGCCTGGAACGCATTGCCGGCGGAGGTGGTAGAGGCGGGCACAATAGCGTTATTTATGATGTATCCAGACAGATACATGAATGGGCAGGGAGCAGGGGAATACAGATCCTTAGAAAATAGGCGACAGTTTTAGATCGAGGATCTGGATCAACACAGGCTGGGAGGGCCGAAGGGCCTGTTCCTGTGCTGTAACTTTTCATTGTTCTTTGTTCTTGGAAAGGAGGTGTGTTTCTCAGACTGACATCCGAAAACTTCACTGCCAAGGACTTGGTGAATAAATCTGTAAGCCAGCGAGTGTCGACTTTATTAATAAGAGGTGTTCGACCAGTGTGTGAGGATGTTGCTGAATTGAAATTTTACAAATCGATTGAAAGTAAACTTAAAGACCTTTCTTCATTTGTTTTTGTATGAGCTGTTTAACTGTTAATTGACAAGCTGATTTTTTCCTTTGATATGAAGGAGGTTAATCCTGTGTTGATAATAATGTTTGGTTTCATATAAAAGATTCCTCCTAGTCATTGGAATCACTCCTTTCCTCACCGTTTACAAATTCAATAATTTCTGGGGTATCTTCTAGTTTCCTAATATGAATTGGGGTCTGGTCCGGGTCTGGTCCGGGTCTGGCAAGGGGTCTGGTCGGGGTCTGGTCCGGGTCTGGCCTGGTCTGGTCTGGGTCTGGCAAGGGGTCTGGTCGGGGTCTGGTCCGGGTCTGGTCCTGGTCTGGTCTGGGTCTGGCAAGGGGTCTGGTCGGGGTCTGGTCCGGGTCTGGTCGGGGTTTGGTCGTGGTCTGGTCCGGGTCTGGCCTGGTCTGGTCTGGGTCTGGCAAGGGGCCTGGTCGGGGTCTGGTCCGGGACTGGTCTGGGTCTGGTCGGGGTCTGGTCCGGGTCTGGTCCGGGTCTGGTCCTGGTCTGGTCTGGGTCTGGTCTGGGTCTGGTCGGGGTTTGGTCGTGGTCTGGTCCGGGTCTGGTCCTGGACTGGTCTGGGTCTGGCAAGGGGTCTGGTCGGGGTCTGGTCCGGGTCTGGTCCGGGACTGGTCTGGGTCTGGTCGGGGTTTGGTCGTGGTCTGGTCCGGGTCTGGTCCTGGACTGGTCTGGGTCTGGCAAGGGGTCTGGTCGGGGTCTGGTCCGGGTCTGGTCCGGGACTGGTCTGGGTCTGGTCCGGGCCTGGTCCGAGTCTGGTCTGAGTCTAGTCCGGGTCTGGCCTGGGGCCTGGTCCAGGTCTGGTCCGGGTCTGGTCCTAGTCTGGCCTGGGGTCTGGTCTGGGGTCTGGTCTGGGGTCTGGTCCGGGTCTGTTTGGGGGACTGGCCCTGGGGTCTGGTCTGGGGTCTGGTCGGGAATCTGGCCTGGGGTCTGGCCTGGGGTCTGGCCTGGGGTCTGGCCTGGGGTCTGGCCTGGGGTCTGGTCTGGGGTCTGGTCCGGGTCTGTTTGGGGGACTGGCCCTGGGGTCTGGTTGGAGGTCTGGTCGGGAATCTGGCCTGGGGTCTGGTCTGGGGTCTGGTTGGAGGACTGGTTGGGGTCTGTTTGAGGTCTGGTCGGGGGTCTGGTCGGGAATCTAGTCTGGGGTCTGGCCTGGGGTCTGATCTGGGGTCTGGCCTGGGGTCTGGTCTGGGGTCTGGCCTGGGGTCTGGTCTGGGGTCTGGCCTGGGGTCTGGTCTGGGGTCTGGCCTGGGGTCTGGTCTGGGGTCTGGCCTGGGGTCTGGTCTGGGGTCTGGCCTGGGGTCTGGTCTGGGGTCTGGCCTGGGGTCTGGTCCAGGTACCTTATTAACATCAGTCATTCCCAAGAACTCACCCCATCTGCTGGATTCTCCGATTTTGAGGCTGTGTCCCCTTACCGGTGTGGGAATGGTGGAGTTGTACGGCAGAACAAATGGTGTAACACGGTCACGGTCCTCCGTTTGGTGGGGGGTTAGCAGCCGAGCAATGTTTCTAGCTGCCAATACGGCACGGAGAATTTCCGGGTCCGTGGCCGTGGATTTGCATAGCGGAGGCCTGCAGCGGCCACACTGTGCTACATGGCGGAGGCTGCTCACATACCTGGCCCACAAAATATTCCTGCCCTTTGGCTGGCTCGCACCCCCTGGACCACCCCACCAAAGCCCCCGATAGAGTCCCCCCCCCCCTTGCCCGGGGATCAGCCCTCCTCCGACTGTGGCTGTCGGGAACTCGGCCTGTCTGGGGCGGAGCATCGGGGGGTGGGCCTCACTCAATGTCCTGAGGCCGGTGAGATGCCACTTTGGAGGGGGTGGAGCATGGCGAAAGCGGCGCCGCCCCGGATTTGGGCAGGAACTGTGATTCTCCAGCCGATCGCCGAAGGCGGGATTGGCGCCGGGAACCGGATAATCCAGCCCCAGGTCTTCGCCTATTTGCAAAATATGAATCTCTCCTCACCAGTGCTCCTCCCAGAATATACAGGAGACCAATCAGTGAAGATTGGGATGTCCGGAGTCGCTGCCCTTGACCCTGTCCATCAGAACACCCCAGGGCATTGCCCATCAGATCACCCCAGGGCATGGCCCATCAGATCACCCCAGGGCATGGCCCATCAGAACACACCGACGCCTCGGCACCATCCAACATCGCAGCGGGTAATGTTCAGCCTCCTGGGTCGCCCTCTGGTCAGAAACACACACATAGGCTGCAGCCCATGAAGTGGAGGCTGGGACTCCCAACGGAGCAGCCGGTCGGAGGGCTGCCTGATCCAAGGGAATAGCTGTCGCGCAGACAGATGTAGCACTTTTGGAAAAGATGATCCCATCACTGGTGCAATTGCAGAGCCCGGCCAGAATCTACAGGAGGGCGTGTCAGCAACATTCCGGCACCTGCAGGTAAAGCTGGAGAGGTCCAGCTGCCTAATGTACAGGAGATGGTATTGTGAGCAGGTTTGGGTCTTTATCTAAGGAAGGATGTGTTGGCCTTGGAAAGGGTCCAGAGGAGGTTCACAAGAATGATCCCTGGAATGAAGAACTTGTCGTATGAGGAACGGTTGAGGACTCTGGGTCTGTATTCGTTGGAGTTTAGAAGGATGAGGGGGGATCTTATTGAAACTTACAGGATACTGCGAGGCCTGGATAGAGTGGACGTGGAGAGGATGTTTCCACTGGTAGGAAAAACTAGAACCAGAGGACACCATCTCAGACTAAAGGGACGATCCTTTAAAACAGAGATGAGGAGGAATTTCTTCAGCCAGAGGGTGGTGAATCTGTGGAACTCTTTGCTGCAGAAGGCTGTGGAGGCCAAATCACTGAGTGTCTTTGAGACAGAGATAGATAGGTTCTTGATTAATAAGGGGATCAGGGGTTATACGGAGAAGGCAGCAGAATGGGGATGAGAAAAATATCAGCCATGATTGAATGGCGGAGCAGACTCGATGGGCCGAGTGGCCCAATTCTGCTCCTCTGTCTTATGGCCTCATGGTGCCGACAATGCCTGGCACCCAGGCTGACACTGAGAGGGTGGCGTCCACGGTAGAAGACCTGGGGCAAAACGTCAGATCCATGGGTCAGGACATCCAAGGATGGGACACAGTGTGCTGTCCATGGCGGAGGCACAGGACAGGGGATCCCAGTCACAGGCGGACATATCCCGGATGCGAATGGTCATTGCTCCGGCGCTCCCTTCCTCCTCCCATTGAGGTGCATTTGGAGGCAGGTGGGAAGCATTGAGAGGATGTGATGTGGGGAATCTGCTGCCTTCCTGCCTCAGCTCAATTAATTCCAGGGAGGGAAAACTGATGAATGGCCTTCCCGCCTAACTCCAACTGAGACACCTCACTGGGCAATGAAGAGCCTCACCCCATCACCACTGGCACTGACTGGGAGTCACCATGTGGGGAAGGCCGAGAAGCCAACTTGTGGGATCCTCGGGAGTTCCTCATTGTTCGGCACTCAACCTGATCAAGAGACCCTGTATTGGGAGGAGGGTGTGGTGGCCACCGAGAGCCAGTCCCCTGCCTTGGCCTCCAATGATCCACATCCCATTCCGTCCCCACCTAAACTTTAGTATGGGTCCCTAATTGACCCTGGGTCTCCAGTTGCTCCGATACCAGAACCACTCACCATTCCCAGAGGCTGAGAGCAAATAATTGTTGACCTCTGATTGGTTGAAAGCTCTCAGCCGGTGAGATGTCTTACCCAGGGTTCATAATCCTAGGGGAGACACAATGCCGTCCTCCTAAGGCACTTAACATAAAGTGATGGCCCCGACTGAGGCAGCAAGGAGCCCCTGCTGCTTCTCCAGCAGGCAAGTGAGAGCCCCGTTGTAAATATTACATTTTGCCCGTTGATGCTCATGCCATTTAATCAAGATTCCACTTTGCTGTAGTGGAACATTAACCCTGATCCTGACTTACAAAATAAATGAATAAATGAACTTTCTTATCAGAAGATCTGCATTGCAGCTTTCTAATGTACTCCCTCATTCCAGAGGAGAGAACCCAACCTGAGGGTGTTTGCTCCCCGATGTTGGAACCGGGAGTTCACTGTTGTAATCCTCCACACAACCCTCTTCTCAAAGTTGGTAGTTCATCTCCCAATAGTTGGTGGGAACAATGTAGAAAAGTTCCCCATTCACAGAACCTTGTAGAAAATTGAAAATTCACCTCTTGGATATTTTTGGGAGAAGTGGAACAAAAATGCCGCACCAGCCTCTTCTGAATCAGTCATAGATATAGATATAGAGAAATACAGCACAGAACAGGCCCTTCGGCCCACGATGTTGTGCCGAACGTTTGTCCTAGGTTAATCATAGATCATAGAATTTTGGACACAAAGGGCAATTTATCATGGCCAATCCACCCAACCTGCACATCTTTGGACTGGTGTCATGATACTGATATCTACAGCTCAGCTTCAGATAGACCCTCAGAGCATCTCCTGATCCAAAAAGCATCACCGTCTGACAGTTAGAAACAGCCATTGTGCACAGAAAATTGAAACACTCCACATTCAAATTGCAATGCTGATCTTGTCATTAAAATATTCAACTTCCCTCTTCCATGATTTGTGTTCCATCTGCTCAGCATTTTGCTGGTAATCACTGTCCATGGGAAATATCTGCAAGACAAGTGGAAGCTGTACGTACACAGCACAGAGAGAATGTTTTATTCTCATTTCTAGTGTTTCTGCAATGAAGTGACAGTGCAGCATCCTGTTACAATTTCATGTTTTCCAACTGAAGCGCAATGTAAGTAGGCAAATTAACGACAATTTTGAAGTTGTAATTAAAGCTGTAACTGACGCTACAAATTCTTTGTACATAGTCAGATCATATTCAATATCTTGTGGGCAGAACAACAACAGGGAGCAAAACATTCAATTCAGAAACACCGTCGATATAAAGCTGTGCTGATTCTTTCAACTATATGGCCTTGCAATGACCCTACATGCAACCCCCACCCCCAGACATTCCCAGGTAAGATTTGCATGGCAGTTGCTTGGGAAGTGCAAACTTCCAGTGGGCAATTGCTCTGCCCTAGGAAACATCCGGAAAGGTAATTTAAACTTTGGATGGTTCTGACTCTGTTACCTAAATAGTTCAAAATCAGATAAAGTGAGAAGAGTTAAAACCACATCTAGATTATGGGTAACTTTCGTACTGGCTCACATCAAGCCCTCATGGGACTCCCCTTACACCCCAACTACTCTCCCCCCTCCCAAATTGGACCCCTCACACTACCAAGGACTCCCTCCAAAGCTCAGTCTGACTCCCACCAGCTCAGTTTGCTGCCCAAAATAACCCCCACGCCAAGTGCCTGACTCCTCCCCTCACTGGCTGCCTGACTGCCATCCTCCACTCCCTAACCTTTAACCTGGCAAATCTACCTTCTCCTTGACTGGACCGTTAAATCTCCTTGATTTGCTGTAGCTAATGCCCTAAAACCAATGGGATGGCCTCCTTCCCTCCAACTCTCTAACATTTGCCAGAAGCTGTAAGTCCCCAGGAGCACGCTGCTTTGTATAGTTCCTCCCTGGCTTGAGTCGGAAGGTCGGGCAAGGCTGGCTCGAAAACACGAGGTGGATTGGCAATCTCATTCTGAGAGCAATTCCGTGGCAGTTCAGCCAGCAGACAGTCCATCATGGCAGCATCAGCTCATGTAAAGAGCTATCCAGTCTTGTTCCACACCCCGGTTTTTCCATCTCAAGCCATAGGACTGGTTTAGCTCACTGGGCTAACGCTGGCTTTGAAAGCAGACCAAGGCAGGCCAGCAGCACGGCTGAATTCCCATACCAGCCTCCCCGAACAGGCGCCGGAATGTGGCGACTAGGGGCTTTTCACAGTAACTTCATTGAAGCCTACTTGTGACAATAAACGATTTTCATTTTCATTTAATTTCATTCCTCTTTAAGTACATGTCCAATGGCTTTTGGAAGTTCCTATCGAATCTAATTCCATTGGCAGAGCAGACAGTGTATCACAGATCTTAAAAGTCACCATTGGAAAAACATTTCACCTTTTTCCTCTGGTTTGCTTCTCACATCATGACCTCTGGTTACCACCAAATTTTCCAGAGGAAATCATTTCTCCCTTCTTGCCCTATCAAAAATGCTCATGGTTTTAGACAAATAACGGGCTACAAAGCAAAGCCAAGCAGTATCTCTGGCAGCAGTGCACTCCTCCCCGATGAACTCAATGCATTTTGTGCTCGGTTTGAGCAGGTAACCAACAATCCACTATCGAGTGCCCCAGCAACCCATAATTCACCCATACCCACCATCACAGTTTCCGAAGTCAGATTGGCCTTCCTGAAAGTGAACCCACGGAAGGCGATGGGCCCGGACGGGATCCTTGGTCGTGCACTCAGAGCCTGCGCATACCAGCTGGCAGAGGTATTCACAGACATCTTTAACCTATCCCTACTCCACTCCGAGGTCCCCACCTGCTTCAAGAAGACCACCATCATACCGGTACCAAAGAAGAACCAGGCAATGTGCCTCAATGACTACCGCCCGGTGGCCCTGACTTCAGTTGTAAGGAAGTGCTTTGGGAGACTGATCATGAAGCGCATCACCTCCATACTCCCGGAACGCCTTGATCCACTGCAATTCGCATACCGTCGCAACCGGTCCACATCAGACGCCATTTCCCTGGCCCTACACTCATCCCGAGAGCATCTCGACAACAAGGACTCCTACATCAGACTCCTAATTATTGACTACAGCTCCGCCTTCAACACCATAATCCCAGCCAAGCTCATATCAAAGCTCCAAAACCTAAGACTTGGCTCTCCACTCTGCAACTGGATCCTCGAATTTCTGACCAACAGACCACAATCAGTAAGAATAAACACCAACACCTCCTCCACAATAGTCCTCAATACCGGTGCCCCGCAAGGCTGCGTACTTAGCCCCCTACTCTACTCCCTGTACACACACGACTGCGTGGCAAAACTTGGTTCCAACTCCATCTACAAGTTTGCTGATGATACGTCCATAGTGGGCCGAATCTCGGATAGTGACGAGTCAGAATACAGGAGGGAGATAGAGAACCTAGTGGAGTGGTGTAACGACAACAATCTCTCCCTCAATGCTGGCAAAATGAAAGGGCTGGTCATTGACTTCAGAAAGCAAAGTACTGTACACACCCCTGTCAGCATCAATGGGGCCGAGGTGGAGATGGTTAGCAATTTCAAATTCCTAGGAGTGCACGTCACCAAAAATCTGTACTGGTCCACTCACGTCGACACTACCACTAAGAAAGCACAACAGCGCCTATACTTCCTCAGGAAACTATGGAAATTCATCATGTCCACATTAACCCTTACCAACTTTTACAGATGCACCATAGAAAGCATCCTATTGGGCTGCATCACAGCCTGGTATGGCAACTGCTCGGCCCAGGACCGCAAGAAACTTCAGAGAGTCGTGAACACAGGCCAGTCCATCACACAAACCCCTGCCTCCCATCCATTGACTCCATCTACACCTCCCGCTGCCTGGGGAAAGCGGGCAGCATAATCAAAGACCCCCTCCCACCCGGCTTACTCACTCTTCCAACTTCTTCCATCGGGCAGGAGATACAGAAGTCTGTGAACGCGCACTAGAAGATTCAAAAACAGTTTCTTCCCCACTGTTACCAGAGTCCTAAATGACCCTCTTATGGACTGACCTCATTAACAATCCACCCTGTATGCTTCATCCGATGCCAGAGCTTATGTAGTTACATTGTATATCTTGTGTTGCCCTATTATGTATTTTCTTTTATTCCCTTTTCTTCCCATGTACTTAATGATCTGATGAGCTGCTCACAGAAAAATATTTTTCACTGTCTCTTGGTACACGTGACAATAAACAAATCCATTCCAATCCAACATCTTTATTAGGTTTCCCTTTCACCTCGTCTGTCCAAAGAAATAAAATTCCTGAACCGTTACCTCTGTCTCGCCTTCCACAGATGCTGCCAGACCTGCTGAGTTTATCCAGTATTTTCTGCTTTTATTGGATTGGATTGGATTAGTTTATTGTCACGTGTACCGAGGTACAGTGAAAAGTATTTTTCTGCGAGCAGCTCAACAGATCCTTGATGAAAATAAAATTAAAATTAAATACATAATAGGGCAACACAAGATATGCAATGTAATTATTTAAACACCGGCATCGGGTGAAGCATACAGGGTGTAGTGTTAATGAGGTCAGTCCATAAGAGGGTCATTTAGGAGTCTGGTGACAGCGGAGAAGAAGTTGTTTTAGAATCTGTCCGTGCTTGTTCTCAGACTTTTGTATCTCCTGCCCGATTTTAGATTTCCAACATCCACAGTAGTTTGCTTTTAATTTAATATAATTATTATTAACTGTCTTGTCAACTTTGCCCAAGATGTTGGAAAATGGTGACAATGCGTTTCACTCCGCACATCAAGTAGGCAGCGTTTGCATATCATTCGCAGGCCCAACCCAGTACTCTCTGACATGGTTATACCTTTAGTTCCCTCAAACCATTAATATACAATGTGAACAGTTGGGGTCCTAGCACTGATCCCTGCGGTACCCCTGACAATCAGATAAGGACCCATTTTGTCCAACACTTTGCTTCCTGTCTGTTAACCAGCTTTCTCTCCAACTCAAGACACTACCTGTAATCCCATGCACTTTAATTTTACATATTAATCAGTTATGTGAGGCCTTGTTTAAAGCTTTCTGAAAGTTTAAATAAACCACATCCACCCTTCTCAGATTTTTGGGACATTGGAACAGGTTCTCGGGGGGGTGGGACCATTACAAATCAGATGGTCTACACCTGGGCAGGACTGGAACCAATGTCCCAGGGGGTGCTTTTGCTAACACTGTTGGGGAGGTTTAAAACTAATGTGGCAGGGGGATGGGAACCAGATTAGGAAGTTAGAGGTCAATAAAGAGGCAGAAACTAAAGCCAGTAAGGAACTAGATAATAAACTCATTGTGACTAAGGGGAAGAGTAGACAGGGAAGAGATGATGAACGCAAAGGGACAGTTTTAATGCGAGAAGTGTAGCAGGTAAGGCAGATGAGCTTAGGGCTTGGGTTAGTACCTGGGAATATGATGTTATTGGTATTACTGAGACTTGGTTGAGGGAAGGACAGGACTGGCAACTGAATATCCCAGGGTATAGATGCTTCAGAAGGGATAGAGTGGGAGGTAGAAGGGGTGGAGGAGTTGCATTACTGGTCAGAGATGATATCACAGCTGTGATTAAGGAGGGCACTATGGAGGATTCGAGCACTGAGGCAATATGGGTAGAGCTAAGAAATAGGAAGGGTGCAGTAACATTGTTGGGACTTTACTACAGGCCTCCCAAAAGCGAGCATGAAGTGGAGGTACAAATATGCAGACAGATTATAGAAAAATGTAGGAGCAATAGGGTGGTTGTGATGGGAGATTTTAACTTCCCCAACATTGAATGGGACACGTGTAGTGTTGGAGGCGTAGATGGAGCAGAATTTGTAAGGAGCTTCCAGGAGAGATTTTTAGAGCAGTATGTAAATAGTCCAACTCGGGAAGGGGCCATACTGGACCTGGTATTGGAGAATGATCCCGGACAGCTGGTTGAAGTTTCAGTCGGTGATTACTTTGGGAATAGCGATAGTTTTAGAATACTCATGGACAAAGACGAGAGTGGTCCTAAAGGAAGAGTGCTAAATTGGGGAAAGGCCGAGTGTAACAAAATTTGGCAGGAGCTAGGGAATGTGGATTGGGAGCAGCTGTTTAAGGGTAAATCCACATTTGAAATGTAGGAGTCTTTTAAGGAAAGGTTGATTAGAGAGCAGGACAGACATGTCCCTGTGAAAATGAGGGATAGAAATGGCAAGATTAGGGAACCATGGATGACGGGTGGAATTATGAGACTAGCTAAGATGAAAAAGGAAGCATACATAAGATCGAAGCAACTCAAAACTGATGAAGCTTTGGAGGAATATCGGGAAAGTAGGACGAATCTCAAACGCACAGTAAAGAGGGCTAAAAGGGGTCATGAAATACCTTGGGCGCGATTCTCCGCTCCCCACGCCAGGTGGCAGTATTGCAGGAGTGCCGCTCTGGCACCCCCTGCAATTCTCCCAACCCCCAAAATGGCGTGTCGCGTTTTGTGACACGCCGCTTGGAGAATCGTCGCTCGCAGTTTTTCCCAGCGACCGGCGATTCTCCGGCCCAGATGGGGCGAGCGGCCTGACGACCGCGACGGGTTCACGCTGGTGGCAACCACACGTGGTCGCTGCCGCCGTGAACAGCGCGCGACAGGTAAGTTTGGGGCCTGTGGGGGGTGGAGAGGGGATCGAGCACCACGGGCGGGCTCAGGAGGTGACTGGCCCGTGATCGCTGCCCACCGATCGTCGGGCCGACGTCTGTAAACGGCGCATTCCTTCCCCTCGGCCGCCCCGCAAGATCAAGCCGCCACGTCTTGCGGAGCAGCGGAGGGGAAGACGGCAGCCGCGCATGCGCAAGTTGGAGCCGGCCAACCTGCGCATGCGCGGCTGACATCACTTAGGAGCCGCCGGCCGCGTCATTCTCAGCGCGCCGCTTTGACGCAAACTTCAAAGCACGGCGGCTGAGTTTCCCGCAACGCCGCTCTTAGCGGGGGTGGGGGGGGGGAGAATAGGGGATGAGGAGCGGAAATACTCCGGGTTTCACTCCAGCATCGGCCGTTGCGGAGAATTTCACCCCTTCGCTAATAGGGTTAAGGAAAATCTCAAAGCCTTTTATTCGTATATAAGGAGCAAGAGGGTAACTAGAGAATGGATTGGCCCACTCAAAGACAAAAGAGGGAATTTATGCGTGGACTCAGAGGAAATGGGTGAGATTCTTAATGAGTACTTTGCATCGGTATTCACCAAGGAGAGGAACATGACGGATGTTGAGGCTAGGGATGGATGTTTAAATACTCTAGGTCATGTCGGCATGAGGAAGGGGGAAGTTTTGGGTATTCTAAATGGCATTAAGGTGGACAAGTCCCCAGGACCGGATGGGATCTATCCCAGGTTACTGAGGGAAGCGAGGGTCGAAATAGTTGGGGCCTTAACAGATATCTTTGCAGCATCCTTGAGCACGGGTGAGGTCCCGGAGGACTGGAGAATTGCTAATGTTGTCCCTTTGTTTAAGAAGGGTAGCAGGGATAATCCAGGGAATTATAGACCTGTGAGTTTGATGTCAGTGGTAGGCAAACTGTTGGAGAAGATACTGAGGGATAGGATCTATTCACATCTGGAAGAAAATAGACTTATTAGTGATAGGCAGCATGGTTTTGTGCAGGGAAGGTCATGTCTTACAAACCTAATAGAATTCTTTGAGGAAGTGACAAAGTTAATTGATGAGGGAAGGGCTGTAGATGTCATATACATGGACTTCAGTAAGGCGTTTGATAAAGTTTCCCATGGCAGGTTGATGGAAAAAGTGAAGTCGTATGGGTTCAGGGTGTACTAGCTAGATGGATAAAGAACTGGCTGGGCAGCAGGAGACAGAGAGTAGTGGTGGAAGGGAGTTTCTCAAAATGGAGAAAGGTGACTAGTGGTGTTCCACAGGGATCCGTGCTCAGACCACTGTTGTTTGTGATATACATAAATGATCAGGACGAAGGTATAGGTGGTCTGATTAGCATGTTTGCAGATGATACTAAGATTGGTGGATTTGCAGATAGTGAGGAGGACTGTCAGAGAATACAGCAAAATATAGATAGATTGGAGAGTTGGGCAGAGAAATGGCAGATGGAGTTCAATCCAGGCAAATGCGAGGTGATGCATTTTGGAAGATCTAATTCAAGAGCGGACTATATGGTCAATGGAAGAGTCCTGGGGAAAATAGTTGTACAGAGAGATCTGGGAGTTCAGGTCCATTGTACCCTGAAGGTGGCAACGCAGGTTGATAGAGTGGTCAAGAAGGCATACAGCATGCGTGCCTTCATTGGACGGGGTATTGAGTACAAGAGTCGGCAGGTCATGTTACAGTTGTGTAGGACTTTGGTTAGGCCACATTTGGAATACTGTGTGCAGTTCTGGTCGTCACATTACCAGAAGGATGTGGATGTTTTAGAGAGGGTGCAGAGGAGGTTCACCAGGATGTTACCTGGTATGGAGGGTGCTAACTATGAAGAAAGGTTGAGTAGATTAGGATTGTTTTCGTTGGAAAGACGGAGGTTGAGGGGGGACCTGATTGAGGTCTACAAAATTATGAGAGGTATGGATAGGGTGGATAGCAACAAGCTTTTCCCAAGAGTGGGGGTGTCAGTTACAAGGGGTCACGATTTCAAGGTGAGAGGGGGAAAGTTTAAGGGAGATGTGCGTGGAAAGTTTTTTACGCAGAGGGTGGTGGGTGCCTTAAATGCTTTGCCAGCGGAGGTGGTAGAGGCGGGCACGATAACATCATTTAAGATGCATCTAGACAGATATATGAACAGGCGGGGAACAGAGGGAAGTAGATCCTTGGAAAATCGGGTACAGGTTTAGATAAAGGATCTGGATCTGCGCAGGCTGGGAGGGCCGAATGGCCTGTTCCTGTGCTGTAATTTTCTTTGTTTTGTTGTTCTCCCTGGTCAACTCAACTAGTTACATCTTCAAAGAATTCCAGTAGATTTGTTAGGCATGATTTTCCTTTCATAAACCCATTCTGTCTGTGTCTGATTACACCACTGCTTTCCAAATGCTGCGCTGTGAAATCCTTGATAATGGACTGTCGCAACTTCCAACCTACTGACGTTGATGTTAGGGTCACTGTGTGTCGAAGGAGTATGTTGTGGAGATGCTGGCATTGGACTGGGGTGGGCACAGTAAGAAGTCTTTCAACAGCAGGTTAAAGTCCAACATGTTTGTTTCAAACACTAGCTTTCGGAGCGCTGCTCCTTCACCTGAGGAAGGAGCAGTGCTCCGAAAGCTAGTGTTTGAAACAAACATGTTGGACTTTAACCTGGTGTTGTAAGACTTCTTACTATCAGGAGTATGGTATAGAGTATAGTATATTATATTGATTCACTGTGGTGTGAATTCTCTGAGAATTGCCCACTTCAAGCATGGATTTTTGCAGGTGTCAGTAATCACTGAATTTACTTTTGATTCCTTTACTGAAAATGTAATGATGTGTGACATTAACACTGCTCTGCAGTGTGCAAAACAAGAACTGTAGTTTAATTATCTCATTAAAAACTGCCTCGGATTCGTGCTTTACACCATGATAGACTGATCTTGCAGAGGCAACCCATTTCACAATGAAAACTGCTTCATATTCAAGATTTGGATCATGCACATGATCCCACTTAATAAATGAAGGGATTCCTTATTCTTGAACTTATTAGCAATGCTGTAACTCCAAACCTCAGGACAAGGGAATAATTGGGAAATGCCAAACCCTGACGTGTTTAAGACCATATTGTCTGAGTTATATTGACTCCCCATTGGGGTACAGTGCCACACAAACCAATTATCATCCAGTATACTACCAAGGTGGGTATTTCTTTTTATTCTTTACTGGGCTGTGGGTGTTATCGGCTGTGCCAGCATTTATCGCCCATCCCGAGCAATTAAGAATCAACCACACTACTGTAGGTTTGGGGTCACATGTAGGCCAGACCAGGTAAGGACGGCAGATTTCCTTCCCTGAAGGACCTCAGTGAACCAGATGGGATTTTACGACAATCGATGATGGTTTCATGGTCAGCATTAGACTTTTAATTCCAGATTTTTATTAGATTCAAATTTCACCATCTGCTGAGGTGGGATTTGTACCCAGGCCCACCGAACAATACCCTGGGTCTGTGGGTTACTAGTCAAGTGACAATACCACTATGCCATCACCTTCCCCTATTATGGATGATTAGGTCTAGACTGTGTGTGTCAGCAGCTGTTTAACCACATTACTGAGCCTGAACTGCTCCTTATCAAACTGCAGGGAAGGCAGTAGCTGGGCAGAGGTCTTAAGGTGGGGAGTACAAATTTAGTGTTAGAAGCATAGAATCTCTACAGTGCAGATGGAGGCCATTCAGCCCATCAGGTCTGCATCAACCATTTGAAAGAACACGCTACCTAGGCCCACTCCACTGCCCTGACCCCCATAACCCCCATTTTCAGAGGAGATTTACTAGGATGTTGCCTGGTATGGAGGGAAGGTCTTACGAGGAAAGACTCAGGGACTTGAGGTTGTTTTCGTTAGAGAGGAGAAGGCTGAGAGGTGACGTAATAGAGACATATAAGATAGTCAGAGGGTTAGATAGGGTTGACAGTGAGAGTCTTTTTCCTCGGATGGTGATGACCAACACGAGGGGACATAGCTTTAAATTGAGGTGTGGTAGATATAGGACAGATGTCAGAGGCAGTTTCTTTACTCAGAGAGTAGTAGGGGTGTGGAACGCCCTGCCTGCAACAGTAGTAGACTTGCCAAATTTGAGGGCATTTAAATGGTCACTGGATAGACATATGGATGAAAATGGAATAGTGTAGGTCAGATAGGCTTCAGATGGTTTCACGGGTCGGCGCAACATCGAGGGCCGAAGGGCCCATACTGCGCTCTAATGTTCTATGTTCTATGTTCTAACCCCATCTTATTGGCACATCCAGGACACTAAAGGGCAATTTTACCATGGCCAATCCACCTGACCTCCATATTTTTGGACTGTGCATTGATGTTCATAGATGGGGCAGCACGGTAGCACAGTGGTTAGCACTGTTGCTTCACAGCGTCAGGGTCCCATGTTCGATTCCCGCCTTGGTTCACTGTCTGTGCGGAGTCTGCACGTTCTCCCCGTGGCTGCGTGGGATCCTTCCGGGTGCTCCGGTTTCCTCCCACAAGTCCCGAAAGACATGCTTGTTAGGTGAATTGGACATTCTGAATTCTCCCTCAGCGTACTCGAACAGGTGCCGGAATGTGGTGACCAGGGGCTTTTCACAGTAACTTCATTGCAGTGTTAATATAAGCCTACTTGTGAAAATAATAAAGATTAGTATTATTATTAGTCATGTTCAGAGATAGTCTCTAATGAATCCAATCAGGAAATTAGGAGTAACATCTTTCCTCAGAGAATATAGGACTTACTGTCACTTTCAAGTGGTGAAGGGGAAACTAGGTATGTTCATGAGGGAGAAAGGTAAAGAGAGATGAATTAAAATGGGTGGAAGGTGTGAAAAATATACAGTGGCACAGAGCGGTCAGATAGTCTGTCTCTGTAAATTATTTCTCCTCCCAAATATAAAAAGGAAACCATAACGCCTCCCTTCTCATTTTTAATCAGCGGACCAGCTAACAAGGCACAGGTTGTCGACTAAATCAATTGTTTTCCGGGGTTGCCGAGGTAATTTTGATTTTGAGCACGAGTCTAAAAATAGTGACGGCAAATTCGCTTTTACATTCCATACTCTGAATATCAGTATCGCAAGAAAAAACCACATCCCCTTCAACAAATACACATATAATTCACTTCCATTATTCAGATTCCAATATCTGCTTTCCATTTCACCAATGACTGTGTCATAATGAAAAATGTATTAACATCTGCTGAAAAATGGGTCAGCAGATTCCTGAATTGAACTGAAAAGATGATAAAACGCAATAATAATTTACACATCCATTCCTGATAAATAATCAACTGACATGGAATGTCATGGAATTCATTTTTTTTTTTCAATTTTACTCTCCTGAATACCATATCCTAGCTTCTTTCAGCAGTCTCAACCTCCCCTGTTATTGAAAATGGCAACAGAATTTTCACTCCAAATTCGTTTTGCTCGACAATGGCCTTTAATCTTGGAGAGATTCCTTTGATATGTTATCGATTTATTATTCGGTTTCATTGATGAGATTGAAGGACAAGGAAAAAAGAAAGCCTTGCATTTATATCGCGCCTTTCCCATCCACTGGACAACTTTCCAGGCAATTAAGTAATTTTGAAGTGTAGCCACTGAGTATGAGTTAGAACATAGAACATACACCATGGGCACGATTCTCCACCCCCCACGCCGGCTGGGAGAATAGCGGGAGGGCCTCCCGACATGTATGAGTTTGTGCACAGTATGGTCCCACAATAGGCAGTTCAAAAAAATATCAGATTTACTTCCTTTTCAAATTATTTTTGCTTTTGGGATGAAAATTGGACAGATACCAGGGATGGCTCCTTGGGTTTTTATTTTCAAAATGGAGTGATAGGGCTTTTTAACATCTACATCGAAGAGAGCAGATAGGGTCATAGTTTAATGTCCCCATCTGAACGATGGCACCTCTGACAGTGCAGCACCCCCACCAGTCCTGCACTATAGTGCCAGCCTGGATTTTATGCTCACGACTCCAGAATGGGACTTGGACCCATAACCCTTTGGCTGTTATATCAGCCTGGGCTAATGCATGGTCAATTCCAGACCCACAGGCCCCCGAGTCCCAACGTAAATGAATTAACCAATATCCGGAGATCTTTGACGCTCAACTGCTCCAATGACTCAAACCAGATTTAAACTCAAACATTAAAAAACCTGTTTATTGTATCAAGAAAATAGATACACATGTAATGGAAATAATAGAACAATGGCCTCCTTCTCTAATTATCACCCAAACCCCATCCCACCCTCCATCCAGACACATACAAGACACGGTGGACGGGAAGGAAAGGTTAAAAAATAGCAGGGATTCAAAGGGATGAGATGAATCTTTGCTGTGGAGGAGGTAATCTTTACAGTCAGCAATCTTGAACTTATTAGTTCATTTGGATCTTTTAGAATTTGCCTTCAATTGGACCTCGTGGGCTGCAGGAATTCCTCTGGAGACTCACCTTCACTGATACAGACCTCCACCAGATTGACTCTCAGTCTCACTGAGATAGCACCAGAATTATCCACCTGAGAGTTTACATCAGGATCACCGACCACTCTGCCTTTCAGCTGTTTGTCTGGCCTTTGTGCAGGGTTTCCGGCTGCGGTTAGAGAGAGAGAAAAGGGTTCCGTTCAAAACCAAAAGTCTGTAGTTTACAAACAGCCAGAGGACAAATATTGAAAGAAAGCTGGGATCAATCATGGATTTAAAAGAGGTTTCTTACATGACCAAGTGGAAGATGAAGTTGAAGGCCAACCTTAACCAGAAAGGGGCAGGCGTATGGTGTACCAATGGTACATAGGAACATAGGAAATAGGAGAAGTCGGTAATTCAGCCCCTCGAGCCTGCTCCGCCATTCAATCAGATCATGGCTGATTTCTTCCTGGTCACAAATCCACCTCCCCCCCTGTTCCCCATATCCCTTTAACCCATTTTTCAAAATCAGAAATATATCTATCTCCTTCTTAAAATCACTTAATGAAATCAGACTCCACCGCACTATGGGGCAGTGAGTTCTACAGGTTCACCACCCTCTGCGAGAAGCAGTTCCTCCTCATCTCAGTTCTGAATCTACTGCTTCTCAGTCTCTATCTGTGACTTTTCATTTAAAATTTCCCCACAGGGGGGGACATCTGACCTACGTTTACTTTATCAATCCCTTTCAGTATTTTATCCACCTCGATCAGATCCCCTCTCACTCTTCTAAACTTCAGAGAGTATAAACCCAAACTGTTTCATCTTTCCTCCTACGTCAACCCTTTCCTCTCCAGAATCAACCTGTTCCTCTATGGAGAACACCGGGATCTATATCTGGAATACATACAGGTTAGGTGGATTGGCCATGATAAATTGCCCTTAGTGACCAAAAAAGTTTAAGAGGGGTTATTGCGTTACGGGAATATGGGGCGAGATTCTCCGCAAATGGGGAGAATCGTAAAGGCTGCCGTGGGACAGGCCGTGACCCACGGCAGCCTTCACGCCCACTTCCGGGGCCGATTCTCCCCCCCGGGCGGGGCTAGGAGCGCGTCCCCGTGCGTCACGGCGGCGTGGCCTTGACGACGGTCGACAAGGCCGCACGTCAAGCATCACGCCGGCTGACGCAGCATCAGCCGGTGTGACGTTTGATGTGCGGCCTTGTCAACCGATCGATCGCGGGCCTATGCCCCCCTTGGCATGGCTGTGGTACTGCCGTGCCAATCGGGTCCCCAGATGCCCCAAACGGGACCCAAACGGGCATCTGGCACCCGTTTCATGACGGCAGCGAGCAGGTGTATTTGTTCCCATGTTGAAACGGGCGTGAAGGCCCGGCCACTCGACCCATCGGCCTCGGAGAATCATCGCTCGCCGTAAAAAACGGCGAGCGCCGATTTGTGGCGTGGGTCGGGCGTGGGGAGGGGAGAATAGCGGGAGGGCATGAAAAATGTCGGGAGGGCCTCCCGCTATTCTCCCAGCCGGCGTGGGGGGGTGGAGAATCGCGCCCATGGTGTATGTTCTATGTTCTAATAGGTGACTGCTGCTATCTTCTGCTTGCTGCGATACTATCACAAAGAGGAGAATTCTATCCATAAGGCCATAAGATGTAGGAGCAGAAGTAGGCCATTCGGCCCATCGAGTCTGCTCTGCCATTCAATGAGATCATGGCTGCTGTGATATGATAATCCTCAAATCCACTTTCCCACCTTATCCCCATAACCCTCGATTCACTTTCTGATTAAAAACCTGTCTCTCTCAGCCTTGAACATACTTTTTCAAAAAATAAATTCAGAGTACCCAATTATTTTTTTCCAATTGAGGGGTAATTTAGCGTGGCCAATCCACCTAACCTGCAAATCTTTGGGTTGTGGGTGTGAAACCCATACAGACACGGGGAGAATGTGCAAACTCCACACGGACAGTGACCCAGGGCCGGGATTCGAACCCGGGTCCTCAGCGCCGTAGGTAGCAGTGCTAACCACTGTGCCACGTGTCGCCCCAGCTTTCAACATACTTAACGACCCAGCCTCTACAGCTCTCTGCGGTAAAGAATTCCACAGATTCATTATCCTTCGAGAGAAGAAATTCTCTTTTGTCTTGAATGGGCCACCCCTTATTCTGAGATCATGCTCATGAGGAATAATTTTAACACAAACCACCACCCACCCACGCCACTCCCCCTATGCCCCCCACAAGAATGCCACATACATGAGGTTGAAACAATTGTACATATTGCTACCAAAATCAATAACAATTGAGCCGCAGGCTCAGGGAATACCGGCCACCATTTTCACTTATTTTTAAAAAGTCCCCAGGATCTTCACAGGAGCATTGTCAAACAAAAATTGATCCTGAGCCGCATAAGTAGATAGTAGGAGATGCTGCCATTGGTGGACGTGTCTTCACTTGACTGGGCTCTCCCCACTGCCACCGCCCCCCCCCCCCCCACCCGCCCCCGGCCACCCCCTCCTCCACCTCAAGAACTCACTTTCCTCTTTAAAGATTGATGCGATCATCAATTCACACGATACAGAGTTGAAGTGAACAGTGGCTTTAATCAACTAGAACAGTGCCTGCCTGCGACTGCTCTGCAATGAGAGCCGCCTACAGGGCAGCTGCTCTTTATACATTCCCTCAAGGGGGCGGAGCCAGGGGCAGAGCCCACAAGGGCACCAACATGATACAATCAGTGTAGTACAGTACAATGGTCTATAGGTGGAGCCCACATGGGCAACAGCGTGATACAATGTAATACAGTGGTGAATGGTTATATAATACGTTCACCACAAAGATGTCACTTAAAACCTAACTTTTTTACCAAGTTTTTAATCACCTGTCTTAGTATCGCCGTATCTAGTTCAATGTCAAATTTTATTTGGCAAGGTGTCTGTGAAGCTCATTGGGATGTTTCAACACATTGACGGCGCAATACAAATGCAGAAGAAAAACCACTGCAGATGCTGGAAACCTGTAATAAAAGCAGAAAATGCTGGAAATGTTCAGCAGGTCTGGCTGCGTTAGTCAAGGTTCCATTCCTCTACCTGAAACATTAAATCCGTTTCTCTCTCTCCATAGACGCTACCTGACCTGCTGAGTATTTCCAGCGTTTTCTGCATTCATTCCACATAAAAGTAAGTTATTGTTGTGCATTTAATTTACAGCATGAAGACACAGTAAGCCTTGATTTAACGTCCCCTGGGATATTCTGCAGTCACAAAATATCATTTTCCATGTTGGACAGAAAAAGAAGCAACAATGGATTTCAGTAAAGCGTTTGATAAGGTTCCCCACGGTCGGCTATTGCAGAAAATACGGAGGCTGGGGATTGAGGGTGATTTAGAGATGTGGATCAGAAATTGGCTAGTTGAAAGAAGACAGAGAGTGGTGGTTGATGGCAAATGTTCAGAATGGAGTTCAGTTACGAGTGGCGTACCACAAGGATCTGTTCTGGGGCCGTTGCTGTTTGTCATTTTTATAAATGACCGAGAGGAGGGCACAGAAGGTTGGGTGAGTAAATTTGCAGACGACACTAAAGTCGGTGGAGTTGTAGACAGTGTGGAAGGATGTTGCAGGTTACAGAGGGACATAGATAAGCTGCAGAGCTGGGCTGAGAGGTGGCAAATGGAGTTTAATGTAGAGAAGTGTGAGGTGATTCACTTTGGAAAGAATAACAGGAATGCGGAATATTTGGCTAATGGTACAATTCTTGGTAGTGTGGATGAGCAGAGGGATCTCGGTGTCCATGTACATAGATCCCTGAAAGTTGCCACCCAGGTTGATAGGGTTGTGAAGAAGGCCTATGGTGTGTTGGCCTTTATTAGTAGAGGGATTGAGTTCCGGAGCCATGAAGTCATGTTGCAGCTGTACAAAACTCTGGTACGGCCGCATTTGGAGTATTGCGTACAGTTCTGGTCGCCTCATTATAGGAAGGACGTGGAAGCTTTGGAACGGGTGCAGAGGAGATTTACCAGGATGTTGCCTGGTATGGAGGGAAAATCTTATGAGGAAAGGCTGATGGACTTGAGGTTGTTTTCGTTAGAGAGAAGAAGGTTAAGAGGTGACTTAATAGAGGCATACAAAATAATCAGAGGGTTAGATAGAGTGGACAGTGAGAGCCTTCTCCCGCGGATGGAGGTGGCTAGCACGAGGGGGCATAGCCTTAAATTGAGGGGTAATAGATATAGGACAGAGGTCAGAGGTAGGTTTTTTACGCAGAGTGGTGAGGCTGTGGAATGCCCTACCTGCAACAGTAGTGAACACGCCAACATTGAGGGCATTTAAAAGTTTATTGGATAAGCATATGGATGATAATGGCACAGTGTAGGTTAGATGGCCTTTAGTTTTTGACTTCCCATGTCGGTGCAACATCGAGGGCCGAAGGGCCTGTACTGCGCTGTATCGTTCTATGTTTTATGTTCTAATTGAATAAGACTTTATTCTAATTCTTTGAGTGTCGCTCGCACAATGCATTTTCTGCCTGAGAACATTGATCAAGTTAAATGTGCTGGATGGGGGCCAGTATGGATGGGGGCCAGTGTGTACAAAACCTGAAGAGATTATTTTCCTGATTCTCTAAAATCAAATAGAGCGTTGAATTTCATTTGCTGTGCAAATATCCAAATGTTCAGAGTTCTGAAGTTGAAGCAAGCAAAACACTGGGTGATAATCTCTGATTTAAACACATCAGTGATTGAATCCAAGGTGAAGGTCAAAACTGACATTGGATCCAGTAACTAACACTTTGGATATGGTGTGATTACAGTATTAGAGTTTTGTTTTCAGTTTAAAACTCTGATTCCCCGACTAATACAGTACTTACAAGATTCTGATGCCAAATCGCCCACTACTGGATCACAAGTTTTTAACTGTTTCCCTTCTGAAATTTAATATTCACAGGAAAACACAAGAAAGTAACAGATAGACATATTTTCCACTTTAATGGATGTACTGACTGGTCAAGTTCTCCACTGAGATGGGCTTATCACGTTTAATCCCTGCTAAAAACAAGAGAACTGATTTTATTTATTCATTCAGGTGGTGTGGGCTTCCACGGCTAGGAGCCACCATTTATTGCCCATCACTAGTTGCCCTTCAGAAGGTGGTGGTGAGTTGCCTTCTTCAACCGCTGCAGTCCACATGCAGTAGGCACATCCACAGTGCTGTCAGTGAGCAAATTCCTGGATTTTGACCTCGCAACAGTAAAGGAGCAGTGACCTATTGCAATCAGGATGGTGTTTGGCTTGGGGGGGGGGGGGGAACTTGGAAGTGGTGGTGTCCCTATGTATCTGCTGCTCCTGTCCTTCCAGATGGCGTGGTTGTGGGCGTGGAAGGTGCTGCCTCAGGAGTCTTGGTGAATTCCTGCAGCGCATCTTGTAGATGGTAGACACGGCTGCCACTGTGCATCGGTGGTGGAGGGAGTGAATGCTTGTGGAAGGGGAGCAATCAAGCGGGGCTGCTTTGTCCTGGGGGGTGTTGAGCTTCATGAGTGCACTCATCCAGGCAAGTGGAGCACATGCCATCAAACTCCTGGCTCGTGTCTTGTAGATTGTGGACATGCTTTGGGAGTCAGGAGGTGAGTTACTCACCGCAGGTTTCCTAGACTCTGGCCTACTCTTGTAGTCACAGTATTTTGGCTAGTCCAGTTCAATTTACGGTAACCCCCCCCAGGATGTTAATATGTTAATAGTGGGGGATTCAGTGATGGTAAAGCTATTGCATGTCAAGTGACAATTGCTTGATTCTCTCTTGTTGGAGATGGTCATTGTCTGGCACTTGTGTGGCGCGAATGTAATTTGCCACTTGTCAGCCCGAGCCTAGATATTAACCAGATCTTGCTGCATTTGGACAGGGACTGCTTCATTATCTGAGGAGTCATGAATGGTGCTGAACATTGTGCAGTCATCCGCAAATATCCCCACTTCTGACCTTATGGTAAAAGGAAGGTCATTGATGAAGCAGCTGAAGGTGGTTGGGCCGAGGACACTACCCTGAGGAACTCCTGCAGTGATGTCCTGGAGCTGAGATGATTGACCTCCAACAACCACAACCATCTTCCTTAGGCTCCATCAAGTGGAGAGTTTTCCCCCTGATTCCCATTGACTCCAGTTCAGCTGGGGCTCCTTGATGCCAAACTCAGCCAAATGTGGCCTTGGTATCAAGAGCAGTCACTCTCACCTCATCTCTTGAGCTTAGCTATTTTGTCCATGTTTGAACCAAGGCTGGAATGAGGTCAGGAGCTGAGTGACCCTGGCGGAACCCAAACTGAGTGTCCATGAGCAGGTTATTGCTGAGTAAGTGCTGCTTGATAGCACTGTTGATGACACTTTCCAACACCTTGCTGATGATCAAGAGGAGGCTGATGGGTCAGCTTAATTTGCCTTGGTTTCATGTACAGGACATGCCTGTGATCAAATGTGATGCAAAGGTTATGAACAAGCTGGCTTATTGGGCTGGATTCTCCATTTGGGAGACTATGTGCCGGTTAGATGGAGTTATGGGGCGTGGATTGGGTCTCGGTAGAATCCACTTTCAGAGGGTTGATGCCGGCTCTGGCCTGCACTGCAGGGATTCTATGTAAATTGGAATTGGTGAAAATTTAATTTAATTCAAGTCCTGGAAAAAAGTAATCTTAATTCAATTGGCTATCAATGTGAAATCACAATGAGTCAAACTCAGCTGACACCAAATTCTGGTTCAGTTGAAGTTGAAAACCATTCCCATCAGCAGAATAGCAAATCCCACAATGCCTCTGACAAGCCCAAGTTTTTATTCCTTCATGGAGAGTGGGTATCGCAAGCTGTGCCAGAATTTACTGCCCTTGAGGAACAGTTAAGCGCCAACCACATTGCTGTGGGTCTGGAGTCACATGTAGGCCAGACCGGGTAAGGACGGCAGATTTCCTTCCCTAAAGGACATTAGTGAACCAAATGGGTTTTTACGACAATTGCTAAGTTTCATGGTCATCATTAAGCTTTTAATTCCAGATTTTTATTGAATTCAAATTTCACCATCTTCAGTAGCGGGATTTGAACCCGGGTCCCTGGAGAATTACTGTGGGTCGCTGGTTTACTAGTCCAGTGACAATACTACAACGTCACCACCTTCCCTTAATTCCACACAGGCAACTCTGAATTAATGAAGCTGTCTAAAGTTTGTCACATGACTCTGAAGCAGAACGTGGATATTGTGAAGGACTGGGAGATTCTGCTCATCATATTCTGAAACAAAAGGTAAACATTTTGGAACAGTTTGACAAGCAGGCGGTCCCTTCAGCAAGGAAGAGGCTGTGAACAGATGCTTACCCTGATAGTGAAGCAGCTTTGCTAATATGGTTCAAGACTGCTGAGTAGAGAGTGCTCCCATCTCTGTTCCAATCCTGCAGGAAAGGGAAGTTGACAAAGAAGCTGGACGACATGGAGTTCACCTGCAGCGACGGATGGCTGGACCGACTCAAAACAACGTATGGCAATTTCGGCCGAACGCTGAATGGTCAGAATGCGGTGTTATGACAGTGATTACTGATGATTTGCTCCAAAATGGTCTCGCCCACTTCTTGTACCAGTACAAACCACATTGGGAACATGGATGAAACAGGACTATTTACTGTCTTTTGTCAAACCACTCTTTGATGTTTAAAGGTGAAATCTGTAATGGTGCCAATATGGATCATATTGAAAACCTGCCGCTTTAGCTGACTTAGTAACAGGAAACAAAGGGTAAAGGTCGATGGCTGCCTTTTCAAATGGAAAGTTATTTCAAGAGGTGTTCACTGGGCTCGGTGTTGGGACCCTGACTGTGTGTTATATAATAATGATTTGCACATGAACATGGGGAGCACGATTGGGAAATTTGCAGAAGAATCAAGGATTGGCCGAGTGGTGGACAGTGTAGGGGATAGCTAAAATCTTCAAAACGATATAGATGGGTTGGTGGAGTGGGCGATAAAGTGGCAGATTGAATTTAAGTGAAGTGTGAGGTCATGAGCTGGATTCTCCATCGACGGGATCTTCCGCTTTGCCGGCAGCGCACTCACGCCCATCGATTTCCCGACGGCGTTGGGGTATCCACATTGGAAACCCCATTGGTCAGCTGCCGGGACAGATGATCCTACTGCTGGTGGGGGCACGTCACACCAGAAAATGGATGCAGCAGGATTGAGAATCCCACCCCATTCATTTTGGGAGGTCAAACAGTTATAGGGAGTACACAATAAATGGGAATATGCTCAGAGGGGTGGATGAAGTGAGAGATCTTGACGTACAAGTACACAGGTCCCTAAAGGCAGCAGTTCAAGGAGACAAGGTTGTAAAGAAAGTATATGGAATGTTCTCCTTCATTGGCAGAGGTATAGAATATAAAAGTCAGGATATAATGTTGGAATTGTATAAACACTGGTGAGGCCTCAACTGGAGTATTGTGGGCAGTTCTGGTCCCCACATTACAGGAAGGATGTTATTGCTCTGGAGAGGGTCCAGAGGATGTTTACAAGAATTTAGAAAAGTGTTGTCACCAGGAGAGATTTGATAGGTTGGGCTTATTTTTCTTTAAACAAAGAAGACTGAGGGTGACTTAATTGAGGTGGACAAAAGTATGAGGGGAAGAGGTAGAGTGGACAGGGTAAAATTGTTCCTCTTGGTGGAGAATTCTAGAACCAGTGGCTACAGATGCAAGATAAAAGGCAGAAGGTGCAGAGGGGACATGAGGGAGAACTGTTTTACGCAGACGGTAGTGAATGTCTGGAATTCGCTGCTCGAGTTGGTGGTGGAGGCAGAGACCCTGAACAGTACCTGGATCTGCACCTTAAGTGCTCTAAGCTACAGGGCTATGGATCAGGTGCAGGAAGGTGGGATTAGAAAGGGCGCCTGGGTCCTTGGGCTGGCATGGACTAGATGGATTGAATGGCGCCTTCTGTGTTCCAACGTTTTTATGATTCTTGTAATGGGAAGGTCCAAGGACTCATATTGCTTCGTAAATATCAAGCCACTATCCATTTCAACTGCTTCCACCACACTGGCTCAAACAGGTTACAACAGATTGAGACGGGGGGGGGGGGGGGGGGGAGCCACCCCGATGACCATCCAGCTTTCACTCACCTGTCAGAGGCCAGCATGGAAACTCCAGCAACGGTAACCAGAGAAACTTACATTGAGGTGGATGATGCTGCATTCTGCATGACAGAACAGATGATACAATCAGAAATGTAATACATTCTTCAACCAAGGAGCCTCAGGAGGCTGATGGCTGTCCTCTGACATGCCCGTTTCCCCTGTCCGATGTTGCAAAGGTTGTTGGGATGCTGTTGGGAAGCTTTGGCATTTTGCATTTCAGTATGAAAACTCTGAAAACATCTGTAACTGCATTGAGAACATGGCGGACTGTATCGTGCTTGGCTGAAGGTAGCACGATGATCGGAGAAAGATTATGGAGGGTTTCTGCACCTGACCCCCAGCATTTCACCAGGTCAGGCCAATGTAATTAATTCAATGATCTGATTGATGGGATGTGGGAGTCACTGGCCAGCCCAGCATTTATTGTTTATCTCCAGTTGCCCTTGAGAAGGTGGTAATGAGCTGCCTACTTGAACCGCTGCAGTGCCTGAGGTGTAGGTACACCCACTGTGCTTGCGTGAGCAAGCTGAACAAATACTTTTTCACACAAGTATTTCTTTATTGTAATTTTGTTTGACATTTGAATCTATTTTTTTATATAGACTGCATTTGTAGGTATATTGTGTTACATAGAGACCTATTCATATCGGAATGAGGCCTCCACAGCTATCACGAAGCTCCATTTAACATAAATCAATGGGTAGATCACGGGGTATGTGACTAAGGCACATTTTACCATATTTGGAACATCAGGTAACATAGCAAAGTGAAAAATATTGAGAATTGAAAATGATTATTTCGCTGGGAGAGTTGGCAGGCTAGTACAACAAGAGTCCTTGGGCTGAATGGACTTTTCACATATGTTCTCAACTTTAATTTTAATCTTGACAAATATTTCAAACTTTTAAGTAAAATGTCAACAAAATTTCAAATGTTCAACAGTGACAATGGATGTAGTATTCCTGTACGATGCAGAATATTGGTATTATTTCTGTTTCAAATTTACGCTCAATGGTTAAGCTTTGCATTAAAATGTGAAAGTGTTTGCAAAAAACAGCTCGTTCTAACATCAAGCCGCTTTGTTCTCTGTCGTCCAGATTAAGTACTGATTTATTATTTTTAGCACCTGTATGTGTTGTCTTACATCATCACTGAATGACATTTGCCACTAATCTGTGTACAGGTGCAAAGTCTTCATGAATCCATCTAATTATGTCTTGTTTCCACAGCGTGTCATTTTCTACACAATTTGCTTTGCTAAAAGTTCTAATTATATTATGTTCACAGACACCATCGACACACACCATAAGCAACAGATGTCTAAGGACATGTGAGATTCTTCTCATGATGTTTTCTACCCGATTGCAGCTTTCTTTCCTGGTTCCAATTTGACTTTCTGCTGTCAAGTAAATTTTATGTTTATTTGTTCATCTTGCCCTTGAATCCAGTCGCACCGGCCTTTCTGCCTGTCTTTATCGAAGACCCTTGTCCAACACCTACTGGAGGCCAGAATGTAGAACATCGCCATGTATTCTTTTCCTGTTGGCTTGATCAAAACCTTTAAATGACTATAATGCTGTTTTAATCCTGGTTTTCAATAATGGGGCATGGAAGCAAAATGGTCACGTCACTGCATTTTGCAATCCAGTGACCTCGGCTAGTAATCTAGAGAGACGAGTTGGGAAGATAAATTCAGTTCATTAAATAAGTCTGCAATAAAAAGTTAGGCTCAGTATGGTGGCCACTGTAAAGCCAATAAAATATTTTTTTAAAGTAGTGGTGACAGTGAAACTCCCAGTTTGTCATAAACCCCTGATAATCTTCCCCTGTCTGTTCAAACCCACAGCAATATGGTTGCCTCGGAGTGGCCGAGAACTCCATTCAGTTGTCTTCAAGAAGGTAGCTCAGCACAGCCTCCTCAAAGAGGATTGAGAATGAGAAATAAATGGCAGCCTCATCAACAATGTCCACTTTCTGAAAATGAGGATAAACACTGATTGGGCAGTCGACTCAGGAACTGATTTACCGTCCTCACCAATACTGTTATCAAAAACCTTTCAGCAACTTACCCCATTCACTGATCTGAGGATTTTTGGAAGTAGTTTATTTTATCTTACCACACAACCAACATGGGTATTATAACCCCACCAGGTTTCTCGTGAGCTCTGGGGAATATAAACTTCCCCGGTAAAGGGAAGGGGCTTCCTCTTGACAGGTGTAGCCCGTCTAGTATAAAAACTCCTCCCAGGACGGGTGGTGACTTGACGGGAAAGTGATTGTTAAAACTTTTTTGTGCTCTAACCCGCTGCTCATGCGTGACCTCTTACCTCGGATCAAACACTGGCGACGAGGGTTCAGTGAGGCTTTCATTGATACCGGTTGCTATGCTCCCGGTCTACCTCTTTCTTCTTCTTGTTCTGACTATGGGGGAGGGGAAAGTTTAGAGGAGATGTGCGAGGCAGGTTTTTTACACAGAGGGTAGTGGGTGCCTGGAACTCGCTGCCGGAGGAGGTGGTGGAAGCAGGGACGATAGTGACATTTAAGGGGGATCTTGACAAATACATGGATAGGATGGGAATAGAGGGATATGGAGCCCGGAAGTGAAGAATATTTTAGTTTCGACGGGCAGCATGGTCGGCGCAGTTTTGGAGGGCCGAAGGGCCTGTTCCTGTGCTATACTTTTCTTTGTTCTTTGCACAAGGTATTTACTTTTGATTTTGTACAGAATTATATTCATTTTAGTTTCATGACTCTAATTGAGTCCTTAGAATATAATTCCAAATCTACACAAGCAAGGTTAGGTGGATTGGCCATGATAAATTGCCCCTCGTATCCAAAATTGCCCTTAGTGTTGGGTGGGGTTACTGGGTTATGGGGATAGGGTGGAGGTGTTGAACTTGGGTAGGGTGCTCTTTCCAAGAGCTGCTGCAGACTTGATGGGCCAAATGGCCTCCTTCTGCATTGTAAATTCTATGATACTATGATACCCGAGTGCATGTCTGTCCTCCAGTATGTCTTTTAACCATCTCCTGATGGCTGGATGTGCCCCTACTTATATTGGAGTGCCTTGTCACATGACCACTGTCTGTACCACCACCAGCCATCTGTCATATTGCTCACAGGCAAATCACCGCACCCTCCATCCTCTTCCCTCCCTTTCCTCCCCTTCACAAATACTCAGACCTTTCTGCTTATGTTTTAAAATATCTTCTCTTGCTAAAGTTTGTGGAAGTTGAGGTAGTTTTAGGTCATTGTTCAGCTGATAAAGTTAAATGTTAAGTTAAATGTTAACGGGTTTCAAAGTTTTGTATTTATTAGATTATTTTTGCTAATAAATGTTTTCCATTAAACTTTACAAGCTGCAACAGATGTCTCACTGAAACATGAAAGCACAACATTTAATTATGGGATAATTATAAATGAATAAGATAATTGAGCTAAACGAGGCAGAAACTTAATAACATGTGTAACACAGTGGCACAGTGGTTAACACTGCAGCCTCACAACACCAGGGACCCACGTTCAATTCAGACCTTTAGTGACTCGGTGGTATTTGCACATTCTC
Source organism: Scyliorhinus canicula (assembly GCF_902713615.1). Lineage (NCBI taxonomy): Eukaryota > Metazoa > Chordata > Chondrichthyes > Carcharhiniformes > Scyliorhinidae > Scyliorhinus > Scyliorhinus canicula. The sequence goes on from NC_052149.1 coordinate 242,374,930, forward strand.
CCCATGTCAACGTGGGATTCCTACAACCATAGAATAGAACCATAGGAATCCTACAGTGCACAAGGAGGCCATTTGGCCCATCGAGTGTTCATCGACCCTCTGAAAGAATGCCCTATCTCAGCCCACTCCCCACCCTATCCCCGGAATCTAACCTGTACACCCCCATACACTAAGGGGCAATTTAGCACGGCCAATCCACATAATTTACACATCTTTGGGCTGTGGGAGGAAACTGGAGCACCCGGAGGAAACCCACGCAGACACGGGAGAAAGTGCAAACTCCACACAGGCAGTCAACTAAGGCTGAAATTGAACCCGGGTCCCTGGCGCTGTGAGGTAGCAGTGGGAAACACAGTGCCACTGTGCCATCGCTGTTTCCTCCGGGTGCTCCGGTTTCCTCCCACAGTCACAAGATGTGCAGGTTAGGTGGGTTGACCACGCTAAATTACCCTTAGTGGCCAAATGTTAGGTGGGGTTATGGGGATAGGGTGGAATAGGCTGGGTATGGTGCTGTTTCGGAGGGTCAGTGCAGATTCGATGGGCCGAATGGCTTTCTTTTGCACTGCAGTAATTCTATAAACACAAATCAAACAAATATCTGATGTTACAAGGACAGTGACAACAAAAAGCCCTGCGGAGTTTTTAAAACCTTACGACCATAATAAAAATGAAAACATCGAAACACGTTTAAGCATTTCACACATAAAATTATATAATAATATAGCGCAGATTTAAATAGTTTCATAGATTTAAAACAAATAACCAAACCTATGTTCACGTATAAATAATCACCTTTAATCATTAAAAAATGTTAAATTACTTCACAATAATCAATAACAACAGCAATGCCTGCACAAAAGAAAGAGCAAAACTTTAAAACTTCTACATACCTTTTTCACAAATTTTATTTTTAAAAATTGAGAGTACCCAATTACTTTTTTTCCAATTAAGGGGCAATTTAGCGTGGCCAATCCACCTGCCCTGCACATCTTTGGGTTGTGGGGGTGAAAGCCACGCAGACACGGGGAGAATGTGCAAACTCCACACAGACAGTGACCCAGGGATGGGATTCGAACCCGGCTCCTCAGTGTTGTAGTCCCACTGATAACTACGTGCCGCCCCAAACTTCCAGATATCTTTAAAAGATTTATTGAACATGTTGTCTGTTGCCTTCAATCTAAATCTTCAGTTTAAATGCCTGCCCTCAATGGGCCCTGTGATAAAGGGTCAGGGCTGCACTCATCCTGCGCCAGGCTGGAGCCTACGCAGACAGTCACGCTGGAGGCCCAAGGATGCAGCTGGAAAAGGAAGGTTCGCCACGATTTCTGAAGCCAGTTAAGTTGGCATTTTTCTATCTCAGAATCGGCGCCCGTGGTCTTCCACCGCTAGTCAGAAGTGACGAGCCGATGTAGAGGCTGGTGAAAATCTCCCCTTGCTCTGTGATAGTGCGACTCTCTCAGAAGAATTTTGTTGGGGGCTCAGTGGTTTGGTTGGTCTGATTGAAATCCAGTTTGTTTAACTTGCCCGCTCTCCAAATCTTGGAGGAACGACTGGCTGAAATGTGGCTGGTGGTATAGGAAATATGCCGTGGTTTAGATCTGCAGAAGTTTGTAAAATGATGCCATTTGCTACACTTGTTGTAGCGTTTATTAAATGCTCAAACATGCTGTTTTGTGCTGAGGTGATGCCCAATGCAGTTGGAGCAGAGCGTGCCCTTTACCACGCAAACTTCTGTTTCCCACCGTAACTCCTTGATGCTTTTTACAGACTATTTATGCAGCATTCAGGTACTGATGGCTGACTGCAATGTTAAATCATTCTCTCAAAGCAGCTGCTTGTGAACTAGATCACTGTCGACTTCGCAGACTATGTGATCCCTGAATAACTTATCAGTCAGCATGCAAAATGCACATTTTGTTTTAAGGTTTATGGCTGCATGAATTCATCAAATCTTTGGTTTGCAGAGTTAAACATGTGCCTGTCGAGTATTATGTTCTTCACAGGCAAGCAAATGTTCTCAAACTCTTCTACAGTGCATGTTGGGGTCTGTTTAATCAGTACTCTGAGAAACTCTCATACATTTCCAGTCTGCCCGAGCTCTGGGCAGAACTCTCGTGGTTCCATCATGTGACCCCTTTAAGTGGCCATGTCATCACGTGACCATCACGGCAACTGGGTGTTTACATGTTTTAACCATTGAAGGTGGAAGGCAGTTTGAGGGTGTGGGTAACTAAGCAAGCTGCATCTTGGGTTTTATTACTGGGTAATGGAAAAGTGAGGATGTTGTGTTGTGCTTACACAAGTCACTAGTTTGTCCTCAGCTGCAAGCTAGGGTCCAGTTCAGGAAGGATGTGGAGGCATCAGGGAAGTTGCCAGAAAGATTTACGATGAAGAACTTCAGTTTTGAAGATAGATTGGAGAATTTAGGGCTGTTTTCCTCCGAGAATAGAAGACTGGGAGGAGCTATGATCGAGTATTCAAAATCATGTGCGATCTGGACAGAGTAGCCCGGGAAGAATGATTTCTACCCAGGAAAGGATCGTGAATGAGGGGACGCTCATGAAAAGTAATTAGTAAAAGAAGCAAAAGTGATCAGATTAAAAATGAGTAGTTGGGAGTCTGGATTTGGCTTTGAATTTGGGTTTATTGTCACGTGTACCGAGGTACAGTGAAAAGTATTGTTCTGCGTACAGTCCACACAGATCGTTCCATACATGAAACAAAAACATACGATCAATACACAATGTAAATATATAGACAGAGACATCAGGTGAAGCTTCCGGAGTGCAGTGTTTAGTATAGAAGTGTTTTGTTATGCTCTTGACGTAGCATAAGCTGCTTCCTTGATGTGCACTCTGACAAAGGAAGGTTCAGACTTGGAGATAGCTTTAACACATTTATTAAACTGTTAACAATTCTCCTATTTGGATTCGATTCTCCTGTTAATCCTACTATAGCTACTCAGACTAACTAACCAGTCTGCTACAATCCATGTGGTGGGTGTGATGTGTTTCAATCAACTCTGTCTGTACTCACTAAGTGTCTCCACTGGAAATAGGAAGGTCATGTGTGCTGTGTCCATATATATGGGTTGGTGTAATGCCCTCCTGTGGTAGTGTCACTTCTGTGTGTGTCGTAAATGCCCGTTGGTCGTGTCCTATCTTACTAACCTATTGGTTGAATGTCTGTGTGTCATGTCTCTGGTGCTCCCTCTAGTGTCTCGCTAGTCTACGTGTATTTTACGTTAACCCCTTGTGTATCTACAGTGATGCATATCACCACATCCCCCCTTTTTTCGTGTTACATATTTTCTGTACAGTGTTAAAGAAAATTGAACAAAAACAGGTAGATAAGTGATGCTATGTACAAGTTTTGATGGTTGTGATGATTACACAATAGTATAAAAGACCAAATAATAGTTGCAATGACATTGAAGATAAGACAATACAAAATAAAAGTTATGAGTCCAATAATTGTGCAGGTTAGGTGGATTGGCCATGATAAATTGCCCTTAGTGTCCAAAATTGCCCTTAGTGTTGGGTGGGGTTACTGGGTTATTGGGATAGGGGGAGGTGTTGACCTTGGGTAGGGTGCTCTTTCCAAGGGCCAGTGCAGACTCGATGGGCCAAATGGCCTCCTTCTGCACTGTAAATTATATGATAAGAATTCAGTATCTATGATAATTCATGAATTTATATGGTCTGGTATGGAAGTGTCAATGGTGACATCATTCCAATGTGAACGCCATCAGTATCCTGGTGTTTGGTCAGCAGGAGGTGTTCAAGTGTTCAAATTATTTCATTGACTGATTTGGACTCTTTCTTTCGATGCTTATGGTAGCAATTCTTGAATGCATCTGTCCTGAAAGCCGGGTTGCCTGTAGGTAGTGTAGCAAACGTGAATTAGTAAGATGCATCATCCTGCCATGGTATGTCATTGTACTGAGCTGAGCAGTAACAGTGTCCCTCATTTGCAGAGTTGTACCATGTAGTGCCAGTCATAGTTCCATTGTTGTTTTTGTCGTGCTTGTTGTCGACGTTGTTGCCTTTGGTACGCTTCTTGCTATTATCTTTGATGTTGTTGTTGTGTTGGTTGGTTTTGTTGTCGTGTTTGCTGCGCTCAAGGACCACACCCTGTGGATAATACGAGTCCTTCACACAGTAACGTGTGGCATCTTCTGTTTCCATGAGCGTGCCATTACTGAGTTTGCGGTGCTCCCCGTCTGAAGTCATGTCCGGCTTACTTGAATCAGCTTTGACTTGTGGTTGCTCCCCGTCTAGAGTCGTTTCTGGTCCACCTGTGTCAGCTGAGGTTTCTTGATGCTCCCTGTCCAGAGTAATTTCAGGTTCACTTGAATCTTCTGAGGTTTCGTGATGCTCCCCGTCCGGATTCAAAACGTTCAGGAATTAATTTGCTTGTGGAGAGGCTCGAGCGAATGAGGTTTGAAGTAACGTGGTGTCACCGGAGTCACCAGTAGTCTCACTGTGATTGTCGAGTGCCTCTGTACACACTAGCTGAGGTCTGTCACATTGCACATCTTGTATGGGAAGTGGGATGCTGTCGTCACTTGTCACACATTCAGTGGGCAGAGCCTCAGTAGCTTCTTGTCGTTCATTTGAGCTGGGTAGACTGTCATAGTCTTTCTGTTGTTCACTTGAGCGTGGCAGACTTGCATCATCTGCTGCCGGCTGCTCAGAGGAGGTTGCTAGACCCTCATGGCCTTGTTGATGCAAGAACTGCGCTCTGGAGTCTTGCGTTGCTTCTATCATGGAGGCTGTCCACGAGCTCGCTGTGGAGGCTTGTGTCACTCGAGTCACTTTCTGTGTGGAGGCTAGGACTCTTCGTGGTGCGTGGACCACTCTCTGTGTGGCAGCAGGCCGTTCTCTGTGGGATTGTATCGCTCTCTGTCTCTTGGCATCAGGCTGCAGCATAATCCTGCACTCACGAGTCGAGGTGTCATATATGCTGGGCTGAAGATTCCCCAATCCGAAGAACTCACCATCGGGGTCTGCACGGTACAACAGCTCTGGGTGCTGTTCGGATCTGGTACTGGGGTAGCCATCTCCCAAGATGAAATCTTCATCTGAGTCGTTGTCCACAAACAACATATCATCTTCTGGAGCAGTGCTAACTGCTTGTTACAGGATACTGCGGAGATTAATTTCAGCTTCTGGTCAAATTTCAGGCATTATGCTGTCGTTCCAGGTGAAAGAATTTTGTTTTGAGGCTTTACATTTTTTTTCTTGTTTTGGGACATTTCCCCTTTAAGTGGGCGTGGTCTGGGGCCTCTGACATCACAAAGCGTGTGACGTAGAGTGTAGGAAGCAATTGCGCATGCGCAGATCGCTGTTCCTTTACTTGGGGCCTTGTTCGCAACTGCGCATGTGCAGCACCTTTTCTAAGGTGGCTGCAAATCAAAACTGCCGTTTTCTGCATGCCTACCTTCACATCGTGGTCAGGATCAGCACCTCTTTTACTGTTTTTTCTTGTATCTTCCTCGCAGAATTCTTGGAATTTGTCCAGGCCAGCTCTTGTTTTGCCCCTTTGAGTATTTGAAGGTCTGGAAGATTTCAGCTGCTCTTGGACCTGCGATGGTAAATAGAAGCTTTATTTTCTCTGCATCCGTCACGCCATCTAGGTCAGACGTTACCAGGCAGATCTCGAACCTCTGCCTGAACGCACACCAGTTTGCACTGAGATTGCCTTGGTACCTGAGCTGCTGTGGAACCGGAATCTCGAACATCGTCTTGCCTGGGTGCTGTTGCTGGTATTCACGAATTTGTTGAGTTGAGCTATAGGGATTCAACAGGTCACCCCTTGGTACCATGTTTTGTTATGCTCTTGACGTAGCATAAGCTGCTTCCTTGATGTGCACTCTGACAAAGGAAGGTTCAGACTTGGAGATAGATTTAACACATTTATTAAACTGTTAATGATTGTCCTACTTGGATTCGACTCTCCTGTTAATCCTGCTGTAGCTACTGAGACTGACGAACCAGTCTGCTACAATCCAGGTGGTGGGTGTGATGTGTTTCAATCAACCCTGTCTGTATTAACTGAGTGTCTCCACTGGAAAGAGGAAGATCATATGTGCTGTGTCCTTATATATGGGTAGCCCCCTTGTGGTAGTGTCACCCCTGTGCGTGCCTTGACTGCCCATTGGGCGTGTCCTATCTTCCTGACCTATTGGTTGAATGTCTGTGTGTCATGCTGTTTCTGGTGCTCCCTCTAGTGTCTAGCTAGTCTACGTGTATTTACATTAACCCCTTGTGTATTTACAGTGATGCAAATCACCACAAGAAGATGTGTGGAGAGATAAGTTCAGTCCATGAAGGAATTCACTGCCTGAGAGTGTGGTGGAGACAAGTCCAATAAAACATTGAACAGGGAATTATAGTGTAATCTGAAATGGAATGTGCAGTGTTATCTGGAGAAGGCAGGGGAATGGCACTAAGTGAATTGCCCATTCTGAGAGGCAGTGCAGAATGGATGGGCTGAATGGCCATCTCCAGCACTGTAATAATTCTGTGACTTCAGATTCCTGCAGAATGACCCTATTCAGTCAACAAACTGCTTCCTGAGTGAGCAGTTGTTTGTTATTCAATTCCAAGCTCGAGGAGAAACATCTCATCTCGCTCTTTGACGTTATACAGCCTTCTGGACTCAATATTGTGTTCAACTATTTGAAATGCGAACCTTTGCCTCATTCTCCTGTTTATTGCTGGTTTGGTGTCTCTTGTTTGTTTTTTGTTCCTTCACTTTGCATTCGTACAATGGCTATCCAACAATGGCTATCCAACAATGGCTATCCAACAATGGCTATCCAACAATGGCCATCCAACAATGGCCATCCAACAATGGCCATCCAACAATGGCTATCCAACAATGGCTATCCAACAATGGCTATCCAACAATGGCTGTCCAACAATGGCTGTCCAACAATGGCTGTCCAACAATGGCTGTCCAACAATGGCTATCCAACAATGGCTATCCAACAATGGCTAATCCAACCAACTGCACCTCATCTGGCCACATGTTCTGATTCTTCACTTTGGCTCGTTACCACAACATCTTTTGAATCTCTCCCGCTTCCCGGTCCCTTTTTGTTCTTCCTCCTCACTTTCCCTTGCTCTAAACCTTTCACAGTTCTGATGAAGGGTTATCAGCCAGAAACATGGGGCGACATTCTCCTGGGAATTGGCCGAAGCCGATGGTGGGGAGAAAAATGGCGTTAATGCCGCCGACGGCAATGATGACTTTCTCCACCAAACACTCCGGGACTTAGAAAGAAGCACTTTGAGCTTTGGGTCCGACGACATATCGCTGGCGGGGCGACCTTTAATATTCCCATCCTGCCAGTACTTAGAAATGCAAGAATTGGAGTGACACCATTTTAAAAGATCACCCCTGTGCAAAGCGACCAAACCGGTTAACACTACCACCCCCCCCCTCACCCCTCCCTTAACCCCCCCCCCCACCCCCAGCCCCCCCCTCACCCCCCCCCCCCCCCCACCCCCAACTCCCCCTCTGCTGAAATAAATCCATGCAGTAGATTCAGAGGGACTATCACCTCTGAGGGCCTAAAATTAAAGGCAATTGTTCCGGAGGAAAGATGGAAGGACTTCTTCACACAATGGACATAAAATCCCGGATTCTCTCTCCAAAATAAGATGTCGCTGGAAACGCTAGAGCTTTCAGGGCAGAAATTGATAGATTTAAGTTAGTTGAGGGCATCAAAAGGTGTGAAGCCGAGATGAATAAATGCGACTGGGGTAGAGATCACCGTTGATCCGATAGAATGATTGATCAGGTATGAGGGGCCAGCCCCTGTACATAATGTTCTTTTGTTCCTGTTACATGAATGTGACATGTTACTACCGGGGTAGCTGAAACATTGCACAGCAATAGCCTCAGGCTACACGTAAAAACAACTAAACCACCCAGTACTAGATGACAGTCTGTGCTTGTCAGGTACAGAAAGGAAAAGACTGGAATAGATGCTGTTTAATGTTGTTTCATTTGGACAAAAACTTGTGAAAGGCTGCATGTGGATTTATCAAATAATGTCCTTCTTTTCTTTTGTTTTTCAGCTGTGTATGGTGCTGTGTTGTCATGAGACAGACGTTGGGATTAGTTACTGTACAAGATACAATTCACCAATTGCTCAGAAGGGACCTCATATAAAATTCTAACAGGATTAGACCGGGTAGATTCAGAAAGAATGTTTCCGATTGTGGGGGAGTCCAGAACTAGGGGTCACAGTTTGAGGATAAGGGGCAAACCTTTTCGGACGAAGGTGAGGAGAAATTTCTTCAGCCAGAGAGAGTGGTGAATCTGTGGAATTCACTCCCACAGAAAGTAGGTGAGGCCACAACATAATGTAATTTCAAGAAGAAATTAATAATAATAATTACTTATTGTCACAAGTAGGCTTCACTGACGTTACAGTGAAAAGCCCCTAGTCACCACATTCCGGCGCCTGTTCAGGGAGGCCAATACGGGAATTAGATAGAGCTTTTGGGGCTAAAGTGATCAAAGAACAAAGAAGAAAGAAAAGTACAGCACAGGAACAGGCCCTTCGGCCCTCCAAGCCCGTGCCAACCATGCCACCCGTCTAAACTAAAATCTTCTACACTTCCGGGATTCCCTATTCTCTATTCCCAAACTATTCATGTATTTGTCAAGATGCCCCTTAAACGTCACTATCGTCCCTGCTTCCACCACCTCCTCCGGCAGCGAGTTCCAGGCACCCACTACCCTCTGTGTAAAAAACTTGCCTCGTACATCTCCTCTAAACATTGCCCCTGGCATCTTAAACCTATGCCCCCTAGTATTTGTCCCCACTACCCTGGGAAAAAGCCTCTGACTATCCACCCTGTCTATGCCCCTCATAATTTGGTAGACTCTAGGATCAAGGGATATGGGGGGAAGGCGGGATCAGGATATTGGACTTGATGATCAGCCATGATCATAATGAATCATGGAGCAGACTCGAAGGGCCGAATGGCCTCCTCCTGCTTCTATTTTCTATGTTTCTATGTGTATTTCTAACATGTAGCCTGTTTGCAACATTGAGATGAGGCCCATGAGAACATTTCTATATAGATTTAAAGCTCTAAAGCATCAGCTGCAGGATCCTCTGTCAGAGGGATCCACTGTCAGAGGGATCCACTGTCAGAGGGATCCACTGTCAGATAGATCCACTGTCACTGGGATCCACTGTCAGCGGGATCCACTGTCAGCGGGATCCTATGCAACTGGGATCCACTGTCACTGGGATCCTATGTCAGCGGGATCCACTGTCAGCGGGGTCTCGGTCAGCGGGGTCTCGGTCAGCGGGGTCTCGGACAGCGGGGTCTCGGTCAGCGGGGTCTCGGACAGCGGGGTCTGGGTCAGCGGGGTCTCGGACAGCGGGGTCTCGGACAGCGGGGTCTGGGTCAGCGGGGTCTCGGTCAGCGGGGTCTCGGTCAGCGGGGTCTCGGACAGCGGGGTCTCGGTCAGCGGGGTCTCGGACAGCGGGGTCTCGGACAGCGGGGCCTGGGTCAGCGGGGTCTCGGTCAGCGGGGTCTCGGTCAGCGGGGTCTCGGTCAGCGGGGTCTCGGTCAGCGGGGTCTCGGACAGCGGGGTCTCAGTCAGCGAGGTCTCGGTCAGCGGGGTCTGGGTCAGCGGGGTCTGGGTCAGCGGGGTCTCGGTCAGCGGGGTCTGGGTCAGCGGGGTCTGGGTCAGCGGGGTCTCGGTCAGCGGGGTCACAGTAGGCGGGGTCTCGGACAGCGGGGTCTCGGTCAGCGAGGTCTCGGTCAGCGGGGTCTCGGTCAGCGGGGTCTCGGACAGCGGGGTCTGGGTCAGCGGGGTCTCAGTAGGCGGGGTCTCGGTCAGCGGGGTCTCGGTCAGCGGGGTCTCGGACAGCGGGGTCTGGGTCAGCGGGGTCTGGGTCAGCAGGGTCTGGGTCAGCGGGGTCTGGGTCAGCGGGGTCTCGGTCAGTGGGGTCTCAGTAGGCGGGGTCTCGGTCAGCGGGGTCTCGGTCAGCGGGGTCTCGGTCAGCGGGGTCTGGGTCAGCGGGGTCTCGGTCAGCGGGGTCTCAGTAGGCGGGGTCTCGGTCAGCGGGGTCTCGGTCAGCGGGGTCTCGGACAGCGGGGTCTCGGACAGCGGGGTCTGGGTCAGCGGGGTCTGGGTCAGTGGGGTCTGGGTCAGCGGGGTCTGGGTCAGCGAGGTCTCGGTCAGCGGGGTCTGGGTCAGCGGGGTCTCGGACAGCGGGGTCTGGGTCAGCGGGGTCTGGGTCAGCGGGGTCTGGGTCAGCGGGGTCTCAGTAGGCGGGGTCTCGGACAGCGGGGTCTCGGACAGCGGGGTCTCGGACAGCGGGGTCTGGGTCAGCGGGGTCTCGGACAGCGGGGTCTCGGACAGCGGGGTCTCAGTCAGCGGGGTCTCGGACAGCGGGGTCTCGGTCAGCGAGGTCTCAGTCAGCGGGGTCTCAGTAGGCGGGGTCTCGGTCAGCGGGGTCTCGGACAGCGGGGTCTCGGTCAGCGGGGTCTCGGACAGCGGGGTCTCGGACAGCGGGGTCTTGGTCAGCGGGGTCTCGGACAGCGGGGTCTCGGACAGCGGGGTCTCGGTCAGCGGGGTCTCGGTCAGCGGAGTCTAGGTCAGCGGGGTCTCGGACAGCGGGGTCTGGGTCAGCGGGGTCTCGGACAGCGGGGTCTTGGACAGCGGGGTCTCGGACAGCGGGGTCTGGGTCAGCGGGGTCTGGGTCAGCGAGGTCTCGGTCAGCGGGGTCTGGGTCAGCGGGGCCTCGGACAGCGGGGTCTTGGACAGCGGGGTCTCGGACAGCGAGGTCTGGGTCAGCGGGATCTGGGTCAGCGGGCAGCGGGGTCTGGGTCAGTGGGGTCTCGGACAGCGGGGTCTCGGACAGCGAGGTCTGGGTCAGCGGGGTCTGGGTCAGCGGGGTCTGGGTCAGCGGGGTCTGGGTCAGCGGGGTCTCGGACAGCGGGGTCTATGACAGCGGGGTGTCGGTCAGCGGGGTCTCGGTCAGCGGGGTCTCGGTCAGCGGGGTCTCGGACAGCGGCATCTCGGTCAGCGGGGTCTCGGACAGCGGGGTCTCGGACAGTGGGGTCTCGGTCAGCGGGGTCTCGGTCAGCGGGGTCTCGGACAGCGGGGTCTCGGACAGCGGGGTCTCGGTCAGCGGGGTCTCAGTCAGCGGGGTCTGGTCAGCGGGGTCTCGGACAGCGGGGTATCGGTCAGCGGGGTCTGGGTCAGCGGGGTCTCGGTCAGCGGGGTCTCGGTCAGCGGGGTCTAGGACAGCGGGGTCTCGGTCAGCGAGGTCTCGGTCAGCGGGGTCTCGGTCAGCGGGGTCTCGGTCAGCGGGGTCTCGGACAGCGAGGTCTCGGTCAGAGGGGTCTCGGTCAGCGGGGTCTCGGACAGCGGGGTCTCGGACAGCGAGGTCTCGGACAGCGGGGTCTCGGACAGCGGGGTCTCAGTAGGCGGGGTCTCGGTCAGCGGGGTCTCGGACAGCGGGGTCTCAGTAGGCGGGGTCTCGGTCAGCGGGGTCTCGGACAGCGGGGTCTCGGACTGCGGGGTCTCGGTCAGCGGGGTCTCGGTCAGCGGGGTCTGGGTCAGCAAAGGTCTCGGACAGCGGGGTCTTGGACAGCGGGGTCTCGGACAGCGGGGTCTCGGACAGCGGGGTCTGGGTCAGCGGGGTCTCGGACAGCGGGGTCTCGGTCAGCGGGGCCTCGGACAGCGGGGTCTGGGTCAGCGGGGTCTCAGTAGGCGGGGTCTCGAACAGCGGGGTCTCAGTAGGCGGGGTCTCGGACAGCGGGGTCTGGGTCAGCGAGGTCTTGGTCAGCGAGGTCTCGGACAGCGGGGTCTCAGTAGGCTGGGTCTCGGTCAGCGGGGTCTCGGACAGCGGGGTCTGGGTCAGCGAGGTCTCAGTAGGCGTGGTCTCGGACAGCGGGGTCTGGGTCAGCGGGGTCTCGGTCAGCGGGGTCTCGGTCAGCGGGGTCTGGGACAGCGGGGTTTCGGACAGCGAGGTCTCGGACAGCGGGGTCTGGGTCAGCCGGGTCTCGGACAGCGGGGTCTCGGTCAGCGGGGTCTCGGTCAGCGGGGTCTCGGTCAGCGAGGTCTCGGTCAGCGGGGTCTCGGTCAGCGGGGTCTCAGACAGCGGGGTCTGGGTCAGCGGGGTCTCGGTCAGCGGGGTCCCAGTAGGCGGGGTCTGGGTCAGCGAGGTCTCGGACAGCGGGGTCTCGGTCAGCGGGGTCTCGGTCAGCGAGGTCTCGGACAGCGGGGTCTCGGTCAGCGGGGTCTCGGACAGCGGGGTCTGGGTCAGCGGGGTCTTGGTCAGCGGGGTCTGGGTCAGCGGGGTCTCGGACAGCGGGGTCTCGGACAGCGGGGTCTCGGACAGCGGGGTCTGGGTCAGCGGGGTCTCGGTCAGCGGAGTCTCGGTCAGCGGGGTCTCGGTCAGCGGGGTCTCGGTCAGCGGGGTCTCGGACAGCGGGGTCTCGGTCAGCGGGGTCTCAGTAGGCGGGGTCTCGGTCAGCGACGTCTCGGTCAGCGGGGTCTCGGTCAGCGAGGTCTCGGTCAGCGGGGTCTCGGACAGCGGGGTCTCGGACAGCGGGGTCTCGGTCAGCGGGGTCTCGGTCAGCGGGGTCTCGGTCAGCGGGGTCTCGGACAAGGGGTCTCGGTCAGCGGGGTCTCGGTCAGCGGGGTCTCGGTCAGCGGGGTCTCGGACAGCGGGGTCTGGGTCAGCGGGGTCTGGGTCAGCGGGGTCTCGGTCAGCGGGGTCTGGGTCAGCGGGGTCTGGGTCAGCGGGGTCTCGGTCAGCGGGGTCTCGGACAGCGGGGTCTGG